>NC_135497.1:107991097-108291097 GCF_052857255.1 Amblyomma americanum
AGTCAAAACAGGAAAAAAAAAAAAAAACGGACGATTAGGAGGAGGCTCAAGTTGCAACGACAGAAGATGAAGGAATAAGCTAGCGCGTCGCACGCAAACCATAACAAATTTATGTCCGGCAGATAGCAGTTTTGCGGGCTTATCATAGTCTGTTAGAACAAATGAACGGACGTCGACTCGCAAGCCAGAAGGAAATTTTTCAGTGCAATATGAAAGATAGAATTGTCGGTTGCAAAGAAGAGCGCTGTCGCCCGTAAGAACCTAAAAGTACTCGATCGATTCTCTGCAGTGGAAATTAAGGCAGAAAGCTGTGGGGCTGGACGTAGCCGTGCTGATAGGTGGTCAACTTTTGATCGATCCCGGCCAGCATTGCAAACAAACACCTGCATACTGCTTCGCCAGCACTGCGCCAGCAAAAAGCGAATTTTTTTTTTCTTTAAAAATACCACGCACCAGCTAGCCCGAACTGATGTTTTGCAGAAGCAACATCGAAGTCTTTCCGACATGGATTACTACGCTTCGCGTCTATTGCCGGGCTGCTACGACTTTTAAAAAAGAAATGAGACGAAAAATATACTTTATTTTTCAAGTAAACAAATGATAATAGAGAATATCTGTCTCTGACTCCCCATATCTAAGGAAACAGCAAGGATTTGCAAACCTCACGCACAGACATTTTTAGCATACCGGAGACGTATACCGGGGGCGGGGGGGGGGGGGGGGGGGGGGGGGACTGCGCATGCGCAGTAGTGTCGTGCGTACTCGAACGTGAACAGGTGAAGATAGCAAAAATAATGACTATAACGTCGAAGATCGCTTCCAAGGAAGACTACGCAAAGAATGACAAAGTTCGTCGAACTCGTTGCTAAAGGAATTTCGTAGCATCCTGAGCGAGGACAAATTACAAACGAAAAAAAAATCCGAGCACAGTTTTCAGGTTTACGACTGTCCTGCAAGACACATCTTGGTTCCACAGCGTTCGCTCACCCACGTTCTTCGGCGGTCGTTTCGCAGTGTATAATGCTGACAACGAGATCATACAGCACGGTGTGATTGACATTGTGACAGACGCATTAATCAGTAGCCTTGCCTAGCACTCCGAACATATATATGTAGCATTTGCGGCCTTTGCGTGCAAAGCGCAATTTTCTCGCCCATTTTCCCAAACTTTTTTCGTTTGCTCCAACATTGCCGGTGCACACTAGTTTGCACCCCCGCCCTTCCTTCCCCGGTGACGCCGCGGTGGCTGAGTGGTTACGGCGCTTGGCTGCTGGCCCTAAAGACGCGGGTTCGATCCCGGCCGCGGCGGTCGAATTCCGATGGAGGCGAAATTCTAGATGCCCGTATACTGTGCGTTGTCAGTGCACGCTAAAGAACCCCAGGTGGTCTAAATTTCCGGAGCCCATCACTACGGCGTCTCTCATAGCCTGAGTCGCTTTGGGACGTTAAACACCCATACACCATTAACCAAACCATAGTCCCCCCCCCCCCCCCCCCGCCATTTTTTCTCTGCTCCTGTAACGTACGAAGCGGAAACTATTATCATTCGCACTGTTCCGGTAGCCAGGCTCGCTGAATCTCTCTGAATGTCAGCAATTATGACCGCCATCCGAGCAGCCAATCTGGCGACCGCCAAGATGAGGGGAAGCGGAGGAGCACTGCTGATAGCAGCTAGCCGTCCTGACGCATTCACCGGCGTTTTCACTTGGCAGCGACGGATCGCTTTCAACCAACGGGCGCGTGAAAATGTGCCGCTCTTTTTTCAAAAGCCTGGCCGTGCATAGCAGTCGGGGCAGCAGACGAAGAGAGCGAGGTTCTCCGCGGTGCCGCCGAGCGGCCGTCTCTTTGAACGATGCACGCGGCGGCGTGACTGGCTCTGCCGCGGGGTCCTCTTCTCGCGTTCCGGTGCGAGGCGCTGCCAAGGACCGGCGCCTCCCACACAGCAGCGGTGGCACGGCGTCAGGGTCGAAACTGATGCCTGGGCGAATTTTCAAGAAGCTTTGCGTCAACGCCTCTTCCTCCCCCCTGGAGGACCGCAATCTGCTTTGTGCAGCGCTGCGGGGCAGCTGTGAGGCACCGATTGATTGGCTACGGGGGGCCCCTTGGAGACTGCCGCTTGCGGTGTTGAAAGTAGAGCGAGATAAGCGGCGCGGCCTTATCGAGGAACTGCGCGACCCCGGCAGCACGCGAGCATGGCAGCCTCGCGGGCTTCGCAAGAAGGACGGACAGTGTTGTGCAGCGGCGGAAACTGCATGCGCGCACATTTATGTGCCGCACTGCATTCCCCGCAAGACGTTCCAAGGACGCTGTCCGCACCGCTGACACGAGCTTTGGACATTGCACTGCATTAGAGACAGTACTGAAAATGCAAAGGAACACACGGGCAAGACGTCCACAATGCAAAGCATTTCCAAAGGAAGGACTATCAGGCATTCTGCTACAGCGTGTTAGTGTAGTAACCCCAATTTAATTTTTTTTCGTCTCCCGCGCAGATGCTGCACACGTTGCTCGCAGGACACTGTATGAGCTGTGTAAATGAAGCGGCGTGCAGTGCTTGCACGGGGACCTTTGACAGGAAACAAATCCCCAAGAGCAGACTAAAAGGGGAATGCCCTCAGCTTGCACTTTTCACGCTAGTCGCATTTACCGGCAGCTGCACTCGACTCGTGCACAAAGTTCGCACCGAGCCTCGGCTGGAACGCGCTCGACGTCGACTTTCGCAAGCAAAAGACGACAGGTTAACGGAATCTCACGGAGCCAGAGCAACGCTGTGGGCGGGGCTGCGGATTAATTTAGACCCACGGGGTTCTTCTACCAACACCTGCGGTTCTTTGAACTCATATTTTCTAGCGCTTAGTGAACACAAGCGACAAGAACACAAATACACAGGACGTACGCTAGTCTTCAACTGTCGTTTAATCGAAAAAAACATTCAATATAAGACATCTCAAATGCTGAGATTCACACACGCGCAGTACCCTGTACCCTGCACACCAATCTTGCATGAAACAAGCATTCTAGGAACACTAAAAACGCAATCGGAACGGGAAATTTTCGAAGCTATGTGCATTGATAAAGAAGGTTGAAAATGTGTCAGCACCCCATCCGTTTATCTATCAAAAAAAAAAAAGAATTGTTGTTCTTGAAACGTGGCGTTGCTACTGCGCGTGTGTGAATCTCGGCATTTGAGATGTCTTATATTGAATGTTTTTTCGATTAAACGACAGTTGAAGACTAGCGTACGTCCTGTGTATTTGTGTTCTTGTCCCTTGTGTTCACTAAGCGCTAGAAAATATGAGTTCAAACAATATCCAACTAGCCCAAGTTTCTGCCTTACTGTGGCTCTTCAGTCCCCGTGATGCACTCCCGTTTTCTGCATTTCGCTTCTCTCGAAATGCGGCTCGCTCCGGGCAGCCGAACGACCACATTCCGCCTTGAACTATGCACGCAAACGACGCGTATCGGCCGCAGACGTCAGCGAGATTCGCAACAATACCTGCCTGCGTGCAAAGCTCGCCTCCGCACGCGTACAAGCAAGTCAGCGCGGCGAGGGAGCGCAAACTGCCCACCAGCGGAGCCGGGCTCTCCGGCGTCCGAGCGAAGAAATTCGAGCGAGGAAAAGTCGGGCCATGGGAGGCGGTGCCCGATGCGGCGAGTGAAAGTGTACCGCGCTTAGCATGCGGCGGCGGACGCCCGCGACCATAAAATGGCGCTCTCGTAACGGGAATTGGGGAGGGGACCAACTCGTGTTTCTCCTGCATACTCGCCCCGGCGAAGGAGAGAGAAACAGTTGTGAAATGACTTTCGGGCAGGGCTGACTGCCTGCCACGGTGATCGCCGCTGTGTTGAACGCGCGCGCGATCGTTCGCCTGTTCGGCCGACAGGAACATGAAGTCTTTTTAGCGCTGATCGGAGGCCCCCAGCAAAACCACCGCTTAGCGCGCTCTCCTGATTTGGAAGTATAATCGGCGCGCTCGACGTTTCGGAGTCCCCCGGCTCGCGCGCCCAGCAGCCGCCGATCCGGCGCACGTGTCATGACGCCTGCGTCTTAGCGCGCAGTGGTCTCTTCGCGCGCGGCGGGTCACATGCATTATACATGCACGGAACTCGACGAAATTTTGCCCCGTGCGCGCGCCATGCTCGAGGCGTGATGAGGACATTATACACATCTGGAGCGTCACCGCGTCAACGCCCCGGAGCTTTCTTTTGGGCGAAAGGCGAGGGCGGAAAAAAACCGAGCTTAGAAATCGCCGCACCTCCGCCCACCACTTTTCCCTCCCGCTTGATTGACAAATCAATAGTGCCCAGCCGCGAACCTTGGGCACGTGGCCGCGAGTGAGCGCAGCAGCCGAGAAGACGCCCGAAGAAAACAAAGCGTCGGAGTCGCCGGTATGCAGCCTCCGACGCTGCTCCTGGAAGGCCGCCGCTCTTGTACCGATGCCGGGAGCATGCAAATGCTGTTTATGACCAGCCAGCACTTCCCGCTTACTGCCTGATTTTTTTCGCCCTTCTGCCTGCAGCACAGGACTGCTCCAAGAGACTCGGCGCAGGGTCCTCCTGTAGCCGACTGTCATTCGCAGGAACAAGTTCACCTTTAGAGTTCCCCGTGCACAATTTGTGCATCGTTAAACGCACAGGAGTCATTACTGAAAACAAGTGCCTTCGATTTCGTCAGTCGCGTTCGCTCCGTGTACAGAGTTCGCTATTCGCCCACCGAATAGAAAAGAGGCAGCAAAAAGGACCGCGGCGGGTCCCGCGTCAGACGCCGCAGGGCGGGGTTCAGGCGCCGCAGGCACAGGACGGCGGAGCCTGGGCTTCCGGTTCGGCGCCCCAGAGTCTGGCCGTCGTCCGGGGAAGAAACTCGTTTCACGCCGCGCGCGGTTCCTCGAGGTTCTCGGCCCGGCATTCTCTGCTGGGGCATAAAGACGGCAAAAAGGAGGCCCAAGACATCTTTATTGGCCCGTAGTGCGCCCTCGCCCCGGCCTCTCCCGCACCTGTCCTTGAAGTGTCCGCCGCAGGAATTTATAGGCATGCCGGCTCGAGGCAGGTTCCTGAGCCGGGGTCCCTCGTCTGCCGCGCCTCGTTACACGGGCGGCGCTGCGGAGGCGCACCAGTCGCCGACATTGTTCCTATTCTGGCAAACACTCGGCTGTCGCCCCCCCCCCCCCCCCCCCCCCTTCGGAAGAAGCGGGGGGCTTTTCTTCGGCTGCGACAATGCGCCCGCTGTCCTCGGGGCGACTTCTTGCCGCCCCTCCTCCCGCCTTCGCCGCCCACCTCCGCTCGTTCGGCGGCAGACTCCGGCGTCTGCAAGAAGCGCGCTCTGCTGGCGGCGGGGGTGGCCCGCTGTCCGACAAGCGCCGAACGAAGCGAAACGGATGCCGGTCACTGCGCGAAGCGAGGAAGCGCTCCCATCGGGACGAGTCTTTCACCTCCGAGAGAGTCCCGCTAAAGGTTCCCGCGCAGATGAACCTGTTTGACGCCCTCGGACGCGAGCGTGCCAACGCAGCGACCACTCTGCGCGGCGGGGGAAATGCCGGGGGAAGAAGGCTTTCGCGGGCGTCCCCAAACGGCCGGCGCTTGAGCCAAGGCCTCCCGGCTGTAACGAGCGCCGCGGGGAAGCCGCGCTTTATTGAGATGGTCCGGTCACGGGGGCAGATAGCGCGCGCTTTGAGTGCAACGGGGCAGTTAAAAGCGGCCGAAGAGATCGAAGGGGCCGCGCCGCAGGTGTACACCAGCCACCGGTGAAACAAACAAACAAACAAAAAAAGAAAAACCGGCACGAGGTCCCGGGTGGCAAAACGGTAGCCGCCAAGCACCGAGAGTATCCTGGAAGTGGCGGGAGAATATAAACCTGGCCCCGCTCAACGAACGCCCTCCTTTAATGAGCCATCGAAGAAGTAGTGGAGCGTCTGACGGCGTGTGTGGTCATCGGCTCACGGTGATAGCGGCGAAGCCCTCCTTCCCGGCTTTCCTCCAAGCTGGCGTGCGCAGCTGGCCACTCTTGGACCATTCTTATCCTGAGGTGACATCGCAGAAAAAAAGGGGCAAGAAGAGGGCCGTAAACAGCGGAACGAAGGAAGCGCCGCCTCTCGGTGCGTGGTCTACAGGTGGACGACGACAGGTCGTTGCGGAAGGAAAAGAGAAACTGGGGGAGGGAAGAAAAGCAAAGAAATGCCGGACCTGTCCAAGTGCATAAGCGAAATGTCCATATATATATATATATATATATATATATATATATATATATATATATATATATATATATATATATATATATATATATATATATATATATATATATATATATATATATATATATATATATATATATATAGAGAGGCTGCGGTGTAATAATAATAAACTGCAGAGCTGAAAGTAGGCACACTTCTTCCTATCTTCATATAGAACACGAGCGTGGGCACAAAGTCTTCGGAACGTCACACCTATTGAGAAGACGCCAGGCGCATTATACTTGCTTCAGATGCTGTCCGTCGTTGACGAAAGGCAGTCATGATACGCGTACGATCGTTTGCAAACATGAACAGCAAGGGAACTTTTATAGCACTTTATTTTTCGTTTCTCGCAAGAGTAAACACAAAGTGTGACTTTCCGGAAATGCGATAGCGCAGGCAGAAAGGAAACAAGTGTTTACAAGATGTATGTGTAAGCAACAAATGACTCCTAGAACACTGTCGACTTACGACAAGCTTACATCTTAAGGGTGGGTATATCGCAGCGAAACAAGTCACAAAAAAAACTAATATCTAGACGGCGTTTGACGCAGCATTAATTTGGAGCAAGCGGAGTTCGAAAAATGAGGGCGAAAATACAGAAAACGAAGCAAATGATGCATTGTAGAGTAGGCGGCTGTGATTTAGTACAGGTTCTCTGTTCTTAATTCGATCTATACTTTAAGGATCTATGCAGCGTCTAAACACCTGTTCCTCGGACTGTTGCGAGCAGGTGCAGAGAGCTCGTGCCACCACTTGTACAATACTCGGGCCAGTTGCGCTCAACACTCCAGCGAGCAATATGGCGAGGCCCAGAGAGCGCCCATTTGAAAGGTACACAGGCGTTCACGGGGCGTGCGACCGCTTTCTGGCGGGCGTATGCATACCAACTTATATATATAGCCCAACTCGTGGTTGCACTGCAACAAACTACAGCTCCCATTTGCGCGACTACCCTATGCGCCTTCGGTGCGCCCGAAGACAATACACAAATGCCGGGGTTCAATTACAGGGTTGAAGGTCTCACGTTTGTTGCGGAAACGTGTTAGCCGGCACAGCGATCGGGTCACGCAAGCAGCGAGAAACGGTCGTTGCGCTTCGAGAGAGCACGCACCGATCGAAGCGAACACGTGCAGCAGTCCCCCTTGCCAGTGAGCACATTCCTTCCTCAGTCGTGACGGCCGTGTTCATGTTCTTATTGCCAGTATGTGTATATATATCACAGCGGTGCGCAAGCAGCGATATTGCGGCAGGTGCAGACTTTCCCGTCCTGCCCTGGGGCAGGCCCCAAGTGTGTGACGACAGCAAAATTATCGCCGCGGCGTCATGCCCTATTAAAGCTGCAAGACAATTTTGAGAGAGAGGAACAAGTAAATGGGAAGAGGCGCTATCGCGTTACTCGCCGCCGCCGCTGCTGCTTCCTCCGGCCCAGCGAGCGTGTGGACGACCACTGGAGAGCACTAGCCAGAAGGAAGCATGCGCGGAGAGGTGGGCCCAGAGAGCGGCTTCTCGCGAAGGCGCCAACGCCGCAGAGGGGAAAACACCCCCCCCCCCCCCCCCCCTACCCCCTCCGTAGACAAATGGCCGTATCAGTAATTGTGCTGCCCGGCGGCGCTTATCGGCGACCAGAGAGCCGTTTACGGGGAACTCTAAGTAGAGGTGGCTGAACTGATCCGCAGTATTATACGCGCCTACTCATTTGCGGGCACGGGGAGCTGAAAATGACACCGCGCGAAAACAGGAGCGGAAAGGTGAGAATTGAAGCTGGCTTCCAAGAAGTCCAGGGCACATTTTCACACCTGGGAACCATGAATGGGGCACGGCAGCGCTTCCTGCACGGACGCCCGACACACATTTTTCGGCGTAACGCACGCGAGGTACCACATTAGGCCCCTGCCTTGCGGGAGCTGTGAGAGCCGCGGTTCTTTATGGCATGTCAGCGTCGCTCGTGTCGTGGGGCTATGGATGACACTGCTGAGAGCGGAATCAGCGTGTGGGAAGGTACACCACATTGGTTCGCGTCTTTAGAGTTACACGCTCCATATACACGACGACCGTAGTTGTGAAACCAGGAGCCCGGATGTCAACACGAAAATTATCGCACACGAACCATCCCGAGATGGAATATGGCTGTTAGCCAGGTGTCTACCAGCAACAGCTTCTAGCGGCAGGCGCTGAGGCACCCTAAATGGTGCCGCGCCGCTGCACGTGCTAGCTTAATAATAATAATAATAATAATAATAATAATAATAATAATAATAATAATAATAATAATTGTTTTCTTGGGGGGAAACGAAATGGTGCAGTATCTGTCTCATATATCGTTGGACACCTGAACCGCGGCATAAGGGAAGGGATAAAGGAAGAAAGAGGTGCCGTAGAGGAGGGCTCCGGAATAATTTCGACCACCTGGGGATCTTTAACGTGCACTGACATCGCACAGCACACGGGCGCCTTAGCGTTTTTCCTCCATAAAAACGCAGCCGCCGCGGTCGGGTTCGAACCCGGGAGCTCCGGATCAGTAGCCGAGCGCCCTCACCACTGAGCCACCGCGGCGGGTAACACGTGCTAGCTTCAGAACTCCTTTGGGAAGTGACGAGCAAGTCGAGTGAGCTGGTAACTTGTCCCTCCATAAACATGCGGCCGTTCACTTCCCCCCACAGTATGGGACTTTTCCAGAGAGCCAGATTATTCGGCGGACAAAAACGAAGAATTAAATCTGATTATCTGATAAGCGTGTGCGATTTTAAGCTGGAAGGCGCTGCTAGACGGAGGTGTACCTTTGCCAACAGGGACGTTATAGCAAGAAAGCACTGTTTCTCTACGGCGAACTTAAAAACGAACAGTCAAAGGCAACGGCGGGCAAAAGGGTCCGTGCTCTAGAACGGAGGGCTGTCCCGAGAGGCCAGTGACTAGCATTTCAGCAGCGCAGTGTAAACCGCAGTCGCGCGATGCTTTTTGAATGGCTAGCTGTTGCTACCGATAGCGTTGCTAATGTTTCCTAGCGTCATTCATCACTGTGCAAGTCTCAAGTATACCCACGGGCGCGGATGGACAATAGGATAATGGACAGCGGGATACCTCAGGACCGGTAACCCGAAGTTGCCCGCTCAACAGAGCAGATACCCGAGATACGAAAACCATTAGAAGAGAAAAGGAACGAATGATGTTTTCAGCGCGATTTGAACCCATCTTTCGCACTAACAAAAGACGTGTGATCTTTAGATCACGAGATAAGTTAAGGCAATTCAACTTTCATGACGCTATCCCACTAAGAAAACACTGCGGCCGTATCGTTAAAGGAAACGAAAAAAAAAGGAAATCAACGTTTGAGGCGCTAGGAATACGCAGTGCTAAATTTAGTGGTTTTTGAGGAAAGGAAATGGCGCAGTAACTTCCTCATTTCTCGGTGGACACCTCAGCCACGCCGTGAGGGAAGGGAGGAAGGTGGGAGTGAAAGAAGGTGGTCCCGTAGTGAAGGGTTTTTACCCGCGTATAGTCCGGCTCAGCAGGCGAGCACCTCAACCACTGAGCCACCGCGGCGGGTAAGAAATGCTGCTCAAGAAAGATGAGAAGGAGCACTGGGCGACGAGGACGGATCACAAGAGGCAAGTGCACATGATGCTGTAGCCCTTCGCGAAGACAACTAAATATTCTGCTGATAACCACGCTGAACAAAGGTACGAAGAAGAAATGAAGCTGCAACGCGAATCGGTAAACCACCGCTCCTTGACTCGCACGCGAGAAACACAGCAACGAGCACACACCTCGAGCTAATCTCGAAGCAGCAGTAGTCTCATGCCTGCAGCTGCACAGCGTCTCCAGCAAGTTCCATAGCGCCAATGCGGGAGTTGTTTTTGTTTCGGCCGCCTAACAAGGCGGCCTGACGGCGCTGAGGCGTACTGTCGACAACTGGTGACAACGGCGGGCGCGTGCATGACTCCGCGACTTTCCAGGAACGGCGGCGACGCCCGGGAGGTGGCAGCTGCGGCGGCAGGACCGCGGCCGTAATGAATGGACACCACCCCCGGAGGCCAGGTAGTAGACGAGGAGCGCGGCGGCGCAAAGAAAGGCAGCGACACAGGCTTCGCATGAGAGGGGGGAGGGAAAGGGGGGGGGGGGGGGGCTTAGTGTAGCGCGCGCGCGCCCGGGGGCCCGCGGGGAGGAGAGGGGCGCTTTCTGCGGAAGCATTCCAGGAGCAGGTCGAGAGCCCACCCGCCCTTGTGCCACGTTCCCGTGCGGCCAAAGGCAAACGCTTCGGCTGCCGGCTTGTTTGAGCGGGGTCTTCGTGGGACTCCCTCCGGAGGTCACTTCGGGAGTAGTACCTTTTGGAGACTCCCGCAGGCAGACCGCGGAACAAGGCCAGCGGCTCTCCTCCGAGGTCCGTGTCGGCGTACGGTCTGCCCAGAAGCGAAGTTGTTCCTCTCAGACGCAGGGTCGGTCTGTTGTAGGCCCGCCTCAAGCCTAGTGGCACGGTGTTAATTAAAACGATTGACACGACCGGCGAACAAGCCATCGGCCTAGTCAGCAAACGCACACGAGCAAACAATAGCGCTCCCCTGTTGATTCTGCACTCGCGTCCGTCTCTCGCAACACGGCGACGTCACTCGTCCGGGCTCCAAGCAGCATTCCTTCCCTCTTGCCCGCGTTGTTAGACGCCTATCGGGCCTGCAAGGTTCTGCCTCGCTCGTGTAATCCGTCGTTATGGTTTGTGGCAGCGACTCCCGGGGCCTTTCTGGAATCAGTGTTTGCTGTCTGCGAAAAGCACGGACAAGTTGCTAGCGACTGTGTCGGCGATACACGCCCCCTGTCGAGAATCGACGCTCGAACGCCGCGCACCAGTGGTTGGAATAACGGCTCGGACAATAAATCACGCAGCAGCAAAGGTTTCCGCCCAATCGTTTGCTGCCTTCATCAGCACGCACGTCACCCCACGTTGTTCCAGTTGACACGGTCGTTACTGGGACCTCTCGGGGGCTATAAATAGGCATACACTGACGCCAATGGCCGCCGCCGCCGCCTCCTGAATGCCACGCGACACATTTGCTTACAATGTAGACAGCGCTTTCGTGGACGACTAAGGCAAGAATGCCGCGTAGCGCGCACCTTCCTCCTCGAGGATTCGCGCTTTTGCAGCTGCGATAAGTGAAAACAACCTGGCCACGAAACGAGTTTCGATTAGATAAGCGTTGAAGCAGCCAGCTGCACTTTGCTGCGCGTTGCAGCGGTGAACCGTCGGCACGCTAGGCAGCACGAATCCAAATACTACCGCCAAGTTTAGCGTGCTACTAAGGGACTTGGAGGAAATCTCAAGCGCCCCTGTCAATAATCTCCAGCCATCTTGGCAACAACGGGGTTACCGCTGCACTGGCGACGTAATGTGGTTTTTAAGATATGAAAGAAAAATCTATAAAACAAATTACGGCGAACAAAAATTATGAAAAATGCGAGCTTATGAATGCTTCTCTCAATTTTTTTTTGCTCGCTTAAGATTGAAATTGGAAATGGGCTGCCTTTCCGCTAAGTTATAACGGTACAGCAAGCACAAACTTAATTACCGACTACATTCTCGATTCCTTTAATTACCCGTTTAACTGGAGCAGCGTACGAGCAGAGGCGGAAGTAAGAGCTCCCAACTCTGGACTTGCACAACCGCGGACAAGCGCGCATTTTTCGGCCGAGCAACGTGACGGGGAGGGGGGGGGGGGGCGGGGGGGGCATTGTCACCCTCCCTCACCGGCGGCCTGGGAAAGTGCGGATTAGGGCGAAGGCATGCGCCATGGGAAATTCCCGGCGCGCATGTTCTTCGCCCCTCCGGACAAGAGCCGCCAGGAAGGGAGGAGCACTCTTTCAAGGCGGGGAGAAAGGCAAGCGGTCAGGCCGAACAAAATTAAAGGATCACCGCAAGACGGGCGCACTTTGTAGCGGCAGTGTCGGCCCTGTAGAGTGGGTTTTTGTAGCACCGGCCGGGCCGGAGGGGGACCACCTCGCCGCGGGAGCAGAAAAGGGGACGGCGGGGAGCGGGCGCAGCGGGAGACGTGTCCACTAATGATTCTATTTCTTCGCCGGGACAGACCATGGGCTCAAAGGCACTCGGAAGTGCATTTAGGGCCATAAAGGGCCCCCGCTCGCGGTGAATAAGCGGATCGCGGAGGGGCTGGCCTCCTCTCCCCGCCGGGAGGGGCGGCCATTTGAGTCCGGATTAGGGCCCTGGCTTGTGCCTTATTAACGACTCTTCGCATGCACGCTTCAGGGAACCCGGTGCGGCGCAAGGTGTCCGCCAGAGAGCAGTGACCCCCCCGTGGTCCCCCTCCACGCGCGGCTTGCGCTGCCCGAAAGGCCCCGAGAAGAGGCGCGCTCTCTCGCCGAGACACCACCTTCAGCCGCCGCGGAGGCCGCCGATGCGCCCACGACCTGCGGCATTTCCTTTCCGCTGGAGGGAAGGGCAGCTCGAACGCTGAATGAGCAACGCTCGGTCGAACGAACACACACACGGCAGCCTCGGAGGCACCGCCACCTCTGGCAGAAGGGCGCTGCCCGACGCGCGTTTCTCGGGCCCTCTAATAAACAGGCGACGTGCCAACCCCGTGCAATAACGTTTCAGGGAGGTTACAACCGACGGCGAGAGAAGCGCACCGAAACTTGGGGGGGAAAAAAAGCAATTTTTTTTGTGCGAATTGACTGCGGGCCCGAAACAAAGCGCGCGAGGGCAGCAGCCCCGAACTGGTGGACGCGAGCCAGGCGGGCGAAGTAGGCGTAACAGCAAATAAATGAACGAGAACGGGAATTCCTGGATGGCTCTCTTTGAATCATGCGCCTGTAGGCGTCCCCCAGACGTGACGTCGCATCGGGCACCCATTACTCGAGGAGGCGCGCGGGAGCGCCGTCCGAGCGAAGCGCCCTCGGCCGGCGGCCACGCCTTCCCGCGCGGACGTCCTCCCCCGCTCGTGCCGCCGCGCGCGCCTTTTTTTCCTTCCCTGCAACACGTGGTCGGGCGCCGGAGCGCCACGTGCCTTTGTGCGTTGCGCCTAATTACAGTCATCGGGGCCCGGGCGCCGCGGCCGTCCCTCCAGATCGAACGCTGCACACCACGTGGCCGCGGTAAGGGATGCGCCGTAAACAATGACCCGAGTGACGAGGTATGCGCTCCCATTTCCCGAGTCACCATTCGAGACGAGAGAGCCACGCTCCGTCTCCCCAAAAGCGCCAGGGACGCGGCCAACGAGGAGGGGACTCGCACCACTGGCGATCGGACGCCGAGTCTACTCGTCCAAATTGGTACCTCCTCGCAAACCGCAAATGAAAGAAAGGCGATGTACAGTACTCACGGATTGAAATAGGACATTCGGAGCGCGTGGCCGTCGCTTCATGGAGCGCTGCCTGTAGATGCTCATAGAACCAAGGTGGTGCATTGTGGTATGGCGCGAGGGGGAGAACATCTACAAAGCAGAATTGTTCCTTCCAGTAGCCAACGAGCCAGACTGTGGTTTACCACATGCCTGCGGGGCACTGCAAGGCTTGCGCTCAGAATGTCCTATTTCAATCCGTGAGTACTGTACAACCCTTCCCAATATTTAATAACAGCACGTGCTGTTCGCTGAATGAAACGTGTCAAATGCTTCTGTCGGCTACACTGCTTGCTTATTCGTACTGTAATTTAACGCATGGCGTGGCATTTAATGGTCCCTTTTCTCTAATAACATGTTACTTTCCCGTTTCAGTTAGAAATAATTGAAAATCCGCATCGTCTGCTGCAACAGAAAGGCAAACAATCGGCATATACTGCAATGAGTCTTGCGTCGCATCTAGCCTAAAGGAAGTTCATCGCCACTTTACAGTGGAAGCGAGATGGATCAGAACCAGTGCTGTGCACGCTGTTTGATTTGGATTTTCGTCGCTGCAGAGGATGGATATCTTTAATTTATTCTGTCTGATTCAAGCAAGCACTGCATCCTAAGACGTCATTACAGAATAGGGACAATTAACTGTCACGTCATGAGCTGTATTGCTGCACAAAAAAGCAAGCTGCGTAGCCAATAGAAGCATTTTGCACGTTGCATATAGAGATACAACACGCGCTATTATTAAAAAAAATTGGAAGGGTGTACGTGACGAGGATGTTAAACGTACGAAACTGGAAGAGAAAACCAAAATTCAGGTATTCGCAGCTCTGAAGCCTGCTGATGCTCAGTGCGGAGGAATCTTGCGCAAGATCTTCGACAAGCAAAATAAAGAATATTTGAAATGGAATAATAACGGAGTATTTACTCATTTACATCCACCCAAGCACAGCCATATGGCTGCAAAGGAGACCTGTACAGCTTCCACAGAAACCTCGTCCTGGCCGGTGGTTCGAACCCGGGACCACCGCTTCACCGGAGCAGTCGCTCTACCAACAAAGCTAACCGGGACGGCTAGCATATACGGTAGGGCAAGAGAGAAATGATCAATAACTCGAAGTGGTAACAATGTTGATCAAATGTATAGGGAAATCCCCAAGGTGGAGTAGATTTAGATTAATAGAATAGAGGCAGAATAGAATAATACGGAACAATTGAGTACACTTACACTACGCTGCCTAAGTTCCTAAACTCAGCTAGAGCAAGCGTAAGCGTTGCCATTTTTTTAACCCTTGCCCCTTTTATCCTTTCCCTCAAGGAATGATCCAGGTGTCCACCCACTGCAGACGTACTAATATCGCAAGTTTCCTTACAGCTACTTATAACCACTACACGTCAGTCGCTCACAGAGCGTCCGAGAGGCGTTTCGGAGCACATGGCGGCCTCTTACGGAAGCGCCTTCCGTCCGATGTTTACTTAAAACCCCTTCAGAGGCGCGGACCGAGCGTCTCGGAGGCGTTCGGAGCGCGGAGCCCCCTAGTATCACCGCTCTTCTTGTAACATTTCAATGTCTGTTTGTGGCTTTGTCTTGTGTGTCGAAGCAAGTGAGCGTCGTCTCGCTCAAGGATATAAGAGGATCAATCATGTGTCTTGCGGCCTTGATATCTGTCGTGCAGGATGAGAATGCTGAAGTTTTGGTTCTGCCCGACAGATGGCATGGGATCCGTGCAGCAACGAACCAGTGGGGATTCGTGCAGCAGCAACGCAGACGGCCGATTTGAGGTGCGAGACGGGAACGCAAAAAGCGCGAGATGGAGGCGAGCGGTGCTTTTTTGCATTAAATAAACGAAATAATGGAAATTAACATTCCTTCCAAGTCGTATGTTAAGGAATAAAACGAGCGGAAAGGAGGAAAGTACAGTCAAGGTGTGAGATAAGCTCAGTGACCAGAAGCGTCGGCGAGATGTGCTTTTAAAAGCAACGATGCATGTCTGCGCGCAATTCAGGTATGCCAAGGTCCCGTTTCGAAGCTACCGATGGATGACGCAAAGAGCTGGAAGATTGAACCATACTAGCGCGCGCTCTTTGTGCTCCATTCGGTTGTCGCGCGTTTGTAGTGTATTTTCAACGTCGTAAGACACGACGATCAAATCAAATTACACGATGGGGCGGGGGAGTAAACTTAAACCTGTTTTTAACTGCTCTTTTAAACTCTGCTCTTGGAATCAAATCTCTCTCGTATGGTATCGCGGGGCTCTGACGTCATGGCCGTATGCCTGCTTTGGCACCAGAAGCGGCAATCTGAAGCCGACGGCGCAGCCTATTCGTCGCTCCACCCGTCGTGGCGACAGGCTATTACGGCGCATACGAGGCGGCCAGGTGCGCCGATCGCTTCAGTGACCGAGGCGGAGTATACGTGCCCGTGTATGGTGACACGCCACGCACGCTGCCGCAGCCGGGGCTTTTCCAGCGGGCGCGGCAACAGCACACCGGCGGGTGGCGAGTGACAGCGTCGCGGGTTGAGGCGGCAACGCGAGCCGCGACGGCTGCAGCTCAAGAAGAGCGTTGCCCTTTCGTCGCGGTGGACGCATGCGCCGGTGGCCGGGAAAAACGAAGCCCCTCGGCGCTGAGGAATACGGCGGCCCCCCTTCTTCCGCTACATTCCATTCGAGCCCCGGAGAGCACGCGTTACGCCCCCCCCCCCTTCCCCGCTGGCGCAATCGGCACGGCGCCTCATCAAGCGGCCGAGCATCCACCCGCTTTTGTCTTTCTTTTCGGCACTAAGGTTCGTCGGGAGAGACTCGGGGGATCTCGTTACGCGGCGAAAGCGGATATCCCGCCCGGCCGCGTCTCCCACCTTCGGCGGCGAAAGGCCGAGCCAGCCCCATCTGGGGCCGCGAAAGACCGCCGCGGCTGGCGGCGGGGCAGCCGCCAGACAGCGGCCAGACCAGCATTCCAGCGCGCAGCGGGCGCTTATCGGCTCTGTCAACCCTTTGCGCATAATGCTGCGGCATCCTGCACACAGCACCACAGATAGCCGCCGAGGCCGCGCTCCTCAATGAAAACAACACCGCCAGATGGACGACGCTCGCCCATTGTCTCCGGGATTGGCGCTGCTGGTGAATGGCGCACGCTCCATTTCTAGTTATTGTTTTTGGAGACGGCCTCGACACCCGCGCGGAGCGGTCTCGATAGTCCTAAAAGTGTGCGCAGCCCTAAGACGACTACCCTAAGAAATAAAAGAGTTAGAGGGGTGGGTCTCGCAGCGAGCCACGTTTCAGTGCTCGTGAGTGATCCGAGGCAGCGAATCGCACAGGCGTTGCAGAACTGGAAACGTCCACGTAGTTCACGTAACTCAGCAGCACGAAAAGCACGTGCTCGCATCAATGGACGAGGCGGTAGGGGATGTTGAATACAGAGGCAGCGACGATCCCGAGCGGAACCATGACCGCAGGTTATCTCCCGTGTCCGTGCGCTATCGTCGGCCGTGCACGAACGGTTTGTCTCTTGATGAGCTTATCGGGCCTAGTTGCAGCTGTCATCGTCAATGGCACGCGTTCCGCCGAATGTGGGCGCGCGCGGTGATCGGGAATTGTCGGTCTATCGCGGAGATGGAGGCAAAGGTCGCAGCAACATACCGAGAACGGCCAGACAGAGAAAACAAGAGCGTTTCCGCTCCGGCCAGGCCTCAGTCGCTGATAGCCGTTATGAATGAACCGCAGGAATCCCGTGCGTGCGTAGGCGAGGAGGGGCGCTTCGACATTTCAATGCGACCCGTAGGCACGCAACAACGCGTCTTCGGGAAGCGATTTGCAAGCGTCCAGCGCGGAGGCAAAGCGCACGTTATCATCAACAAAAACAAACAAACAAACAAACACGGGCGAGGTGGGAGGGATAAGCTACTGGCACTCATGAGATGGGCGCGGTGAACAAAGGTGGCACCCTTGGCCAAACATTTATGGTCGCGCTCGCACTGCAGTTGGATGGCGCCGTCGTGTAAGCGCCTTCCGCAAAGCTTTTTCTCCGAGATAAATGGGCATTAGCGGCGCGTTATCCGCGAAGGCATTATATGGACTCCCCGCCCGCCGGTTCTTTTAATTCGAGCGACCACACCCTGTTTGCCACTGCGGCCATCGTTCATAATAAGAGCGGCGGCGCCTGCCTACCGTTACAGGAAGCCCGCTCCGCTGCCGCCCCCCCCCCCCCCCCCCCCCCCCCCCCCCCCCCCCCCCCCCCCCCCCCACGCCCGGGCTTCCCTGGTTCACACTAGTTGCTCCGTGGGAGTGTTCCCGGTAGCGCACAGCGGGAGATATTAAAATAACCGAAGAGAAAACAACAACCCCCTTTCTCCTCCTGTTCTCCTGTACGCGGCGGCGGGGTTGGTGCGCGAGGCGGGCAGGTCGGTGGCTGGAGTGTTTACAGGCATTTTTCGCAGAACGGGACACTGCGCGCATGCCAGCGCGTGAGCCAGCTGGGCCTGGGCACCAGGGGGTCAGGGACTGCCGCCTCAGGAACGAGAGCTTCTGGGCCTCGTTCGAATCGGGCGCGTTTGCGAGCATCGTTGAGGTTAGCAGCGTGTACGACAGGTGAACCGGTTAGCGCTTTCGGCGGTATGCTGATCTGCTTTAGAAATTGCAAGCGTTTGCACGTTGAGCGTTACGTTTCTTGTTGAGATTTTCCGCTTTCGCCAACTGAAAACATTTTCCCAGTCTACTGCGCACTCCTAGTCGGCCATGCCAGTACGAACACGAATGAAGGACGCTTTCAAGGAGTGCTCGCGAGAACAAAGACGTTAGACCGGCAGGCGTGTACCACCTGGGAAAGTAAGCAACTGTTTGGCCGCAACAAATGGCCCAAAGGACACGCCATCATCATTACGCAGTGAGCAGTCGCTAACGGGCGATGTCAGAGTACAACGCCGAAAGCCACGGCACTCACCAGCAGACTTTGTGGGATCACAATTACGCTCATGGTAACGAGTTCTTTTTATCCATTTTTTTTTTGCGTGAATGCAAGGAGTTGCGGTGGTAAATGTTACACGAGCAAACAGAGCTTGCTCTCGGAGTAATGAGCGAAACCTATATAAAGAAACAAAAATAAGATTTAAAAATGTATTCCTGAGAGTTGCTCCGAGACACGGTGTAAGAATGTTCACCGTGCTCCGAGACAATTACTAGACGCACACCCTTTGTCAAAAGTAAGCAGTCCAGGGGAGTTACTTCTAAGCCTTGTCACACAGCATGACCCCCCCCCCCCCCCCCTCTCCTGGGCTTTATGCTTTTGATAAAGTACGTCACGTTGTCCTGTATGTGCCCTTGGCACTAATGAAAGGTTTCCCTGAAAAAAAAAATGATTACTGCCTAGCTCTGTTAGGCCACGGTATACGTAGCGAAAGCGCGGCTACATCTGGTTCGGAAGAGTTAATATATGCAAGGCGCGCATTCGCTACATGCGCCTTTATTCACAGTCAAACCTTCAGCCGTCGTGACGGAGTGGTAGCGTCTCCGCCTCAAACGCCGAAGGCACCGGCTCGATTCCGAGCCTCAACACAGGGTTTTTTTTTTGTTCAGTGAGTGTGCGGGGGGGGGGGGGGGGGGGGGCACGTGGTCTGTCACGCGGTGTGGAGCAGCTGCCGGCGGCGCGGCGCCGTGGCTGGTCACGTGGTTCGTCACGCGGTTGGTCACGTGGTGCGGTTTCCAGAGGATGCGCAGACCGGCGAGGCGGCGGCTCCGGCGCGTCAGCTGTGCGCCGTGTGACGTCACTGCTCCTCGCGCATGCGCAGCACGGCTCTCCAGGAGCCACTCGAAACTGCTCAACCTCGGCCAGTGTAATTTACGCCACGAAAGATTAGCCATTTGGCATTACGAAAGATTGATGTTCATTCAAGCTCCGAGCCGAAGCCCCGTGCCCTCCGTCACTAGAGCAGTGCCCAATGCCTCGAATGAGCCGTGGCGGGAGCAGGGTGGACGCGCTGCAATTCACCGCGGCGATATTGCGCACCATAGAACCCTAAGGCGCGGCCGAATGCTTTCTACGGCCGCTGTCGACTGCCCGCGACTTGCTGAAAAGGCGCGTTGTGGTACCCAAAAGCGGTCAGGGAGTATTTTATCCTGTAACTCTTGACCAAGGGAAGGACCACACAGCGTGCACAGTACAGGTATCATAATCCCCTGGCAACGAGCGCGTCTTCAGGGCAGTATCTCAGCTTACAGCCCTGAACGAACGCAAGAACTGGAGCCCCGCGAGGCTGGAATCATCGCGAAAGCGGACAACGGTTCCCTTTCATAGTCGCAATCTTCGCGACAACGGAACTTGAACACACGTTAGTGAGGCTGTTATGTAATAGCGGAGGCGTTGTAGCGTGGAAGATTAATTGCAGCGACTCGCAAACGAGGTCCTTGTCGCCTTGTCTCGCGTTACAGTTATGCAAAGGCTCTCCTTCCGCGGTCGTCGCTGCAGCAAGGAGGCTTTGTGGCGCGAGCGGCCGGTTTGAGGAGAGAGCTGTCTCCATGGGGCTACAGTGCGAACGAGGAGGGGGTCGTGCAGAGGGGGGCGGACAATCCATACCCGCCCCAGGCCAATTCCCTTAAACGAGCGAACACGTTGCCCGGAGCAGACGGGTGCAAGTTTAGCGGAGGAGGCGCCGCGCCTGACACGTACCAACACTACACGCGACAGGGAAGAAGGGAGCGAAAATAAAAAGGGGGGAGTCAGAGTGGGCTTATTTTCGCCCCGGCTATATAAGTGGGTCACCCTGCCATCGCAGCGTCGCACTCGCAACCCGAGGAAGAGCGGTGAAAGTGGTCTCGCGCCGGAGTCAACGCGTCCGCAACACGCCACGTACATGCGACGCGTGTCTGCGTCACGCAAACGTCCTTTTTTTGCTCATTTTCCGCTGCCCCGGCTCTTTCTCGATGTTAGGCAAATAAACAGCCGCTTGATCCCCCCCCCCCTCTCTCTCTCTCTCTCTTTCCGTCTCTTCAGAGCATAGGACGTTGCAGGCCGGTCAGCTCTTCCGGACCGCAGTTACGGAGCGCGCGTACACGCTAGCGTATTCAGGGCGGATATTTACACAATGCGCCCGAAAGGCCAGTAAGCGACGAGAGAAAGAGCTGTACACCGCGTTTCTCAACAGCTGTCTTTCTAGTATACCCGTGCGCTTCACTCGATCTGCCATTCCTCCTCCGCGTAATGCGCAAGAAGAAGAAAAAAAAAGCCTCGGGAGATAGCATTCAGCTCGAGGCACGCTCCTCGCCGTGTCTAGACGGCGGTTGATACACAGTGGGCATTAGAGAATGCCGACGACGTTTCCGCCACAGATCTCCCTCGCGCGCGCGTTCCTCTCGAGATTGGAGCTCCTCTTTTCTGGAGTCCGGAGAAAAAGACTCTCGTTTGGCAACCGCTCGTCTGCCGTTGCCTCCCGCATATTTAGTGTCCCACTCGCGGAGCTGAATGCACGTATACACACGCGTCCTCGTCTCTGTTTGCAAAGCGAGAATTCGCGGCGTTGTTTCCGGCTACAACGAGCGACGATTCACGCGCCTGCAGGTGTTCGCGAAAATCGCGCCGACTATGCGGCCGCCGTGCGTTCGCTGATGAAAACGCCGGCCCACCGCGGTGGCTAGCTATAGCTGCCTATGGAGTACCGCCGCTGAGCACGGAGTCGCGGGTTCGACTCTGACAAAGAGTTTCCGCAGAAGATACCAAGTGGTTCAAATCAGTTTGGAACCCTTGACTGGCCCCACCGCGGTGGCTCAGTGGTTAGGGCGCTCGACTACTGATCCGGAGTTCCCGGGCTCGAAACCGACCGCGGCGGCTGCGTAGGAAAAACGCTAAGGCGCCCGTGTGCTGTGCGATATCAGTGCACGTTAAAGATCCCCAGGTGGTCGAAATTATTCCGGAGCCCTCCACTACGGCGCCCCTTTCTTCTTTCACTCCCTCCTTTATGCCTTCCCTTACGGCGCGGTTCAGGTGTCCAACGATATATATGAGACAGATACTACGCCATTTCCTTTCCCACAAAACCAATTATTATTATTAACCCTTGACTGCTGCGTTCATCGTAGCCGCCCTTCTCGGTTTTCGCACGTAAAAATGAATGAAGAAAATAGCCTCTGCTCTGTAGAAATATGCCGAGACGAAGTTGACAAAAATTGGAGGGGACCCTCAAGCTCCGCCTTGGGGGTATGACGGGATAGCGTAATGGGTTAATTTCCAAATATGCAGAAGGTTATTCTCTTACATTCACAGATCCCTGGGAGTCCCCATACTGCCGAAACGCGCGGGACTCAAGTTGCAGTCGTCGTTCGTCGGCACATCGTTCTCGACAAACCCGATGCCACGAACGCCAGCATAGCTTCCGCGCCGAACGAACGGGCCGCAAGCTTCGTGGTGAACGCGCCTTGGATGTGCGCTGCGTTGTTCGCCGCTCACCGCGTGACTCCTGCGTCCCCGCACGGCCCCACTGCGCCTGAACTAGACGAGCGGGAGGCCGCTGCCGTCGCGCGCTGTCTGTTAGGACAGTGGCGTACATTGCGAGGAGGAGCAGGGAGAAGTTTTAGTGGGCGCCGCCTGATGGCGCTACGTGCGCGCCAAGCGAAGAGGAAAAGTAGCGGAAACGGACTTTGCTACTCGCTTAACTGCGACTTCTGTAATTTCCATGCTCATAATTACTAATATACACCACAGTACATGTCTCTAAAGCACCCTTCTAAGACAACACCGTATTCACTAGACGCGCCTTTGTTCCTACCAAACCATCGAGCTGGCGTGGTGGAGTGGTTAGAGTGCTTGTCTCGCACTCCGGAGGCCCTGGTTCTTTTCCTCAACTCGGTTTTATTTATTAATGCTTCTGGGATTTTTTCGCTCACGGTCAACGCCGCCGACGACGACACAGGCTTTTCTGCGACACGAGGCCCTTAACGCTATCGCGTTAAAATTTTTTTCCAGTGGCTCTCAATGAGACAGTCTTCCTCGCCATGCTAGTGATAACCGGTCGGCTGAGGATAATTTGTCGGCTATTAACGGCATCATTTTGTCAAGCTCCTTACCGAAGCCTCTCTGGAGACTCTCCGTACCAAGCAACCCCGTCCGACCGGAAGAAATGACAGCTCGTTTTAAATGGGGAGAATCGCGGTGGGCGGCTACCACGCGGTTTCTTTTTTCAACACGACCCTAGTGTGACCCAGTCGCCGACCACGGCGCGCAACAGGGCCGCTGAGGCTCCCACAGGGTCGTCGGGGTGAGCACGGCGGGCCTTGAGCCGCCGGCAAACCCTGTACGGGCCGGGAACAGGCACGACTGTTTGCCCAAGCTGGAGCGCCCGTGAGAGCGCGCCCACGGGTCGCGGCGCATCGGATGGGGGAAACTGTGCTCGCGGGAAACGGTGCTGAGCCCCAAGGCCGTGGGGCCGAGTCCGTGCGCGTTGCGGAGGCGAGCTCGGGCGACGCCCCATGGGTCAACAGCTACTACGCGCCACAAAGGGGTTCCAGAAACAGCCGAGCCCAGGTGCGTCGTGCAGCTTCCGTACGGTCATCGCCAGGCTTCACAACCAGGCGGGAAAACTGCGCCGACGGAGCGCGGAAAATGACGGCAGAAGCCGAGGCTAGCGTCATCTCTTGAATGGGTTTTGATGAGGTAACGTTTCTTTTTCCGGTTGGAGTGGCCTATATGTGCGAGTTTCGCGGTGGCAGGTCACCTTTTGTGTATATCGTCTTCTGAACGAAACTCCACCCAGTCGTGCTACGTCTTTAAGAGTGACGAGCGGCGGAGTCGCACCGCCCTTTCTTGCTGCCCCCTCACCTCTTTCATTCCTCTTCTTCATACTGCCTGCTTTCCTTTATTTCCGCTGCCCCAGCTCAGGTGCCGCCGCCAAAGTGATGGCAGATGACGGGGTGAGCAAAATCTTTTAACCTCCTTTTATTATTTTTTTTCAATAAACACTTACTACTACTACTACCGGCCGGAGTGGCGGAAGGTTAAACATGAGAACTGAGCACCACGCGAGAGCTTCCGCGGGATGCACGTGAAAATATCGCAGCACACTTGGCCCACTTTCTCCAAGTTGTCGGGAGATGGAATGGTTTTCGGCCATGACAGTCGAACGTTTATATCTCTTTGGGCGCTTTTACCGCCGCCTGCAAAGCGAAAGCAGCGTTTCGCATACGAAGGTTCAGAAACTGCGTCGAAATATTGCACGCACAAATCGGCGAGACCGTTGTCTGGTCTCGGCAGAGTTGGTCAGATCAGCACCAGTCTCCGTTTCGAGACGCTCTCGACGTCACCTCCTTTTCATTACGCTCTTTTCGCAACAAGCTCGACCGTTTATCGAAGCCAATGTGGTCTCTTAGCGCACAGTTAGCGAACATTTATTATCGTCTCTAAGCAGCTTCCGCCGCCGACCACCAAGACACGAGTTGACAAGACTGCGCCGCTTGGTCGTGTATTCGTTCTTATCAATACCCTTGCTGTCTAAATGCCGCGCTCTCGACAAGACAGTGAGCAGTACCTCGTCGCCACGGGTTACCGTCCCTTTGCCTCGACAACTACCCACAACACGTCTGGTGCGCATATGAACTCAACACCCGTCGTGGCCAATATCAGGGACATTCGAAGACTGCTGCGAGCAGCCAGTACAGGGCAGTGCTATGGAAGAGAGGCACGTCTTCCGCAAAGATTTCCCAGGACACGGCTGTAAGAGCTCATCTGGAGGTCTCGCTCGCTCAGAGGGCGGAAACGCCACGGGCGACTGACGCACAGCAGCTCTCCCCATCACGGCGGCCGCAAAGGTGCAAACTAAACGGGCAAAAATGCCGCTACCTGTCAGCGCGAGAGGAACCCGCGAGGCAGGTACCAGGCCGAGACGGCGTGGTGGGCCCGCCGACTCCGCGCGCACGATAAGGTACGAACTGGGTGACATAGTGTTGGAACGAGCCCGATGCTTATCGGACTTGGCCGGCCGGTGCATCGGCACAATGCACGCGGGCTCCCAAAGAGCGGGGGATCGGTGATTGAAATGTATCCGCCAGGGGCGCGTAGGACTGGCGGCGCCAGAGAGGCCGCGTCGGCGTCGCACCGTCAAAGGAGCCCCGGGCTCGCCTATAGCGCGACGTTTTACGAGGGACCGCCGGTGGGCGCATCAATGGGCGCGCCACGTGGCCTCAGCGGCGCAGGGAAGAGGAGAAAAGAGAGGAAAACAGAAGAAGGAAAAGTGCTCGTCCCATTTGCCTCAGGAAGGGCAGCCCATTAGTTTAAGCAGCCGATCCGGCGTGACAAGCAGCATTTGGGCCGCGCAGTCCGCTAGACAATCTGCAAGCATGTCACATCCATCCTAATACATGCGTCGGGATTTTTCCCCGCTGTAGCAGCTGCTGTGGGGGCCGTCCATAACTCAGCTGCTGAGCCTTCTCGGCATCCCGGCTGCCAGGCGCGCCTCGTTTTTATGCTCAACTCTCGTCGCAGCTAATGATGGCATCACGGCCCGGCACCGTCGACCAGCGCGCGGGGGCCCAGTTATTTCTCGCCCCAGCGGCAGCGGGTCGTGATTTGTTTCCGCGTGTTCTGCGAAACCGCGTTGATTGGAACGCCCAGCCGTGAGAGCTCTGCATCCCCCTCGAGTCGCGTCTTATCGCGCACGCGCAAAGATTAGCGCGGAATGCGAGAATAGCGCCCGGAAACCGTAAATACCTGCTCCCGACGCCGATGTAAATAGACGCCCAATTGCGGTCCACAGGAACGGCAGCCGCCATTGCGCAACGATAAGTGAAGAAGAAAAAAATGAGCAGAGAAGAAAAAAAAAACAGGACGAAAGGGCAGTCTCGGAAGATAACCCCAAGAAGCAAATGTCGCAGCTCTTGAGATTGGCTCGATACAGGGCGTGAGCCCCGCGCTTTCTGGCTCGGGCCGCCAGCAACGACGCCGTTCCCCGCAGCCTCTTTCGCCCGAACACTCGAGGAGGCTGCAGAGCGACGGTCTACCGACCTCTCCACGAAGCCTCTACAGCAACTTCCGAGCCTGCACCGTGACTCTGGCGGCGTTTGTATTGCGTGAAACGATGAGGCAAAATGGTCACCAGTCCCTTCTGTGCCGTGCACAGGTTCGTTAGCTCACTTGCGACGTTTGCGCCTTGCACTGTTTAGCAAAGCCCGACGCGTTGCCCCGCGGTCGGAGCCCTTTCTGCGCAAGAAACGGCGCAAACAGCCGCGGCGGCGGCGAGCTCGCCACAACAGGGGAGCTGCCTCCCCCCGTCCCATTCCAGGCGGCAGCTGCGGAAGAGGCCTGTACGTAATCTTCCAATTGAAATCTGGCAGCTAGCCCGACTGTCGCACGGAAGCCGCTCGCAGCCGGCGTACGCACGCGAGGCAAGGGAGGCAAGTTTGATTTGTGCGACGAGCCGTGACAGCGTACGGCATTGGGCTCCAATGTTCCGTATATGGAGAGAGGCACGTTCCTGAACACGCACGCACGCACGCACGCGGTGGGAAGCAATAATTCCGCGCCGCTCCACGCGCACGGCAAACACCCTTGTCAATATTAGCGCGAATCAATAAGGCTGGCGAAAGAAGAAAGAATACTGCGGGGGAAAGGGAGAGGCGGCAAGAAGAAGCGAGGGTGACCGCGAGAAGGGCATCTCTCAGAATTTCTGAGAAAAAAAAAAGACAAGGAACTTTTCTGCTGCTGCAGAGCACGAAAAAATCATCCGAACAAAACAGCGTTTTCGGCGCTCTACATTGTTTTGAGGTGTACTAAACAAAAGTACAGGTGAGAGCGTGAAGGAAACCTGCGCAGATCATGAAAAATAAAACAGCATTACCGACATTTCAATATTTTTGACAACTGAAAACACGTGGCAGTTTCTTTCACCACACACACGCGCACACATACACACGTGCACGCGCACACTACAGCGCAACTAAAAACGGCAACACGGGAAGCAAAAAAAAAAAAAAGGTAGCAGCGGCAAAAGGCGCACAAATCATTCTGTCGACCCGCGACAGCCGCGGAGCGGGGGAGGCGAGAAAAGTTCACTGTCCCGTCCGTGTCACCGAGCGGTTTCAATCGCAACAAAATGCGTCAGGGGCAGGTGCAATCACTCGGCGGTAAACAGATATCTTCGTTTCCGTAGTCTCTCCCCAGCCTCCTCCGCCAGAGTAACGCTTTCAATTTCAGGCGATCGCAGTTTGAGGACGCCGTCTGCAGACTTCCGAAGCAAAGGCACACACATCGCTGCCGGTGTCCCTTTGTCTCGGTTAGCCCGCAGGACGGATATCACGTGCCACAAGTTCCCATAGAGCGTGCGGGGGTGCGAGAAATAACGAAAGGGCAGCTGCAAGTGCAAAGAGAAAAAAAATATACGCGGGGAGCAACAAAAAAAAAGAAAAGGGTTGCAACTCACTTGTGTATAAGCATGTGGCGTTAGCGGCAAAACATCCCAGCAGATGCGTGGTCGGCAGATCAGTGGGCAGGGCGGTGTCAGAATCCGGCTGGCCGCGCATGCTGTGCGTGCTACTCCCCAGCGCCGAATCGAGGAGCCCGCTGCGCCCACTGACACTCACATCGACGGGCAGTTTGGTTCGCGAAGCCGACGCGTCGGGCTATCACCTCCACCTCAGGCTCTCGCGTCAAACTGACGGAGCACGGCCGCGTCGGCCGGCGAACAGTCCCCCGCCGTTCCGCCGCGACGTCGCACGACGTCACGCCGGCGGCGGCCAATGGGCGCTCGCCGCTCACGTGGCCCCCCTTCCGCGCCGCTCTCACCTGGCAGGGCATCCCCGCGCAGTCAGCGGCGCCGACTTCGGGGCTTCGGCCTTCCACGCGCTGGGGCTTCCTTGGCTCCGTTGGACGGGTGGCCCGACAGCTCCGCTAACCACTCCTGCAGCACCTCTGAGGAACGGCACCGAAACGCGAACCGACTGCCCCCGGCTTTCTAGGAACCAACTGCTTTCTTCGACGCTTTCTCTCGAGCACCGTATCGCGCGATAAGGCGCGTTTTCTCCTACCAGGAATCGCTGGGCTCGCGGTTGTAAGCTGCTCGCACGTTCTCTATCGTAGGCTGCTCTGTGAAATAGTGGTGGGGATGTAATCTGAGGACCAGCCTTCAAATCAGCAGCTAAACACGAAGACGTGGACAATGAACCACAAACCGACAAGCAATTGCAAGTTTTTTTTTTCTCAAATATGTCCTTGAATCGATCGATGGTCCAAATATAAAGGCACTCAGATATTACAGAAGTAGCCTGGAACGCCCCTGCTCCACCATCACCCCCGCCGCCCAAGTAGAAAAGAGCTATAGCTGTGTAGGGAGGGACGCCCCATAGTGGAAAGCTTAGAATTGCTTAATTGACTTGGATTTATCTCTGTGTGCTCTGAAATGTCACCAAAAAGTACACTGAGGTGGCCGTCTTTTAACTCTGTAATGTGCGGCATATCACGTACGGTACAGACTCGACTACGTCAGCATGTTTAAATTGCACATTCTAGGGTCTAACGACCCAAAGCGACACATGGGCTATGAGGGACGCCGTATTGGAGGGCTTCGGACTAATTTACACCACCTCGCGCTATTTAACCTGCGCTAAAATCGCACAGTGCATGGACGTTTTGTGTTTCACCTCCATCGAAGTACGGCTGCCGCGGCCTTGGGATCAGCAATCAGACGCCAAAGCCACAGAGCCATTGAGGTGGGTTTGCCCGGGGAAAAAATGTCACGCCTTCGAAAGATTGCACAAACCCGATTCCACTGTACATATCAAATAAAATTGAAGCGTCTGCTGCCATATATAGGCAGAAAGTATGCTGCAAAAGCTTAGTTTCCCGGTGAAGCAACGCAAAATTTCATCTGCGGTGGATGCTGTTGCATCAGAAAGTGATAGACTGGTTTTGACGTTTATTTACAGTTGGTTTAACATCCGC
Source organism: Amblyomma americanum (assembly GCF_052857255.1). NCBI lineage: Eukaryota > Metazoa > Arthropoda > Arachnida > Ixodida > Ixodidae > Amblyomma > Amblyomma americanum. The sequence goes on from NC_135497.1 coordinate 108,019,578, forward strand.
GTCTGAGTACGTTTGCCCACTTTTATCGTTTTGAGTGGTTCACAAATTAGCCTACTTTACTGTTTCTCTAAATATTGAGAATATCATATAATTTTGTCTTTTCAACAGATGTGTCAGATTCTTTTTTCTTTTTGCATTTCTGGCGTGGTCAGAAACGGCGGAATGCTGGAAGATCCTTCTAGCACAGCCAAATGCCACTGCCAATTTCTCTGTGCTAAAGCTAACACATAAAGACGAAGAGTTGGAACAGGCATATTCACATATGTACGGCGAATTGCAAGAGAGAGAAAAAAAGCTAGAAGGTCAAAGACGCTATGTCATAGCGAGCTTCATTCTCTTTGTTTCGATTTCGGCGTAGAATCGCTGGGCGCTCCGCTCTGTAACTACAGTTTTCCTCTTCTAAAACCGTGCGCCGCGCCCAGCAGACACGCTACTGTGTTACGTAATCGCGTAACAGCCGTTATGTGTATGAGTAACGTGCCTGAAGGAAAACCTCCGCAAAGGTCTCTCGCGGCGCGCTACTGTCTTCGCTGCCAGTATACGTGTTCGGAAGAATTAAAGCACACAGCAGTCAGAGGGGGAAAAAAAAAAAACCCCTGGAGAAATCCCACACGCGGACTAAAAAGAACAAATGAGGGCGTATGGTGACGCAACTGCCCTTTCGATCCTCACTCGAGCTGCCGAGTGGCGCCCCCTGTACACCACACGGGCTGACGAATTCCGCAAGCAGACGGTGGTGCACGTTTCAGCGAGGCTTACTTTACGACGCACGTGAAGGTGCGTTCTTTCGCTCTCTCTCCGCAAGCGACAAAACTGAATCCTGAATCGAGCCTGATTCCAAAGGTGAGACGTGAAGAAAAAACACTCACACACAACACTAAAACCTTCTCCGCGCGGCACTTGACCAAATTCCATTTCTCCGCCACCTCAGGCAAGCGAAGTTTTCGTTTTCCGACGAGCAAGTCGATAAGACCGGGCTTCATAGTGTAAGTATTAGTTAACCCAGTTTTGTTGTTATTATTTCTTTCTTTATCGCTGCGGCTAATGCTGCAAAGGAATGCGGCAGCCTTCGCTAACGTAGGTTGGGCCGATCCAAGCGGAAAGCTTAAGCTTCTGCACACGCCAAGACGGAAATAATGGTAGAAATACCAAGGAAAGCGACACGCACTGTCTGACAGAAATCTTGGAGAAATGGTCGTGCAGTGTATATCCTGACACCGTTTCGGTCTACCAGCGACAAAAATATAAACATCAAAGGAGCTAGAGCACGTCGTTCGCCCATGCGCGTCTTGTGTATCGAAGCCTTGAACGAACCGCACAATCTCCTCTCCTTTGTGCAGGCCGTCCGGAAAATGCGAGCTTGGTCATGTGGAGCAAAATATGTTAGACGACACAAACGCCCCACATGAAGCACGGTATTCCGGCGTTTGTTTCGTTGCCTGTTTGCTTTATTCGAGCTCAGCAAACAGCACCACAAGTTGCTGAAGTTTTCCGTGCTTAGTTTCCAAGAGAAAGTAAGCGCAGCAGGGGGCGGCAGAAGGTTAGGTGGGCGGATGAGATTAAGAATTTTGCAGGCAAAGGGTGGATGCAGCTGGCAAAGTATAGGGTTAATTGGGTAGATACGGGAGAGGCCTTTGCCCTGCAGTGGGTGTAGTAAGGCTGATGATGATGATGATGAGTTTAGGACAGCGGCGTTCGACTGCTGAGCCCACGTCGAGGGTTCGATCCTGGCTGCAGCGGTCGCATTGTGATGGCGGCTAATTTCGATATTACTTAATTACACTCTTGCCTTCTTCCTTCTTTTACTTACTTTTATATTCTCTCTCTCTCTCTCTCTCTGACCCGTGTCCCCAGGAACCTTCCCGAAGTACTTCTGTGAGCAAAGATCGGATTTTTTTTTTTTCATACGTTCTCATGAGTCAACACACTTGTAACTTGCTGCCCATATATTGTCTCCGATAGAGGCGGAATGGACTGGAGAATGCGGGAGGACAGAAATTTTGTGAAAATTTTTCTTCTTGTGAATAACAATATAGGGATTGACGTCTACACATCCCCTTAGCTGCGTTTTTTTTTTTGCTTTGTGCATTCATTAATCGGCACAAATTCAGCGTTTTACTGGTAGACTGCTGGCGGGTAATTAAATATCGCTTATAATGTTACAGAACCTCTTAAGGGGACCGCAATAATGAACTGATCTGTTGTATTTTATCGATAATGAAAGGCGTTGGGCCGCATCCCGTTCATGCTGCAACATTAACAGAGTATGGATGTGCACAAATCCAGCAATATGGGTCCAGGTATAGAGGAAGCCCTCTGCGTGAATCTCTGTGGGTGCGAAAAGCAAAAATTGCCGCGTACTAAGATTCCGGTACGTATTAAAGAATACGAAGTTCTTATTTAATGGCAATTAACGCTGCTGTTGCTTTAGAACTTGCTTCTGTACATAACTAACGGCTTTATTACAGTTTTGTTAAAAAGAGAAAATACGTTTAAAATCTGAGTCCTGACACGAGAGCCACAGAATCAGAAATTTGCCGGCTGTGCTTGATCACCCATGAAGCGCCCTTCATTTCCTTGACGCAATCAATGCTTCATTTTTCGGCCGGAGATCCTATCTAATTTTACGGCATTCCTGAAAGCTTTCAGGCAGAAATTCATGTTTGTATGCTGCACAGTTACGAGTAAGCGTCAACTCATTCGGGTAAATGGCCGAGTGGCGATACAAACAGCACGACCAGTAAAGCTATATCATTCCTCGATGGGATGTTGCTGCTCCAAAATGTCTTTGATGGAATTCTGCTGTACATTTTCATATCAATTCACCGAGGGCAGACTTTATTCTGATCAGTGACAGAAGGTTTTGTGAGGGAGGCATGCATACCAGATAAACTGAACCAGCGTTTTGTGCACACCCGTCGCGGTGGCTCAGTGGTTAGGGCGCTCGACTACTGATCCGGAGTTCCCGGGTTCGAACCCGACCGCGGCGGCTGCGTTTTTATGGAGGCAAAACGCTAAGGCGCCCGTGTGCTGTGCGATGTCAGTGCACGTTAAAGATCCCCAGGTGGTCGAAATTATTCCGGAGCCCTCCACTACGGCGCCCCTTTCTTCTTTCACTCCCTCCTTTATCCCTTCCCTTACGGCGCGGTTCAGGTGTCCAACGATATATGAGACCGATACTGCGCCATTTCCTTCCCCAAAAACCAATTATTATTATTATTGTGCACAAGCTTTCCATCGCAGCCAGAGAGTTTCTCAACATTATACCTGGAGGGAAAACAATCGAAAGGGGTTCGCGCTTCCCTGTTTTCTTTCCTCTTGTCTGCGGTCTTTGTGCGCTGTTAGTAGCACCGTGAACGAGTGCCAACTAGCCAAACTGTCTGTTGTGCTAATCACCTACCTTGAATTGGCCTCGTCCGCGCAGCACTCAGGCAGCGCACTACATCCCTCACAAACTCCTGCCCCCTCCATGTAGCAAGATCAAGGGAAGCTGGGCAGCAACCCCTGCTGCAGTACGCCCAACAGCATGGCGGCTTCTGGTGGCCCACACCACCCACGTGTTGGGTAACACCCCCCCCCCCCCCCCCCCCCCCCGCACGCCTATCTGAAGCTTCAACGCGTACACTTGAATTACTGACCCGCAGACCTGAGATTCAAAATGAAGATTTCTCTCTCTCTCTCTCTCTCTCTCTCTCTCTCTCTCTCTATATATATATATATATATATATATATATATATATATATATATATATATATATATATATATATATATATATATATATATATATATATATATATATATATATATATATATATATGCACCACGGTGCTCCTCCCATGTGCGCCGATTTAATTGTTTCTGTCGTGACCTTCTCTATTTTTAAATAAATATATTGCAAGTAAATGTTCGGCATTGTGCGTGCATGAAAATTAACAAAGAAAATACTACTGGTGGTTCGCCTAGAAAAAAAAAATGTACACTTAAAACTGAGTCCATGTTTTCAGCCAATTACTAACCAAGCCAAATATTTACTTAACACTCTCGGGCATTCCTGCGCCGAATAGACTTCCTTTCAGGAAATTCAGAGAAACTCCATGGTCGCCGTCAAGTTCAGACTTCAACACACCGAGAAAAAAAACCACTACGCATTTTCGATGCACGTCAGGGTTAATAAGATTGACCCACTCGGTTTCAGCAACTCGCGGCATTTGCCGAGAGAAGACGCATCGACTGCCGCTCACGGAAGGCCGTGGCGCGATGCCGCGACAGCAGATCGCGGTCGCAAGGAGGGCTGGTCGGGAGGGATTAGGAACAATCTGACAGCGCCAGTAAGTCGGCTGAGTTGGCTGCTGGCATTGCCTCTTTCCCGGTCTCCGTGACTCGCTTCGCGTGCCGCGGCCACCGAATTGTGAGAACAGGGGTGCGGGCGTAGCAGTGCAAAAACGAGCCCAAAGTTCGTAAAAGAAAAAATTCACAGGGACACCTAATCCTATTATTTGTTTGCAATACGATAGCATTAGCAGCTGCGCTGATGCCTTTAGCGGAAATGAAGTGGTTTCCTCTCTGGTGACGTAACTTCCCGCCAGCCAATGGGCGAATTTTATGATCGACGACGCATTCTGGCCCCACGGGGCTTCTAATAATATCGAAATAAAGCCTGCCAATTGGAAAATGATCTGTCAAATCCTGAAGTGGGTTTGTCTTGAAAAGGTGCTCTAGACAAGGCCCGAAATTTTTCACTTAAAAAGGGAACTGCACTAAGGGTAGCTGGCAGAACTCCTGCTCGGTGTGGACTCCAAACCCCTTCGAGGCAACCTTGCACGTGCATACCTTGCTTGGAGCAGGTCCTGGCCTTATTTCATGCGTCCTCTCCTCTATACAGCTTTGAGATATTTGACTATTAATGAGTTTTAGTCTTATGTGCAATAATTACTCATGTATGTCCATAATTAGACGGAACTTGCTGCTGGATTAACCAGACCCCGCGGAATCACCACGACCAAGACCAGATGAAATATAACAGGCAGCAATGTCAATCGCGGTATTAACGTAGGTTCGTGTTTTGGAGTGAATAGGCTATAAATACAAGGCCAATCAGCCATCCAGTAGTCAAGAATTCCCGCCACACATGCCGATGTCTGCAACAAGAGAGCTTGTCAGGCTGGTCTTCGCCTTTTTTTTTTTTGTCACTCTGCAGATTTATTTCATCTTAAACCTTGTCTTTCACCGCAAACTCGTATACGTATTTACGGGCTGCCTACCGCCTTTTCAAGTGTAAATAAACTCACTGGACGGTTACTACTATGTAAAGGGAGATTCAGCGATAGCTGTCTAGGCATTTAGCTCTGGGGATATTTTAAGGTAGAAAAGGTACAGTGATCTCCTATCGCACCGGTGTAGTGGTCAAGTGATGCACCCCTGCACTGGCAGGCGGCGAGCCACTCGTACGGTTATGCGATACTTAGTACTTAATAGATACTTACGTGCGCCCACAATCAAATAACGTTGCAGTCAACCCTACTGCAACGACCGGCACGTGGTCAGCGCTTCGGCACCTAGTGGAATACACTGCTATCGCGGAAGTGGTCGGCCGAGAATTTCGGTAAACTCTTCCCCAGCTTTTCGCCGAAACACCGTCTCCTGGCGAGATTCTAATGGGTGAGGCTTAAGCTAAGCCTCGTTGGCTTAGTTTAATCCACCTGAGCTTACGGTAATGAGAGATGAGGATTGAGCTAAGCAATGCATTTTATCGTGGGCGATGTGTGCCAAGGTCGGACGCCTCGCTTGGTGCTGTCGACGCGTTGCCCAGCGCGGAACTGCCGAGCGCGCGCGAGCCTTTTGCTTCCTGGCATTCACTTTCAGCGAGCAAAAAACGTGAGGGGACACTTAAGCTCTCGACGCTCTAAGCGTTTCCGCGGTGTATGCTGACTGAAGGGGTCCCAACCGGGCCACTGCGCGTTCCGCGACCGTCGTCTACAGGACCGTGAACGACAAACCGAATGGTCAAGCGACTTGGGGGAGCCATGCGTCAAAACAGTCTGATGCCGCTCGCACACAGGCTACCGTTGTTGCTGCAGTGGATTTGTATGGGCCACCAGACACTCATGAGAATTTACCACTACACAGCCTGTCCATATCACGACGATAGGGTTCCGCTTGAATCAGCCACTATGATCACTCCCACGACGCCGGTACCTCAGTGAAGGATGACACGATAATGTTACGCAGTACAAAACGAAATGAAAAATATTCCGGTGAATGCTACTTACTTGCTTCGCCATATTATGACAAGATCTATTATTACTTACTTTAATTAAGAAGAGTTCTATGTCCTTCACCTTTATCAATTAGCCAGCTCTATTACGCTTGCAAAGATAGCCAGTGCCAATTGGCCCCGGACACGTTTGCGCGGTAAGTTTAAAATCTTGAGAGCTCCGCCTTAAGGGTATGACGCCTAGCGTTAATGGGTCCGTTCAGCGGCCTGGGGTCCGCTTTGCGTATTACTTCGCAGACACGGAAACTGTTCTTTCTATCACCATCACATAACGCTTGACCTACCCATAAGAGTACAATGCGACAGCATCGCGCAAGTACTCCTCCTCTGTCGCCTATATGTTCTGCCTACATGCCTATATATGCGGAATAGTTAATTCTTTACATGCATAAATCGCGTGCAGCCATGACACCACCCCTGGCGCAGTGGTGCATCGATTAAGCGATGCGCACTGCCCCCGCATGCGACTGTTTCGAACACAGCCACCGGTGGGGCTTGTGAGACAAAGGTTGCTCTTCCCGAACAACCTCTCGCGACCGTTTATTAACTTAACTGCCGCCTGCCACGGTGGGCAGTTTGCTCACAGTCCGATGAGCAGGTTGTGATGACGTCACTAGGTCACGTGACATAGATGGCAGGGGGCCCACCTGCTTTTTCGCTCACAACAGCCGACAACGGCGACGCTGGATTTTCTGCGGAACTGGAGCCTTAACGCCGTAGCTTTAAAACGTAGTCGATTGTCGAGAATATGCGTGGGGCCAAGGTTCCCAATGGGGCAACCCGGAATGACAGCCGTGTTCTTGGTATATACTCCAGGGTGAGTATTGCCAGGGTGTATTGCCTACTCGCGGGTCAATATAGTTTTTGTTATTGTTATCTAGATTTATGTTTGTCGACTACTGTAGTGGAAAGTCACATCACTGCCGAAAACTGCTGACGTCACAGGGCGAGCGAAATACCAATATAGCCCCATCACGTGGCTCGTGCCATGGATTGTCCAAAAGGGAAGGATACCAAGTTATTGAAACATGAGCTTCGGACCACGTTTGTTGATTTGGATAATATTTTGGAACCTGATTAGCTCTATTCTATTGGCTTCATCGTTACTCTTTTGTTCTACTGAAGTTAAGCCCCATATCTTTTCTATGAAGCTCATTTTGCCCCTGACAAGTTCGTCACTGACGGGTGCACCTCCAATGCAAAAGCTCGACTGTCTGGATCAACAAGTGACTTTAGTTTAGGGAACATTGAATCATGACTTCGGTTAAAGCCAAAGTTCTTCTGTTTACATCTAGAGATAAGAATTTGAAACTCTAACGCTTGAGTGAGGATATTCACCTGTATGAACTACATCTGGACGGAACTACCTGCTGTAGCAGGAACACTGTCTTCACGCCGGACGTCACATGCTAATTCAAAAGTTTACTTAATTGTGCCAGGTTCTCCTCACAGCTAAATTGCTTTAGTTAGGTCGGGCCTCTAAATAAGTAAAATATATTGATAACAGCTCTGTTCATAAGAGAACAATGTTTGCTTTCTTGCTTACGTTATTCATAGATCTACAGCCACCTTAATTGAATTTTTAATTGCCCAACAAATCTTCTGATTACTGCATTATTCGTTTTGAATACCTTTATTACTACCGACATTAAAATTGTTTCACTTTCTTTATGGAGAATCTGAAAATTTGCCGGCGCCAAGAACTTGGAAGCTGCACAGTATTTTTGCTAGCCAAAAAAACCTCAATCTTTTTTTTACCTTATTTACACGCACAGTATAGATTTCAAGAAATATTGTTAATTTATGCTACATTTTACATTGATACAATAAGTTGATTCATTAATTTTTTCACACTCTAAGGAGTGAAAAATAAGTCGCGGAAAAGCCATTCAAACGCGGCTTGAGGTGTCATTGACTCCACTAAACTTTCACAGACAGCAGCGAAACACAGCACAAGAAAACAAAGTAGTAAGATAGAACTATAGCTCCACCACGTATTAAACAAAATACACTAAAACAAACAGAAAAACGTATCAGGATTCAGGAGACACGAATGTTCACCTTAAAAAAAAAACTACAACACGCTGCATAAATCGAGCGCATAACACACAATATATGAATTTAATTGGGGCAGAAAAGCACTGCAATGAAATCAGAAAGCTTAAACGGACCCTGAGAAGAAATTGAAGTTAGCTTGTATACCAGCTCCTGCCACAAAAATGCCTATCTTACTGAAAACGAAGCTTTTGAAAGGTAGAAAATAGCAAGAACGGAAATACACGTATCGTCGCCACAGGCCAATCTCGCAAGTACAAGCGCAATGACGAAATTAGAAATGCACATATCTCGGAGGCTGACAAACGTGAAGGAAGGTTGCGCTTGTGATCAATTTTAAGTATACAAGTTTTGTTTTGAAACCGCTAGTGAACTTTTTTCACGCGAGGAAGACGAAAAAAAAATCCTGAAGTTGTTGGCAACCAGAGGTGACCTATACTTGGTGGCGCAACAGGCAGCCAGCTGAGTTTCGGTACGTTTTGGTGATTCGTGGCTATGCGCTTTGCGTGCCCACGTGGTTTCGTTTTTGACGTGCCTCGATTTACAAGTGCGGAGCAGCAGAGGACTTCCAAGTGCCTCTTTAAGTTATCCTTGGACGAAGTTAATGTAGCGGCACGCACCTGCGATAAGGAAAACACCTGTGGATAGCCAATGTTGCACGCGCTTCCACGTTAGCAAACGCACTGCTTGGCCTGTTCGCTTTGTCAACGCACCAAGACGCTGGGATGCATAACCAGCGCTACGAGGACTATTAATACAGAATTTAAGTAGGACACTGCGGACTCCTCGGCGCTCAGACTATCCTGCCAGACCCGCCGCCTCACTCCTCAAAAGCATGGCGCGTTGTGTGGGGTTGAGGTCGCTGAAGTGCAGGCCACACTTCTTTGTGAGAAGTTCGTTGTCGGTATCGGGAACGTGATCCATCGTAACGCTGGTGTAAACGTAGACGAAGCGACGACGGCTGATAGACGCCTTCAATCGTCCGGCCGGCGGCAGTTTTCATTTCGGCAGCTGCTGGGCTGCCCCTTTTGAAAGCCAGCAATCACGGAGTCCTTGGTTACGCCAGTTTACGTCACTTTTCGGCTATTTCGTCATCAGAGAGTTCCGAGTTTGAATCAGAGCGGCGAGAAAAAGTTTTTCAACTTCGATTTTTCAACTCTTAGCAATAAATGCATCTCTCACCGCCGGACAGGCGATAGGTGGTGGTAGTGGTTGTTTATTAAAATAATAGTAAAAAGGAAGGAAAAGATTTTTGCTAGCCCCGGCATCTGCCATCGACACTGAAGCACCTGAGCTGGGGCAGCGGAAAGAAAGGATAGCAGGCAGAATGGAGAAATGAAATGAAAGAGGTGAGGGGACAGGAAGAGAGGATAGGGGGAGAAGTCATATGTACAAACTATTTACGCAATAAGAAATGTGTCCAGGTTGTGCGCGTGATTAGTTCATTTTAGAGGAATTAAATCACACACGCGCACAGCACTGTGTTGGCTACAACTGGAGTGGGGCGTCCAGTTATTAATCGTTCAAGGTAGAACTCGCGGAGCGTTCGGTCACTGCGTGTAACTACCTACAGGCGATAACAAATCCACAAAATGCGGAACTATCAAATTTTGTTATAAAAAAAATTGATAGCGTTATCCTCAGCGTCCCTTACTAATGTCGATTCGTGCAGTCATTTTACAAACGTGGTAATATGTCATGAAGCATTTGTCAACCGCAATTAGTGCGTCAAGTTGAAATTTTCGAACATCGTGCTGATTTGGTAGCGTATAGACTGAATCCGCTAAGCATAATCTGGCAATTTCACGCTTTTATACTAATATAGTGCTCCCGTGGAACGCTCCACTTGTACAGATCACCAACTCTGAATATATCAAACTGTTTAAAGTGCTGAAAGGTACACTTTAGATACGGCGCGTTAACAACAAAGCGTACAGCTTTATTCTGTGTTGCTAGCTACTTGTTTTGATTATCTTTTCTGTTTGCGCCCCACACTAGAAGTGAGCAATTTCGGTGGGACACAAACAGGGATCTGTATGTCATTAATTTAACTCTTTTTGAGGTAAAAGATACGGGCTTCGTTTAAGATTCCTATCATACGCTCAGTTTACTCAGCAATAATTTGCATGATCGTCCCACTGTAGTTGATTTCAAAAATATAAGCCAAGAACTTTGGCACACTAAATAATTTTAATCATCGAAGATTTAAGTGCGCCGAAGCATTAGCGCAGGAGCATGTTTGGTATTTCGCCCCTCTTGAAACGCGGCTGGAACGGAGCCCGTGAACCCGTACTAAGCAGCCAAGTTTCATATCCACCGAATCACCCAACAGATTTTCACAGCGTTTCAGTCCTCAACGGCTGCTGACCTGACGCGATGTACCACAGCTGCAGTGCATAAGATGTGTGCGATAGAAAAGAAGACACAAGATACATTCCAGCACTAATTTGTTCAGCAACTTGTGTTACCCAAGGATGATTTGCTATGGACCAGATATCAGGCATAGATGCATGTTTCTTAAGATTACGCTCTAAAGTGGATCAAGCGATTTGCTCAAGGCTGGAGCGCCGCTGTATGGTACTTGGTTCGTTAAGAATGCAACGCCGTGATTGATGCGGCTCCTAAAGCCGACCAGACTGGAAGCCGCTGAGGTACGGCGCTCAAAATAACTCAGCCTTATTGGTCAGCCGCGCTTATGGTTACAGAGGGTTTCACGAATGATCCGAAAAGCTTGACCTCAGCTTCCAGTTTTCTAAACCATCCTCGAACATTCCGGACGAGTAATAGTATGATTAAATTACATGTCTGAGGCAGAAGGGTATGCTTGAGCACGAGCAAATATCGCCCCACAAGTCGTGCATACATTGACCCCTGCGTGCGCAAGTCGTGCATAAACTGACTCCTGCGTGCATGCCACACCCACCGCGGTGGCTCAGTGGCACCATCACCATCATCATCATCTACGAGGTGCGTTCTATGACAAGAAAGTAGAAAAAAAAGGGAGGGAGAGGGAGTTTGGCGGCTATTGTGATAACCAAAGCATAATACGCATTGTACGAATTTCACTGGGTTTGATGGCCGCACTGATGTCGCTTCGAATAATTTTGATGCCTGTTGCATGGAAACGGATAGAAACGGTCTGTGAATGTGCTGTAATAGTCATCTCGCTCTAGCCGTCTGCACGATGAGCTCTAAAGGATTCCTTCACGTGGTCCAACCGGTCAGAAAGGCTTTGTATGCAATAACCGCCGGTCTAGTTCGTCGTCAGCGGCTGTTTTATGGCCGTCTGGCTCTCTGTACTTTGTTCGCGTTCTGCTTTCACCAGGAAAACTTTTCTTGTTTGAGTGCGCCCAGTAAGCAGGTATCCGGTTACTTGCATCAACTCATTATTCACCAAGTGCCTAAAAGATACGAGCAAATAACAACCTGCTCTAGATGCCGGGCTGCGCGTGCTTTAAGTGAGTTAGTTTAAGGTCCGGCAACCTAAAAGAAATGTGGCCGTGCTTGCTGGAAATTTTTCTGCCACAATTTCGGTTTCCCCAGGTTCCGCCTTCTTTATCACTTGCACGTGCTTTTAGAGAAGAAAAAAAAAATCAATTCAGGAGGCTTTTTCTTTTGCCAAAAACATGCCTAGCAAGGTTTTATTACCCATTGGCTACGCGACCAGAAGAACGAAGCGTGAAATGTTTCCTTGCGATAGGTCTGTAGCGAAGCTCAAAGACATCCAACCGAAATCAAATGTAGCAATTGAATTCGCAGAAATGCAAAAGGACAGTAATTGGAACGCGGAAAAGAAAAAAAAAACGCCAGGCCGATTCAAAAAGAGCCAAGGGAAGCCATCAAAAGTCAAAGAAACACACTGGAATTCAGAAATCGTGAAAAATTATAGCCGTAAGGGAGTTTATCGGCCCTCTTATGACCTCGATTAGGTGTACTTAACTACTGGATAGGGAGCACTATCAAGTGTAAACGTTTATGAAGACAGCAGTAGTGGAAGACAAAAACAAAAATAAAGCATTCAGTCGATTAGAAAGGAAACTTCAGGTGAAAAACTTTTTGGTAAAGTGGAAAATGCAGAAAAAAAGTGCGTGCACTTGATCAGAGAGACAGTGGGAGACACCAACAACAACAAAAACAAGGAACACGGAGATGGTCTAAGCTCCCGCTTCCACCATCAGGCAGAAACGACAGCACGCATTTATAAGACGCCGAACTCTCCTCGCCACTGCTCCGTTTTGCTGGGTGGTGGCGGTGTAAGCGGAACTCTTGCATCACTGAAATCGCCTATATTAAAAAAAAAGCGGTAATACGATTAGCGAAATTAAGAAATTTTTCCACGATTTCTGGAATCCTTAGTGTACTCCCTGAAAGGGTTTAAACGAATTCGGTCACACAGATGTCTTTAAGGTCGATTCTCGGCCCAGTTGCTTTCGTAAGCACTTCAGCATTCGACTGAAGCCATGGTGTAGTTGAAACGATCACTTCCATAAGCGGCCTAGCCAAATATTTTTTTTTTTCATTTTTTAATTCAATGTTCTTCGTGCGAACCGGTCTGAGAGCACTTGGCTACATACGAATAAACTTGAAACTCTTGCTGATGCTTTTCGTTTATGACTGCAGCATTTACCGGGTGACCTCTGCCTTTGCCCTGTGATTTAAGGTGCAAGCTCCGTGCGCTTGGGAAAGTAGAGCAGAAAATCCGGGGTCGTCGGCGGCGTCGTTGGCGTTGTGAGCGAAAAATCAGCCAGAGTCGGGGGCCCAGGTGGCCACCCTATCCTCCCGGGGTGGCCTTGAGGCGTCATCACAACCTGCCCACCGGATTGTGAGCAAACTGACCACAGTGGCAGGTGGCAGTTCAACTAATGATTGGTCGCGAGAGGTTTCTCGGGAATAGCAACCTGGGTCTCATAAGCCACACCGGTGGCAGGGCAGTGGCGCATCGCTTAACCGCTGCGCCACTGCGTCAGGGGTGTTGTGAGGACTCACAGCGATCTATGAATGCACAGTAGAGAATGGACGATTCCGCTTATATGGGCCTTAACCCATTAACGCTATCGCGCCATACCCTGCAGGTTTTCCCCAGCACTATGTTTAACAGAGGTTTGACGTTGAACATTCGGCGTTAAAAGCTAGAAGGTAAACAACAAAAAATAAAAGAGCAGAGAATTTTTATTAGGCATAACGTGTCTGGTTACTCTCTGTTATACAGTTGTTGTATTTACTTAATGGTACTAAGTAACTGCATTTGCTCAAACCGCCGGCCTGAAAGAGCCCCGCGATGCCGGCTTGCTATAAGCGAACTAAATGAAAAAGCATACTGGAAAAAACGAGAATTGTGGAGGTGCTATAATGTGAAGGGGCCTTTCTTCAACAAATAAGAGTGAAGCATATCCATGTCGAACCGAGGATCCCGGAGGCATAGTTAAGAAACTGAGGATTTCACCATAGCGCCTCTTAGCAACTACGGCATGTTGTATAGCGCTTGCTACTCGAAACGGAAGGAGTGACGCTGCCAGTGCTGATGACAGCACTGGCCCGCGAGTGGAAGAGTGCGCGACCTTTGTCGTGCTGACAAAGTCAATAACCAGTGTTCTGTAAGCTGCTGAACACGATGGCGAAAGTCTGCCATTTCTGTTGGCAACCGCCGCAATTTGAAATAAGGGTGAAGGGGCGCTGTTTCTCCCACGACGATGCGCCTGTCTCCTCATTGCTTCTGTCACTGAGAGTACACGAGCGCAACATGTATACGTCGTCCATCCGCCAAATAACGGTTTAGGAAGGAAGCATACTGGCCGGAACAATGGAATTGGCACCGCCTCTGCCCAATTCTACTTCATTCCTTTAATCAGTGTGCTACCGCTTCAGCGAGCGCCGCCGGCTCACAGTCTGTCTCATAGCATGCCTCAAAATAGGCGGCGCATTTTTTTTTGTTAATAAGTATCGTTAAAATGCGCGATACACGTGAAAAGCATTTTCGATACCGATACTCGGATACTTTCGTTTTCCGCACGCGATGCGTAATACCAGCACACTAAATGCATCGAACGATAGTATCGAAGGTACATGTATCTTCAATACTGTCCACGCCTGCCACAAGATAATTCCGGGGTGGCCTGCGACACCGGTATTGTGGTGTGATATCTACAGTAGCACCCTTATGCCGATCGCTACGCAGCTGCACAGGTCCTGATTTTTAACATCTGAAAAAGTACGTACTACTTCGAAAGACGGTCGTCATTTTCGTGCTATGGGTATACTCTAGAGGGAGTGCGAGAAGTTCTCAGCAAAAGCTGCTGACGCCCTGTCTGAATGTGCGCTAAAATTACGCTAACCACGACTATAAGTATGGTAGCCAGAAATATATTTAACGGCGAACCGCCTCCTGGTTGCAGAGTGGGGTCACATTTATGATGTCTGCATGATATTCGTGACGCCTTCTTTAAAAGTATATTAAAGGGGGGGAAAAAAACTACTGTAATGCGGCCAATCTTCAGCACACCCATTCCCATAGCAACACAGTGCAAGCATATGCCACATGAACCAGGCGGGTATGTATTGGAATGGGTCGTAAAACGCTATTTAATATGATAGCGTTCAACACGGGTGCAAACCACAGAAACGTGCCATACATGGCACGCCTACTTTCTCCCCCTTCATATACCCTATTAAGCGAGCCCCTATTTAGAGTGGGTAGTTCTTGGCAGAGGAGCGAAGACAGCTCAGTTATTTCTCAGATCGCGGCTCCGCAGTCATAGCTGCACGCATCAAACCTGCAGCTTTAATAGAAAGCTATAACAACTCACATCATATGAGATGCACGCTTGATACGCAACTTTGTATTTCTTCACAGTCTAAGAGCGCCCTTACCTCTTTATGCATCTTTGCACCCCGTGGAGCTGCAACACTCTTGCTCCTTTCAGTCCTTAAATGGTGCATGGTTGCATGAATGGTGTCGGCACCTTTTACCTAACAATCAGGGATGTAAAAAGTGCACATTGGTCAGAGTTACGCTCTTAAAGTTGCAAATTTTTGTACGGTGTGGAACACTCTCCCTACCACACGAGGGCTCCTCCTATGTCTCGCTGTTATTTCTACATTCTCAGTTAAATGCTTCAATGCAAGGACGGTTTATTGCGCTCATTCCAAGTTTATATGAAACTATGGCGAAATTATACCCCACGGTCTCGCCAAAGAAAGGGAAGCGTTAGGAAGTGAATGAAATTTATCTGCCACGAAAGAATCCCGGGAGAATGCTAGCGTAACGCAATGCGACGCCGTTTAGTCGTACTCCATGCTTTACGGTGATCCTTTGTGCCCCAAGACGGCGGGTAGTGCGACGACGTGCAACTCGAGGCAGCGCGCCGGAGGTCGTGCGCGACTGTTCCGTTCTTGGCTTCGAGGGCTACGTTTGAGTGGCTAAGCGACCGGCTTTCAGTTTGTCCTTATCACACTGGGATGCGCATTAATCCTTCGAGTATTAATAATTCTAGCCTACGCATAAAGCCGAAACACACTCAGATGAAAGCACGTTTGGTAACCGCCACAATGGTAATGGCGTCACAAACGAATGACAAATACTCGACAAAGATACCTTCGAGAGGCTGTCAGCATCCTTTTTTGCTTTTTCTGCCTGCCCGTTGATTAATTTGCGTCTTTTGATTACCTTACCTTCTGTGCATGTATATATTGCTTGTCATCTAACGATAAACTTGGGGCTCAATTCAGCTTATCAGCGTAACACGACTTCTTTAATATATTTGTTATTGCTCCTCCCTATAGCTCGATCACACAAGCTGCATATTCGACGCTTCATACGTTTACTACGTCGCCAAAATCGGTCGCCCGTAGCAGATCCCTCAAACAGCCAATACTTGTGTTTCTCCAAGACATTTTCGCATTTCGTGTCTGAGAACTCCCTTAAGTGGATCAATGACGGCAGACAAGTGCGACTGCTACAGAGGGCGCCGATGCGAAAATAAAGCGTCCGTGCGCGGCGGCGATTATAAGGTGACACGCGAACAATAGGCCCATTTACATGAACGTGACGAGCGACGAGTCGGCGCGTCGGCGGCGGAGGAGGATGCCGGAAGGAGAGCGCCCCTCGCCCCCTCTTCCTTCGGGCGGCACAATGCCGTCTACTCGACTCGCGTCACGTTCTCGCAAACGGGGAAAATAAAAGGGATCAGAAATTCAGAGCAGAGCGTCGCGGGTGACTCGTTGCCGGTTAAAGCTCCCTCCTATCTAAAACAAAAACACAAAAAAAGAACGAAAGAAACGGCACTGGCTCGAAGTGTTCGGCGGCGAGCTAGACATTGTGGGAGTGTACTTCGATGCACCCTGCGAGTTTGAGAGGCGCCCGGAGAATGTTTCGAAAAAACAAAAACAAAAAAAACAAAAGAAACGTGTGCGTTATGCCAGCAGTTCCAGGAAGTCTGAGAAGTACTACGGCGAGTGGCTGCGGCGCAGCGGCTAAACGAGTGACAAGATGTACCAAGACTCCATGCGCACGGCGTCTCTTAATCGATGGATTAAGATCGAATTACTGGCAAAAGAAAAACAGGCAGAAAATAACGCCAAGGCAGATGCATAGCATAGACGAAGAGGCGCGGATAAACGATGCCATGCGGATCAGGCGAACTTCTCGCGTAGCGACACGCCAAGTGTTACGCTAGACTGAGCCCAAAGGAACAAGGGGTGACCTCGAAAGCTGGCTGCTGAGCGACAACCTCTGAGTCCCAATAGTAGGTGAAATGCATTCTTCTCTACAATCGCTCAGCCGACAATCGAAACTATCTCTGCGAACTTTGTTCGGCTGTATTATAAAGGCGTAACAGATATTTGATATTTATTTCGTGTCTTGTTTTGGCGTAAAGATTTGATTTGGTTTTCTGCTATGCTGTGTTTTGTCAGGAATATGTTTGTTACGGGTATTGAGTGCCAATTTTTTTTCCTCCTGGTTGGAGCTTAGGAGATATATAAAAGGTGCTGCTTACATGGTAATTACATTGCTTTGGCAAGTTTTGCTTTGATGACTTGTAACGATGCTCTAATGTATGATAAGCTGTCCAGGCTGTCAAAGTGACACAGCCTTGTCAAGCACTTCTCGGGCGTGATGCATTTCCTTCCGAAGCCGTTTCGCATGAAATGAATTTCAAAAGGTTCTCCAATTGAGAAAAAAAAAACATTAATGCAAAGCTATTTTAGAGTCTTTGAACGCTCTGAACAAGCGTAGTGTGTACCTGGAGCCGTGTTCCATCAGCTGTTCATTTTGAAATGGCCATTTCGGGTCCGTCTGGTTCTCTGTTATTTTATGGTCACTCATATATACACCTGCGGCTTTGGAGCGTCTGTGGCAAGCGACCCGTTCATTGGGTGGTTGGCGACCAGACCTCACAATAGGCTGCATAGCGCAGCCAACAGCATCCAGTGGTCCGGTCCGGTCACCTGCTTTTGACAGAGCGGTGGGATGCACCTCACCATTGGATGCATATTGCATCCAATTTCAGCCAATGGTAAGGCCCCGTCACCGACCACCCAATGGCCGGGTCGCTTGCCACAGACGCTCCAAAGCCGCGGATATATCTGAGTGACCATGCACTGACAGACGACCAGACGGACGCGAAATGACCATGTTAAAATTGGCAGCTTGTAGAACGCGGCCCCTGGGCTTGTTTTTCTTATCCTCTCCGCCCTCTTTGCTTTCCTGATTATTTTTTCCTGCATGACGCATTTCAGGTGCCCACCTAGAGTGACGCAGCTATCACGCTTTCCTTCATTAATAGCCCCCTCCTCTTTCGAAGTCTTGGACATCCGCAGTGGGCGGGCGGATGGTGGTGGGTAACTTGCCAGCTAGAAAGGGCCCTGAAAACATTTCATCAAAATTGCGAAGTATGTGCAGCATAAAGGGCCATCCCTTATGGAACCGCTCAAAGCAACAATTTCCGAAGGGGACCTATTTCACTTGAAGCCATCAGCGACCAATAGCTGCATCTCGGCGCTTCCAAGACTTTCCCTATGCCGCCGGATATCCCCCGGTGATACAGAGGGTCCTAGCATCTCAGCCTGGTGCTCGGCTTCTCGGAGGTGAAGTGCTTAGAAAATTAGCCTGTAACGTCACCTTGTGCGAAAGAAAAACATCTGAAGTCACGGCACCCTTGGGCCTAAGATGGTCTTGCGCCATTACAATTCAACGTAATAATAATAATAATAATAATAATAATAATAATAATAATAATAATAATAATAATAATAATAATAATAATAATAATAATAATAATAATAATAATATTAATAATAATAATAATAATAATAATAATAATAATAATAATAATAATAATCATTATAGTCATCAATAAGCTCCCTCTGCTTTCGCTACTTTTACTGCTCTGAAGGCTACCCGCCTTTGCCTGCACTGCGGGGTAATGACATGGAAACATACCGGGCAGTACGGGAAGAACCACAGACGGACAAAATGCTGAACGAACAACCATCAAATAAATGTCCCGCTGCGTTTCACTATATACCGCGATTTTCGATGCCCGCAGTCCACATCCGGTGTATAGTAGGGTTCAATTTGGCGGAAATTTCGTTTTTATTGACTTTATAGGCCCGCGCCCGGTACATGGCTTGTTCGACTTTTTTTCTTCAGAAGCCAGAGTGCTATAATGATCATCTCTTCATGTTCGAGTGACGAAGGCGGTTGCGCGTTTGGGGTCATCTGCCTGTATAGCCGCTGGTCTGGCTCCCATGAATAAACCGCTGGAAGTCGGCACCCGTAATGTCGCATTTGTTTCTTTGCTCTCTTGTCCTCGTCCTTTTCGCGCAGTGTCAACTTCCCTGGATGTAAACCAGCTACAAGAACGTTTTAGATTTACATAGTCTGCACAAGGGTCATTAGATCTCATTGGGCATTTCATAAGAATGGGGCGATATAGAAAAAAGAATTGTTGTATAATGCGCAAGCCAAAGATTTTAAATTTTATTCATTTATATCCCGCGAGCTGTAGGCCGAAATTTGCGGTACACTACCGACCATCAGCAAAATGAATTGGAGTGATGTAATCCACATGCGCAATCATAGACGGGTGTTGCGGGATCGGACCAAAAATTTATTTCCTTTGTGGTCGGGCAAATGAGGTCATTGGAAAGCATCAAAGTACGAGGGCAGTGCCCGCTTCGTATACTCTGGAAGGATACAAAGTGACTGATTATAGCGGACAGTCAGCAGAAATAATTTGTTATCCGCTAATACGCATTTCCACAAACTTCTGTCCATGAATGTGTGAGTTATCACAAAAATATGGTTCAGAAACACATGTGTGAAGGGGTTTTTCATCAATGAATTATTCCCAGGCTATAACCACAGGCAGAATCGCGGGAAAAGTTTCATTCCTTCATAAGGCCTTTTTTTTTCTTTATCCGATTCCAGCACCCCGAACAGTTTTCTTGATAAACTGCCTAAACCCGATTTCTAACCGAAAACAGTATGCAAAACTGAAGGCATCGCACGAAAATTAGCGAACAACTTGTGCTTATCACAAAGGGATGTTTTCAGTTACCTGAGGATTTGAAACCCTCTTTAATGCGCATTTCTGACGCTACCTAATTTAAGGTCAAGAGGCCCAAACACGAGTAATGACTCGAAGCCTTATTTGCATCACTGTATCAAGTGCTACTCACACTAACGACGTCCTGCTCAGGCTGTTACGCATTTAAAGTGGCTTCTGCGATGACGAATGGATGTTTTCGGAGTGCACAAAGGCAGGCGCACCTTGGGCGGACGCTGCAGTGCTGGGCATTCGACGATACTATATGCGGCAAAATAAATGTATTAAATGCGAAAAAATATCTTAATGGTAAAAACTTTTTTAGAGTAATTTACCACTTCCATGTTGTTTATAAAATAACGAACAAAAAACAAAGCATTTCATGTCCCGCACAAAAACAAGCACTTGGAGTAAATTATCTCTTGCTGCAAAAAAAAAAAAAGATCTAATAAGACCCCATTTATAATTGTTGTTTGCTGAAAGCCCGATTTGTACCCGAATGTCAGGTCAAAAAGTATTGTCCGACTTTCGCCTCCTGAATTCCGAAAAAAAAAAATGAAACTTGAAAATGAAGGGCCCTATTCACAATGCACCGAGAATGTAACGGGCCTCCCGTGTCTTTGCTCAAGAACAAAGACAGTGTATCTATGTGGCAACTCGTAGACGCGGATCACTTCGTTTTTTTTTTTTGAAAATCGCGCGTAATAGTATTCGCACGGAGACGAACATTTATTTGACGATTGATTGTTAGTCTAGCGCTCTGTCAGTCCAAGCTCGTCCTGTGTCATGATTCCGCGCTGGATTCGCTCCATCCCAGTGGAGCAAAAGTACCGAGTCAACGCTGTTTTGTATGCGAGGTGCTGTTCCACCCAGTGACGGAACTCTATATATCTATATATATTTTGAGCGCGTATAATCCGATTACTGTCGGTTTAGCTGCGCGACTTACCTGGTTTCTTCAGTCTGCACTCTGCTTTCTTCGTTACACTGAAGATATTCATCCGGCATAAACGCCTGCCATCTCTGCCGTGAAGGCGCGGATATAAAATTGCAAAGGAGACGCAAAATGATTTTGCGATGGATATTGTTTTTCAGCGGTGCTTGGGTAGCTCAGCCGAGTACATGCAGATGCCCTTAAACACGGGATGTCATTGTTGGGAGGATTTACTAGCCGTGCTCGAAAAGCATTTCAGGGCTCCTTTTAGAGGTGCCTCGTGGCTACGCGTTACTAGGATTACCTTCCAGGGCCTAACATTGCCTCGCTGTAGAAGAAGCTGAAGCACATGTGCTATTCAACCATTGTGTAGGCACATTGAGCTATATTCCAGCAACAGCGCTGGTAAGCAGGGCTGGGACGGAACGTTCATACGAGAAAACTTTACGTCACTCACAAGAGCTTGTCAACATTTCCCCGCGAGGCATTATTCAATGCATATTCGTGTCCCATCTTTCGTCGTGCAGTCGCAAGAAGGCTCTGACGCCCGAAAAGTGGGTTCGTTTAAAAATGTGACGCAATTTCTCCTCTCGTGCCTCAGCTTGCAGCAAGCTTGGGTAGTTTCTATTTTTATTTTAATTTGTCACTCAAAGTCGCATTTTTCATTAAGCGCAGAGGCACACAAGCTCATAATAACACCAGCGTGGGCACAGTGCTGGGTGTTTTCACCCTGACTGAAGTTGCTAGCGGGCGACCCATATTGAATCTCCGCTTGCAGCGACGACGCCAGCTCGGGCGTTTTCCTCAGCGGGCCGGCGAATGAAGAAAAATGCAACTCCGCGCTCGTGTATGCTCCCAGAACGTCTGCCTCTTCATCAAAATCAAGCCGAGTGAAATACTGTGCCGTCATCTAGAGAACAGCGCGCGAATAAAGAGACGCTTCGGAGAAAAGTTAAAATTTGCTCCCCCCCCCCCCCCCCCCCCCGCCCTACATCTCTCTCCCTCTCTCAACGCGACGCTGCAGCAGCGGAGCGACGCTCGCATTCAGCTCGCTTCAAGGAAGCACGCCCAATGCGAACCAGGGCCTCCTTCCACTTCCTCCCCTTTTTCTTTTCTTTCTGTTTCGTTCGCCCTCTCTTCCTCTGTTTTTCATTTTTCTCTTTCCCGCTTTTTTTTCTTTTCTCGCCGCCTGTCTCAGCCGCAGGCGCGGAAGATTTAGTCACGTCGTATCACGCCCCGTCGTGTTTACAACAGAAACATGCCCATCCCTTCAGCAGCTGCATACGCTTTGTTGGTTGCTTGCGGGCGTTGTCTTGGATGCGTTGACATGCGTGGCGAACAACCGTTAAGCTTCTTTTGCATTTCATTGCTCCTTCCTCAAAACAAATGCGCTCTCTCAAAAAAGAAAAGCACCCTACGCCCATCCAGAGTGTTTAAGGAAGAGCTCACTTTCTCACCCGGGAGAAGATTAAGAATAATAACAGTAGCAAAAAAAAAAAAGCGTGTAGGCTGGCTTTGGCTCTTGTAACCACATTTTCGCACATTGTTACGTGTAGGATGCTGATATTTATTTATAAGGGGGTCTCGCTATGTAGGCGACTTAAGGAAGTGAGTTTATTTTGTTTTATCTCCTTTTTTTTTCTTTCCGTTGCCTCAGTAGTCATCCTACCTTCGCAAGCGTGTGGCGAGGCCAGATGTCATGCTATGTTCTTGTGTACTGCTGAAGCGTTTTGTCACGGCGTGGAGACTAATACCCTTGTCACACGGGCACTCCTAACCGCGGTTATCGAAACCGTGGTTACCGCAAACCGTAGTTGCTGCTGTTCACACGGCAGAACCGACCACGGTTAGCCCGCTAACCGCAGTTAGCACAAACCGAGCTTGGCAATCTCGGTTTCGTCGTTCAAACCGTAAACATGGCGGCGCCCATGCCAGTGTCATGCGTTTCGAGTCAAGAGTCTCGGACCGATATGAAGAGAGTGTCGTGGTCGCACCATGCGACGATGACATTGATACGGCTCTGGGAAGAAAACTTGCCTGCTCTGCGTGCATGCTCGAGAAACGCGCGTATTTACGCGTCGATTTCAGCGGAGCTGAGTGCTGGGCTTCACGGCGAGGGGCCGTATACCTCCAAGCAGGTCCGCCAAAAAATAGATAACCTGCATAAGAAGTATCGGTAAGTAAAGTTGCAATCTCTATGCATGCTGCTTTCGAGTGCTGGTCTGTGGTTTGAACGCTGCGTAGCGGCATGCAGCCGTGAGGGGGCTCTAGCTTAGTGCGAGCTTTGTGTGGTTCACCACAACAACAACAACAAAAAAAACGTGAGGCCTAGGCTCCGCTTGATGCACGAAAAATTGCGATCCGTGTTTCTTTTCGTTTAAGACACATGACTGGTGTGTACCTGTTCCAACTTGACACCCGCAGTGCTAATGTAATTACGCTGCTGTTGCGTCACCAACAGTGCGCTGTCATTGCCACTATCGTCGCATTTTTTCGCTACGTTCACAGTATCACTGAAATTCCACATGCCAGCTGAGCATTGGTTTGATTTTATACGGCAGATACATTCATTTACTGAAGGTTTTCTTTTTCAGTGAAATGGCAGTTTTGGATTTTTTTTATTTGCATATGTGCAGTAGTGGTAATTCTTATTCCAGGAAGATCAAGCGCACTGGCATCACCACCGGCTCAGGCGGACAAGACTGGCCGTTCTATTGGCACCTCCACCAGTTTCTGGGATCGCTCCCAATGAATGATGAGATGTTGATCGAAGAAAATGGGGAGGTAGGCTGTGATTTACATTTCATCAAATAGCATGCTAAAGGGTAATTTCGCACACTGTTGTAACAAATGCAGATTACAAAACTAGATTGTGGGTTTAAGATTGCATGAGCTGTTTACATGCTAATGTCAGCGAGTTTTTATTGTAAACAAGGGTAGACGTGACAAGGGTAGACGTGCGGGCTAGTTTAGTTGATGGCTTATGCTTCTTTGAACAGTGAGGAAGACTGACGCAGACAGGACACACACACAGCGTAAACTTTAAGCTATGTTTATTCTTGAAATCGACATGTGTAAACACATGGCTTGATGTGCTCGAGATGGCAAACAGGTACAATGCGGAAGAAAAATTATCCTAATCGGGTTTTCCGCGCCTTGCCAACTACGAAAGTTCTTTGCCTGGTAAAGCAAGAGATCAGCCGGAGCTGTGATATAAGACACTGTCGTGTCCCATTAATATGATAGCCACTAATATGAACAACTTGAGATATAGTGTTTTATTGGGTACCAAACGTCTTCAATGTATTAGGAGCCTGGTAATATGGAAACTCATTTGCATGGATATGGAGGGTGGAAAGGCTCGGAACCCATTTTGGTCCATGTATTTTAGTTGTGTTAACATGTACAGCAACATAAAGGAAACACTGCTGATCCAGCTATGCATTTCTTGTTTTCACCGCAGAACAGAATTGAAATGCAGTGAAAAGTGCAAATGAAGGATTATTTTTCATTTTATGCTTAATGAGGGCCAAGCTACTCTTGACATTCCTTTCCATTCGCCCATTGCATGCAGCTTTTACTGAATTGAAACCCATATTTTACAGCTGTCAGCAAAATGGGCATAGATATGTACTTGTGGATAGTGGAGAGAGAATGTTTGCTGTGGGAAAGACATCATCATGCCTGCAAATGCCCTTGTGCCTTTCAATGATTGATAGGCACAAAGCATAGTATACTTGAAAAAAAAAGGACAAGTTATGTCACACCTCAAGAATGGAAGGCCAGATGCGACAGTATTAATGTCTTTGCCTAGCCGCTGCATCGGCCTCTGTGTTTCCAAGGAATTTTATATTATTTTCAACACCATTGGCCGGCCAACGCCATTACAGGGTACAACATATGTATTGTTGAGCATAACATAACAGAAATGCAGGCAATAGATTTCAGTGCCAATTCTTTATTAGATGTGGCTGGAACTTAAGAAGGCTATTAACACACTCATTCTGCATAAGCATTTTGTGCTCACGTGCAGTGTCAATATTTTTTCATTTGTAATGCAGTGAGTTTGTACACTCAACACCAGTTATGGGTGCAAGAGAGCACGATAAAGTTGATTCTTGCCTCCAGTAAGTATTGCACAGCATAGCAAGAATTGCATCCTAGGAACAATGCTATATGTTATGTGGTTGTCTTGTGCAGGTGCCAGTGGTGGCTGAAATGCCTGAGGATGCGGAGCTCGTGTCATGGGGAAGAGTCTCATTTGCTGAAAATGATGTAACTGCAAGTGAGTTGATAGGAAATGAGGCGACCAGCAGGTTGAATACTACTGCTGCTGATGTTAGCAATAGAGCACTGAGCAGCTTTGCTGACCCTGGGCCAAGCAGCATTTCCCCAGCCAGTGCCCGGCCCGCCATCACAGGTGCAGACAAGGCCAGGAAGAGACAATCGTCATCTGCAGTGCAGCAACTGCTACACTTTCATAGTGAAGAGTCAAAAAGATCTTTAAAGGCAGCCAAGAAAAATAGAAAACTGCAAAAGAAAGTAGTGGAGCTCCTGCAGGAGTCCAACAACATTCAGAACAAAATGGTTGACATGATGGGGGACTTCTTGGCTGAAAAAAAAATAAAAACAAATGTGCACATTATCATCATCTTGTGATGTTGTATCATGCTTGTTTTGCGCAACAGTGCACCACTGAGCGTACTGCACATTAATTTCATGTATAAAATCCAGTCTTCTATCGCAACACACAACACTGATGGCATATTTCAATTTGAAGCAGCAATGTGTTTTGCTAAGGCATCCCGAACTGCCACCCCTGGTGCATCACATCGGCTGCTGGTGCATACTGGCTGAGGGCGCCGCTGCTCTTCAGCCTGAGCTGCATCGAGCCAAGCCACATCACAGCGATCGGACATCTGCTCACATATATTGTGCAGTACGCAGGCAGTACGAATGGCAGTGGTCACGTTGTGTATGTCGCACTCTAGTCCCTTCAACAGCATGCGGAACCGGGCCTTCAATCTTCCGAACACATTTTCCACAACGCGCCTTGCAGATGAAAGGTGATAGTTAAATGACTGTGTCGGAGATCCTAGTGCACCCGGTTGCAAGTAAGGCTTCATCATGTGTGTCTGGAGAGGAAACGCTTGGTCGGCGAGCAGGACAGGCCCAACTGGCACGCCATCAAGAATTTTTACTTCTCTGCTGAACAGCTCGCTGCTCAACAGTTGCGGGAGCCTTGAGACTTGAAATACACCAGCGTCGTGATTCCTACCTGGCGCACCAGCATTGACGTACAGCAATCTGTACTTGTGATCGGCCACTGCCAAAAGAATGACACTATACCATCCTTTGTAGTTGAAGTAGTCGACTGCGTTTTTTTTAGGTGGGCACACCTCGATGTGGCATCCATCTAGGGCGCCTACGCCTTGCGGAAATCCAGTCACTGCAGCAAACTGGCACATGTGCTCGGCCAACTCGTGAGCTCTCGGGAACATCACAAACTTCGGTTCCAATAGCAGCACAACAGCATGGCAGAATTCCCAGAAAATTTCGTTTACTGTGGACCTGCCCACACCGAAAGCGTTGCTGACGCTTCTGTCTTCGCCCGACGTGGCAAGACGGTAAAGGCCGATTGCAACACGTTTGTGCAGCGGTACAGCCTTTCGCATGTTTGTGTCTTGTCTTCTCATGCTCTCGCATGCGGTCACAATGTACCTAAATGTACTGCGATTCACCCGGAAATGCGTCCTGAATTCGCTGTCTGGAAGGTGAGGCACCGTCGTCTCGTACCAAGAGTTCCCTCTCGGGTACGCCCACAACCTCCGCTCGCGTGGACATAATTGCACAATAGCAGCCTCGAGCTGGCGGCACCTCATCTCGGCACATCGTCGCTCCTCCTCCGTCCGCTCAATTTCGGCTAGGAGCGCTATAAGCTGAACACGCTGGCGCTGAAGGGCAGCCTGTTGCATCGTAAACATTAGCCAGAATTCATCTTCACGCTGTCGATTTTCGGAAGCCGGTTCGCTCGCAGCCATCGTAGGCGCTGCGATCCCGTTGCGTCTGGATAATAGCGTCTGCTGCTCGAATCCTGTGGGCACAAGCAACGATGCACGCAAAAATGAACTCGTACAAACCACGCAGGTACTGCGAGGGTCGTGAGCGGAAACGCGGGAGAGCCGGCCGTAGTTGGCTACTATAATGTCTACAAAGCCGACTAGACCCAGTGTTAAAAGACTGCGCTTAGTAAACGGCGTCATATTGATGTTCATGCGCACTGAAGTTACCTGCAGCTGCTACACACGCATAGTCAAGCAAATAAAAATGCCGCAAATTGCTATTAAGCAATTTTTCAGAAACAAATACTGCAAATGTTGTAATTTTAGTTATGTCGAAGTGGGAAACACGTGATCATGGTCAAGTCGTCGAGTGGTGGGACTAATTTCTGTATGGCAGGGGTGGTTTGACGGTTTTCTTTAACCGCGGTTAAGTCGTCTAACCGCAGTTAAGCGTAACCGCGGTTACAATGCCCGTGTGACAAGGGTATAAGAAAACAAAATCAACACAGTCGCACGCCGGCACGAAAGGCGGTCTGTTAAAGCACGTTGTCTAAACAAAATGGGACACATGAAACAATTGTTGGGTGAATCATGCATGGTTTGCCTGGCGTGCTTCAGCACGGTGCAGTGGCGTTCGCACTTTCCAAACCTTGTGCTGCGCGTTGGCAGCGACCTCTTTGTAATGCGGACTGCGCCAGTTAACGGCTTATAATTTTCCTTTTTCGTCATTGTCATACAAGAGCTGCAGTCCGTAAATTAGCCGATTAATCAAGACAAATATGAAGAGAACTGATCATAGCCATAGTCGACCCTACTGGCTTGTTGGCTTGTTAAACCATTAAATAATCATGTGGCTTCCCTCGATAGTGCACCCGAGTCAAGCGTGCGACGCTACCTTCCGGACAGCGGTTGGCTGTCCGGCACTTCAGCGCCAAGCCGCTGAAGCTGAAGATCTACACAAGGTGGCCTGTGATAATTAATGGGAGAAGAAAGGCTTTTTATGAAGTATGCAGCTTGGAGAACAGAGCGCAGAAAAATTGTTTCGCCCCTTGAGTGAAGCGTCCAAGTTGAAATCACAGATGTTTGAGGGTATGAAACACCATGGGGCCATGCATGCAGTGACATTCTTCCAATGAATAAACTACGCCAGTTACATTTGTGCGTTCCGATGTAGCGTCGTAGGCAAGGAAATCGGTGTTTGCTGACTATAAAATATAATGGATTCGGGGTATGTTTATGCGACGTGTGTATCAGTTCTGTGCCGGGGTTCATCGTTCTAGCAAAAACCGGCAAAACAAGTGAGGCACAACAAATCGCGGAAAAAAATGTAGCCATTGTTTTCTGGGAAAGACGGACGCGCTGAAGACGGTCAGCGACGGAGCGGATGCTTGGTGCATCAGCGCCCTCCACGGACGCGTTTCCGACCCCGATATCAAGAGAACGCAGAGGAAGGCATGAAGCACCACACGAGTTCCTGCCTCCAACGCAAGCTGTGTGCGCGTGTCTCGTCTGCCGCACGTTCAGATCGTCTCGCCGCTGACGTAATCAGGCGCGGGGATGTAAACCGGGGCTATAGCATTACTCAGCCCTCTCACCCCACATTGTCCGGACGAGGTTTCTCACCTCTCTGCTTGTTCAACGTTGCGGTGACTGCACCCCCCCCCCCCCCCTTTCCAGCCTCTTTTTCACTTCCGGAGATTGCTACTAATAGAAGAAATAACGCTAGCCCCATGTGGAAAATAAGCTGTGAACAGGACGCGAACACGACGGTTCAATTCCGCGCTGTATACGGTCATTTCACGCGCGATGCTCCCTAACCTGATTCCGGAATCCGTTTCCTGGCCATTTTTTTTTTTTTTTGCACAAAAGGTTCGCAATACATCTTCCTGTGCCGGGCACGGAGTTGCCGTCTGCAGCGCGAAGCCAAGAGGCGGATATCGAAGATGCAGGAATTGCGTGCCCGTGACGAAGGCTCCGAAGATGGGACACTTGAGGCGGCAACAGTGATGCCAAATATATGGTCGCTCACAAATCAGTGCGCTTTAAACTATAAGAGCGTCAATGGCGCTTACAGCAAATAAAAACGTCCATACATTAAAACAGTAAACAATAATATTAGACGTTACAAAGGGTATAATAGACTGCTGTATGGTTATCTGTCTACAGCCAAATATATTTTGGGCATCTTTCAGAGGGGGATAGTTTGAAATTATAATTTGCTCTTCTCGCTAGCTAGACTTTCATTTTTCTTTTTTCTTTTTGTTATATCGCACTTCCGCCCTGAAACAATCTTGATTTACAGCGGCGACTTTTTTCCTAGAAAAATTTGCTAACAGTGTGCGGTGATTTAGTTTCAACAGTTTTTTTTTTTTTATAGCACGACACCCGCATAACGAAGCAGTAGGCTTCATACCGCCATACCATGCATACTCTAGCGTAATTTGGACTAACAGCTCTGCCTTCCTGTTTCACTCACTTGCTAAGCGAATGCTTTTATCAGTGTTTAAAAGAACTTTATTCAAGGCTTTAAACGCAAGAAGTGTGCGCATAAGTGGAGAGCATCTCGGGAAATAGTTGTTTAGTCAACTTGACTGGCACTGTCGGCAATGACCGCGTTCATTACAATGTAGGATCGCAGCTTCGGTTGGCCAAGTTCATTGTCTCTGTTCGTGTTGACCGTGACTGTGGCCCGTTCTCGACCAACCATGTTGCCCGTTAAATGGGTTTTGAATTAATTTAAGAGACCACGCATTTTTAATAACATATAGCTTATCGAAATCTCCGCGCAACTGTATATTTTGTCCTAACTTTAGCAAAGCAAAAGCTTGCTTTGTTCTTCTATAGTGAGGTCACGGATATATATATATATATATATATATATATATATATATATATATATATATATATATATATATATATATATATATATATATATATATATATATATATATATATATATATATATATATATGGCAAATGAAATGAGGGGCTCGTTTGACAAACATATTAAGGAAAGCAACAGTCACCGCAACCAAGGTGCATAGGGGAATGTTTTCTTTTTTATTTTTCTTTAATTTCTAGTGCCAATCAATTGCTTTTTTTAAAAGAAAATTGCTTATGAAGCGGCAGAAAAAACAACCATGCCGC
This sequence comes from Amblyomma americanum, assembly GCF_052857255.1. Classification (NCBI taxonomy): domain Eukaryota; kingdom Metazoa; phylum Arthropoda; class Arachnida; order Ixodida; family Ixodidae; genus Amblyomma; species Amblyomma americanum. The sequence goes on from NC_135497.1 coordinate 108,049,597, forward strand.
CGGTTTGGATCCGAACCCACGACCTCCGAATATCGCGTCCGGTGCTCTTACCAACTGAGCTACGGCGACGGCTGTTTTCTTTAAAAAAAGCAATTGATTGGCACTAGAAATAAAAAAATAAAAAAAAGAAAAACTTCCCCTATGCACCTTGGTTGCGGTGACTGTTGCTGTCCTTAATATATATATATATATATATATATATATATATATATATATATATATATATATATATATATATATATATATATATATATATATATATATATATATATTTAAGCTGTCGCGCAAGGCGGGGCTATGTTTTTGAAGCGTCCCGCAGAATAATGGGGATTATAGATTTTTGTTGGACAATTTATAGTTTGAATAAGCAACAGAAGGGCGCAATGCGCCTGGCTTGAAGTGCTGCAGACAAAACTGACAGCGTCTCTGATCTGATTCCCACTCACCTGTCTTGAAGAGTGGCGCTCTAAAATAGCGTTTTTCCTCAGATCATTTATTATGTTTGAGCTATCCGAAGGAACTAGCAGGAAAGCCTGCCTTTTAGACGACTATTTATAGGCTTTGTTTCTGCGTCCAGGGAGACAACAATTACACATGCACGAAGCGGCACGCAGAGAGGTCAGTTCCACGTGCCATTAAAGTGGGTGCAGAACGTGATACGTGACCTCACACCTTTCCGACTGAGTCTCACTAAGCGGGCATGCCAAGCGGGTAATTATTTTTAGCCGCGGACATACATATTCCCAGGCAGCGCTTTGAAAGCCACCTGAATAAAAATGAAGCAATAGAAGGCGTCCGCATTTTCGCAACTCTTCACACCTGCTGCGGCCGACTTCTCCCGGATTAGCGGCGGAGATTCGCGTTGCGCAAAGCGGCCCCTGACGCGGCGCCAGCGGGGAACCCGCGTCTGTGGCGGCGCAGCGCGCACGTTCTGCTGACGGCGCGCGGGCGTGACTGCCGACGCAATGTATTTGCGCACACGCACCTGAAACAAGCGATTACCAGTCGGCGAGGACACACCCACGCGTGGCGTATAATCAACTAGGCGAGTAATTAAAGCCCAAGATTGCACAGGCCGCAAAGCGAGCGCGCTCCGGAACGGTGTGATGCTCGCACGCGTAGGCGATCCTCGATCAGAGCGGCGGGCTAATTGAGGCGAGCCCCTTCTCTGTCTTGTTCCCCCCGCGGGGCTGCAGTGCAATCTATTTGGTCGCTCCGAGCAGAGAGGACTTCATCATTCACGTCGCGGCGGCCCGTCCGGCGGCGTCGAGGCGCGAGAGGAGCGCCGTGGTTGTCGCCGGCCGCATCACCGGACGTGGATGCGCGCGAGCTCAGCGGAGCGTGCTCCGTGGCGGCAGCCTCGAGCCCCGGAGGACGGCCCTTGTAACCAATCGCGGGACACCTGCTTTAGCATGATATATCGCCCGGCGGCGCCAGCCATCGGGGATTGAGACGGTGCGTACCGCTGAGCGCGCGCGGTCAGCTTCCGTGAAACGCGGGCCGCGGCCGAACCAAATCAGGGAGTGGCACTTTCGGCTGGGCGTGGACGCTTCCCAGAGAGCAAACAGGCGCGAGGCCGCAGGGTTACGGATTACCGCCGTCGCCCGGACTCGCCTGCGCAGCGCCGCCAAAGGAGTCCCGCGCTTCTTTTCCGGACTCTCCTAACCTGCTGCGCTCGTCGTTGGTGGCGGCGAGATGATCGCCGCGTTGAAAGGCCTCCTGGAAGGAGCCGCCCGCCAGGGATGTCTTCTTGCTTCGCTGCTCTGGACGCCCGCGCCCCGCCGGAGCCAATGGAGCGCGGCCTGCAGGGATGACAAAGAGCCTGTTCGGGCAACGCGTCACCGCCAGCTCTGCACCCGTCCCACTCATTCTTCTCTCTTCGTGCCTTTGCTCCCGCTCCCAATCGCTGCCACCATGAAGTTATATAACCGTGGCGTTACGCAAACGCGACGTTTCGGCAAACTCGTGAAAGGCGGTTGCGACAGGTTCCTTGTCTGGCGAGTATATAACGGCTGGAGGCGCGCAGCGCTGATTTATCCGTATGCCTGCAGTTATCCTACGTTTACAGGCCATAGAGGCGCATCCATCTTCTTTGGCGCCGGTGAAATGGGGAATCGAGAAGCCATCTTAAATGCCTCGAATACCCCGCGCTAGCGCGATGTCCAAACGTTTAGGTCGCTGCTTTGCCGCCGATGCCCGTTTTGCGAAAATAGATACCCTTTTGGTGTGCAGCTGTGCCGCAAATCGTCACTTACCGCGATAAGCCTTAGTGACCGTTGCTAAAACGTTTGAGATTTACCTCTACCGACACACATGACCTAAATGTGCTTTTTACTGACGTGAAAGCCAAAGTCACGCCGGGGCTTGTTTAAACGCTGGCTTGCAACTCTATCATGAAGCGCGTACAGAAAGGTTTATTTAAAAACAAGATAACGCGAACTGAATCTCAACCTGCTAATGTGCAATTAGTACTAGAAGGGACCCAACCGGTGCTGATTTTAGGACTTCTTACTGAGAACACAGCACGCTCGAGTGATTTGGAAAATACGGGTTTACGTTAATTCTTAGAATAATTGAAGGTTACTCTGGCGTCTCAAGTAGCTTTGGGAAGGGCAGCTTATCCTTTGTTGTACTTAATACTTTAATAGAGCTGACTTTAGGCTTCTTATTAACTCGAATGCTTATATGCGTGCGCACGAACTTCAATACAGCTTCTTCTCTTTTCCCATTCTCGCAGGTTGGTCTCCAACCAGCCAACAAAAGCAGCAGCTTTTATGAACACAACACACTGTGTACAGGCAGGCAGGCACATTCGCACCTGCGCGAACGTTATGACGGGCAGATAACTGCGCCACAGGACACGCAGGGGAGCAGCAAACAACGCGTGTGCTTGACGGTAACATAACATGATCCCTTTCGGGGCTGAAGAAACAGTCGCGAGTTAAGAACGGTCAGAAACCCAGCGAACCGGAGAGTGTTCTGAACAGAGAAAAGCTGACCGCTCTACAGATGCTCAGAAAGAGCACTGCGACTGGTCTACCTTTTCTCACTGCGCCACTTTCAGCGGCGACGACAGTGACGTAAACGGGCTAAATTAGGTGCTGATGTTGTTAAAGTCTAAACACTCTGGAAGGGGCACCCCTGATATCCCGGCCCTGTCTACACTTGGTCAGAGTTAGACGACTGGCGTTATATCTATACGGGTACCGTTGTTTCGCAGCGTTGCACAATGAGGGTGGCTTGCGCTGGCTGCCTACAGGACTACGTCCTTCCAAGGAATGCGTCGAAAGGCCAAGTTCAGGACTGAGGCGCAGTCGCCAAATGCCGCCTTATGAACACGGGCTGACGACCACAAATGTCCAAGCCTGATGCGGTGGCATTTTACACACCCGTTTTGCTGTCCTTAGAGGCAATGTGATATAGAGACCTCCGCCCGTGAGCTACTCCGCGAGTGTCTTGCCTAATGAACCAGGAATGTCTTTTCAAGATAATGTAGACATCGTGGTGTCACAAGGCTTCAGCTGCTGTTTCTCACGAGTTCTTAAGCCGCCGCGGTGGTTCAGTGGTTATGGCCCTCGGCTGCTGGCCCGAAAGACGCGGGTTCGATCCCGGCCGCGGCGGTCGAATTTCGATGCAGGCTAAATGCCAGAGGTCCGTGTGCTGTGCGGTATCAGTGCATGTTAAAGAACCCCAGGTAGTCGAAATTTCCGGAGACCTTCACTACGGCGTCCCTCATAGCCCGAGTCGCTTTGGGACATTAAACTCCCATAAACCAAACCAATAATGAGTTCTGACTATCCTCTCGGCTTCCCTGTTTACTTCACGCGGGATATAACGCACCCGCGGCGCCTGCAATTACCTGTCAAAAGTCTCGTGCTTTGTAACGATGAGCCACTGCCAGGCATTTCTGTATGACCATGCTTTGCAAGCGCTCCTTTGAAACACTTGGCCTCAATTGATGCTAATCAGCTTTTCTCGCTAGATCGTAACGGATCTGCGAACACACCCCAAATCACACGTTCTGACTGCGTTCTATATATATTGATGCCATTCATAAAGCTGCTCCACAATACGGCTTCGCAAGTATTGCGGTATAGCCAGGCGAGTACGCTTCGACAGGAGAGAGAGGGAGAGATGAATTCATTAAAACTTATTGAATTATTTGTTTTTGTTTTTGGTCGGCGTCTACAATTTCTCGTTATTATGACTTACCCCGATCAGACGAGTTTTAGTCCAACTCTCGACTTCACTGAAACGAAAGGTTGGCTCGAGGCCTAACGGGGTTAAGGAAGGTAGGGCGGGGCGAGGTGGGACTCACCCTGGAAGCCCCACAAGCGAAGCCCCACAGTGAGTCAGGTGTCTCTGTCGCCGCAGATTGCTGCCGAATCCAGTTTTCATATATAGGACGTCACTGTTGTGGGGCGATGCTTGTCCCGCATTGTCTGGAGCCCCTCGCACTCCCACAAGAGATGCCCCAAATTCGGGGTCACTTCACAGACACACGCGTGGCACTTCACTGGTGGCGGTGACTGCGGGTGGGCGAGGTCGTTTTGTTTCCCTCTCCACATCCATAACGGGACTGTACCACCTGTCATGGCGAAGCCGGCTCTTGCATGCCTTGCTGATGAAAACCTGAGCTCCCGGGGACAGCCCTCTAGGCAAACGATCTGTGTATCATGTAGGGTTGATGACAGACTTATCTTGTTCAGCAAAGTCTCAACACTCGGAGTTTAGTGGCGTAGCTAGGCATTCCTTCGAAAGTGTGGAGAGTCAGTATGTGGCAGGTGCGGTATTTTGCTTGCGCGTTTATTATCGAGTTGAAACTTTCACACTCGCCGATTTCTGCCATATATAGAGCTAGCAACGCATATATGAACGGCGACGTAACTACTAAAAAGGTAGCAAGACACCAACAGGCTTCATAGCTGAAGTCGCTCTATTTGTTGCTAATCTAAGCCGGCTTCCTCAGTCCTCATAAATACAGAAGAAACCAGCATATCACGGCCCCCACAAAACTGCTCATGAAAGGACATCATCGTCATCGAGAGTGTCAAGTTCAATATAGGACACTGAATACACGATCTCACATGAGCGCTATCTTCCGTGGTCAGGGCCTGCCACTACTACTATAGTAGGATACAACTTAAAAAAAAACAACAAGAAACTACAGTTGTTTGCCACGGGCCATGTTCCGCGGCGTCCTGTTTTACTCTGCTGACCAATGAAAACAGCAAACGGTATCAGACTTTGTCTTATTCAGCGTAATGCCTGTGTTTAAAAAAATGGTCCAAGGTAAAGAAGGAAAAAAAAACGCTGATTGTGTTTGGCCAAAGCAAGGACATCATCCTCAGTAGACATCAAGCCCAGCATCCTTTTCAGGATCATGCCCGCCTTTAAGAGCGTTATAGCTCTTGCTACTCGCATTAGAACGTTTCTTGTCCGTCCGAGATTTCAAGAATTGTGGCCCGTGATGTGATCAAATTGCTGCAGAATCGTGCGAAATGTGACCCCTCATCACGTGACCCCACCGCGCTCAGTCATCGGGCCGGCACGGCGGCCGGTTTACCCCCTATGCTGGCGTTCCGCTATATATGTACCGTCTGAGCGGGTTCCGACACTGATGCCACTTGGGGATCGCCACTGGTGACAAAATTGTGGCCCACCCGTTTGGCACAGAGGGTTCGGAGCGGTGGCAAACGAACTGGCGCACAAAGTTGTTAGTCGAGTTGAAGCCTGGTGTGTGTGAGGGATCCGTACCGACGACATTCAGTTCTCGAAACGTTAATGGGGGCGGCCTTCCGAGGGCTGTGGCGGGAGAACCAGTGGTCGCAGAGGGATACGGGTGGTACCAAACGAATCGTCGTTTCGTGCTGTACACGTTGGTATTGAATTTTTTGAAAGCAACGTTGAAAACAACTTAGCTAACGCTCTTAATTTGATTTCGCATTCGCCAATCACTGTATTTTTTACAAACACACTCGGGAGAAAAGGTTATTCCAAAAAGCGGAACTCAGAAACACCACCATCCCGTTCGAAGCGATGGAAGTTGTTTACCGCCGACATAGTTTTGCGAGCGCGACATTACAGAACTCCGAACAGGCGTCAAGTTTAGGAGGCACTGTACCACCAATGAGCAACCCATAACGTGTAGTTAACGGTGGGAAGCGCGTTGCCGTTTGACACACTGGTGCAGCTGCGTTAAATCAACACATATTCACGCCTCCATAGGCAGCTGCCAGACACGCACTATGGCAGCATGACACTCATTCGAGCATTCAAATTTGTCAATGATGCTTTTTTTTTCTTTTGGTATCTGTTTGTTAGAGTTCTTAATTGTTTCAGTGCGCAGGGTAACAAGAATACGCCGCGAGGTTTCAATGGCATGGGGCACGCTGTTCTTCTCAGCACATGCAAATACAGTATCAGCCTTTTATTTTCCAGAGAACATAGAATAAAGACGGCGAAAGTGCTTTCACGACGTAGATAATTGAAGCCTGTATTCAACAAAATTTGATGACTAGGACATCGATTGCCGCAAAGCCTAGTGTGTTCGATTCCACTGCTTCCACAGCAAACTGCTAGTTCAGAGCAATTAGGTTTTACGGTACGGAAGTGTGAAATTTACCTCATACCACCAGTACGCCATCACCAGTGCCCACGAACAGATTCCTGTAACTACAGGAAAATCCGATCCCGGAACAGAGTTCGATGCCTTAGTTTGCTGCCACCGAAAACACTGCGTCATTGATAGAAACTTGCTCAATGCAAGCATTTGTATACGCGCCGAAGTGGCGAGTTCATAATCGTCGTCGTTGCTATTCCCCTTATATAGGGCTTCTGCATCGTTGGCTCGTAACATTCGAAGGCTTGGGTTGTTTCCGAAGCAGATGGTGGGAAAGTCTGCAGTAAGTTGCACCTCTTGCAGGGCGCGAAGGACTGGACTGAGAACGCATTCTGTGTGCCGGAACTTCGCCGTGTCCTGTAAGAAGCATCCGATAGCGAAGATCCTCGCATGGAGCTCCAGTAAGCTTCAGCGCTCGACGGTGATTGATGCTCGGAACTTCCGCAAAGTTGTTTCTGCTGTTCTTATAGCGTTATTTTCAGTGTTTTCTTGGCTAGAAAGCTTGGCAGTCGGCGATGCGTCCATTTGAATGCCTATAACTTGCACCCAGTCAGGCGGTGACTGAAGAACGATCCGCTCCTTCGACCATGCCCGGCACACCGGTCTTGCCAACACATGCACTATACCGTTGCAAATTCGGGACAACAGCACAGCACGCTCCGCGGGCACTTACCCTCGTTGCCTCACGGAGATGGAACTGTAATGGCGCGCCTTTTGCTTGAATATTGGTCGACAGCAGCTCGAAAGCTCGGCGTTCACGAACGCGATAGGAAGCTTTCCGCGGTCACATCGGCGTCAAGGGTGCCGAGTAGCGCCAATGGGTGACGTCGAAAGCACTGAGCGCATCCCGCCGGCTTGGTTTCATTAGCGCCAATGGGTGACGTCGAAAGCACTGAGCGCATCCCGCCGGCTTGGTTTCATTATCTCTGGCTGCTTCTGCTGCTGATGATGATGATGGCCTCTGGCTGAATGGCATGTACCCACGGTGGGGGATTGGCCAGGGTACATTGTTGATACAAACGCACACATGGGTAAGGAGTGGAGTAATTGAATAATTTTGTGAAGAAGACGCAAACTTTGAAGAAAAAAGGTGAACAAAAAGCAAATGAAATAGCTGTGAATTCACATTTTAGCATAAGAATCGACCTGATGCAATTTTATACCCGTGAATAAAATCGCACACAGGTTTCAAGGCATATCCCTTGGCGCTTGCCCCAAAGGAGAGTAGGATCGGAGCGCATCTCTGGCTGATCGTTGTCTGTGTTCTCTTCGTCGTCGTCATTGTTGTTTCGAAACTCACTCCTGACGATTGAGTCGTCGGTCAATTCGTTGCGGCTGTTTAATCTTTATCAGCGCTAAAGAAGTATTGGAAGGCACCCGGGATTATTTAGTGAGTAGTGTGCAACTCACCTCCTGCCCTGGTCAAAGGTAACGATGCGACTGGACCAGAAACGTTGGCAAAAAGATGCCAGTAGAAAGCACTCAACGACCATTTTCTTCCTGTCTTTCGCTGCTTCAGCAAAGTTAGCCAACTTCTCAAAAGGTGGAATTTTGCAAGTTTTAGCTGAAGGAGACATCTCATTAGAGAGATTGTTTGCGAAACTACGGGCGCATCATGAAGACAATCGTTCCACAGCATCGTGGGGATAGTGTAATGACGTGGTTATCAATAATTAAATGCCCGCTAGAATACCTTGTAGAACGCAAGGCACCACTGAGTCGTATCACCCCAGCTGTCGGCAGCAGACAACGGCGGTGCAGGTGCCTAAAGTGAAATGTTTTCAGGCGTTTCAGCTTCTCAGGCATCAAGAAAACTTGGAGACCATTGCTTCAGAGTCCTTCGTTATTGCGGTATTTCGTGATGAAGACGTTTTGTTTGAGAAAGAGCAAATGCACCGAAACTTGTGAAAGTTCACTGGGGGCACAAAAGTACATGGTTTCCTCGAGAATTTCATTCTCGTCGAAATTCGTTATTGCGGGGTTCAAGCGCCGCACCCATTCGAGTATTCTTGGAACACGAAGGTAGGCTGAAAAATCTCTCGCGCCCCTAGGTCATCTCATCGTGTGCAGCTAGTTTCGTACCTGGTCTTCGGTTCGCTAATTCTGTCCACGAGCGCATCTCAAGTATAGTCTAGCGATGCGTGGTAGTCAGCTAGTCCGACGTCTTGTCGAAGCTTACGGGGCCGCCACCGGGCGTACTCATTGTGGGCAGCCGACAGGCCACGCCAACGAATGTAGCCGACAGCGGCGGTCGTGTGACTGGTCTCATCCCACTTCAGAGACCACGTCGTCTTTCCCCAGGAATGGCAGAAGTCTCCACGCTGATGCATTGCCCACCAGATAACAGGAAATAGCAATCATTTTATTTATCCAGTGAAACGTTCACAGGCAGCCACATTGTCGCGCCACGGCACACAGGCGATAAGCACGCAGCATATGTATCGTAAACGCACGACAGTGCCACGACGGTCCTAGCGCTCTTGTGGCTATCATCATTGAAGCTTTCGGGCTGACACTTTTCTGCAGTTATCGCATATTTTGAATTTTGTTGCCTATACTACGCGCTTTAATTTGTTCCATAGCACACATTGCAAGGGGAGCAAACCTGCTCTGCGTTTTTGTGTCTTCGGGTGGTTATTTCCAGCGAAGAGGACACTGCATGGTCCCAGGGACAGCCACTCGTTTGCAAGAGTGGGAGGCGCAGTTTCACTGTACCGCTGGTCCGATTTCATCCTCGCAAGTTATAATAAACTTAAAACAGACGATGTTAAAAAAGTATCAGATCTAAGCTTACCGGCATAATCAGCGAAAGCTTATTGGCATTAGCGGCCGAGAGGTCCGGAGTGGCAGGCCCATTTTGACGTTTCACAGGCGACTGCCCGTTTGGGCGTCTCAGAGGACCGTTTTGGCGTCTATGTGCTGACATACATACTCAGCCTTCTGCCGCTTGCTGATTTGGTTCGATCGCGCACCCGGCACACTTCAAGGGCTCCAGGAGTCCGTTGCACAATGCAAATAGTCCAGTTCCTGGTACTAGACTATTCGGACTCTTCCCGGGAGCGCATGTAGCCCTTCAGTGAGCTGACCCAGGCATATCGCGCCGAACGCCAGCTATACCCCCCCCCCCCCCCCCAACCCACCAGTCTCTTGACCATTACTAACAAATATTATGGCGCCGCCTTCTGACAAGCATCCTTCCCTCCTCCTATTTGCTCTTCCGCATCCACCCAGGAGCATACACCCTCTCCTGTACCCAGTGCACGCACCCCTACGCTACTCTTACCCATATCTTCTTTGAATGCCCTGCGGACCCTCCCCTGCGAGGCCCGTAGCTCCTGACCACTTGGGATTGGGAGGAATGGGAGATCTTATACTGCCCTCGAAGGACCCGGCTAGGCAGATGACCGCCCCTGACCGGGCCGCCCACGCCATGGAACTCCATGAACTAATGAATGTATAGTGTGCAGTGGGGTCGTGCGGAGACCCAGGGACCTACGTGTTCCATATTCCTTGGTCATTAACGCTATTTCTCTCTCTGTTGTTCCAAGTGTTGTCTAAACCTTCCACTGGTTTTGAGGAACGGAAAGGCGCATAACTGGCTCACTGGCTCTGTGGACATCTCAATCACGCTGTGAGATGGCGATGGGAGAGACCAGCGATATCTTTCACATGGTGTGGTCATGTACTCAGAATCCTTACCTTCCCCCTTCTCTACCCCTACCCGAGAAGCATAGGAGACCGCCCTCCTCAACTGCTCCACACTCGAATCCCAAAGGGCTCTGGTAAAGCGGGCACGAGACGGGGCCTCGTCGTGCGGTGTCCCGGACTAAGAATACCGACTATGCAGCGGAGTCGTCTGATCCCAAACTCTCTTTCTAAGCATTAAACATTTTTTTTTTCACCACCACCGCCACCACCTACAAATTGAAGCAGTTATGCGCCTTTTTTTTCTCAAATCCAACGGAGGTTTTAGGCCGTTGGTTCTGAGGAGAGGAAAGGCGCTTAACTGGCTCCCTCGATAAGTGAACACCTCAGTCGCACTTTGAGGTAGTGGAGGTGGTGTCCACCTAACGCGTTACACGGCTGCCATTGTACCACCTAAACTGCTTTTACTAAATGGCTTGTGCAAAGTTATTACTGCTTTCGCTCTAAAAGAAACAAAGAGGTACCGCGGCTTGCCGGGGTTCTGGCGGAGCCCTCCACTACGGCACCTCACGTTGCCAAAGCCGTCGTCGTCGCTTCGGCGTACGCGGTTCTGCGACGCGCGTCTCTTCAAATCTTTCTTCGCTCATCTCTCTTAACTCTCCTGCTGTCTGCACGTGGCAGCGATTGTGGGTTTGCTCGAGGCATTGATTGGACAGGCCCGTGCACTTTCCTTTTAATTCTTCCTTCAGTGGCAACAACAATAACCACCACCGCCGCTCAATGGAAGGTTCCTGCAAATGATAGCATTTGCGAGTTTGGCAATGAACGGTGGGAGTGTGACCAGCCGGAAAGCTTTGAGGAAAGGAACGGCTCTGTTACTGGCTCGCTTCACGGTGGGGACCTCAACCTCAGAAGCGTTACGCGTTACGGCTGCCGTTGTACCGCCTATATGGCTTATGCAAATGCTATTACAGCTTTCGCTGTAAATTAAAAAGGAACAACTCCTGCCGCAGCTTTTCTGCAAAGAAAATGCCCCGAGGCTCCGTTGTATCGGATACGTTAGCCGACGAGACAATCATGGGTCGAGTGTCACGGCATGAATCTTGCAGGTTTGATTCAGCGGTTGCTTATAATACAGTACACACAAAAATGAGGCAACGCCCCTTCATATGATCGATTTCATCACATATGTCTACACTCCCGGTCAGCTTTCTGTGGATCTGCAACTAAGGCTGGGCGGGAAAGGGAAGGAGACGGGCGTTTGTCCCCGTGCCGTGGTGGGTGGGCTGTACGTTGTTCGGGCGAGAGGTGCGGATGTGTGAAGGGGGCAAGTTGGAGAAGCGGTGCGGGGTCACTTATAGGGCTGAGGTAGCCCACTCGCCACGGCACGGGGACAAAGGTTCGGCCCATACCCTTTCCTGCCTAGCCTTGGATGCAGATCCACAGAAAATAAACCTATTTTGTTACAATATAAATAAAGAAATAAACTATTATTATTTAAAGATGTGCCATGACAAAAGTTGCTCAAGTCACACATTGCAACCGATGCAAGGCATGGCACAAGCATTGAATTCATGAAAGCTTCTGAAATTGCTGGTGATACTTGGTCTTGGCCGTTGGTGGCGCACTGTTCGCTATGTGTGGTGGCTGCAGTGGTGCTGCTAGCTGGAGCTGCGGCACTGACGTGCGGAGTTAAGGTCGAGCACTCCGTCTCCCAGTCGTCTCAAACAATGACTGAAGTCACGTCGGAAGGCCTCCCCGGTCGGCTGCAGATATTTGCGATTGCGACGAAGAGACCACCCCTCCTGCGTTACTGCATGGTGGGACATTAGGTACGTTGACACTTTCAGGACCCGTGCTTTCGTGGCTCATGTAGCGCTTTGGATACACTCGACGTCTCCTTTGAGCGCTGGCAGTGGCCGTGCGGAGTTTTGAAGCTGACGATACTTGATGACTTGCTGGGCTGGTCCTCGTCAAGTCGGGCATCGTTTTCACTAGTCTGCGGCCCTGAAGGATCTCTGCATGACGTCCGTCTATACTCCAAAGGAGAGATCCTGCAAGCCAAAAGTACCAGCCAGAAATCCTGCTACGCTTCGGTAGTTCTCTTGAGAAGCCTCTTTACCACCTGCACACCCTTTTCGACTAATCCGTCCGAAAGCGGGTATCCTGGACTTGAGGTGATATGCTTAACTCATAGGCACGTGAAAACGTGGCGAATTCCCTGCTCGAAAACAAGGGGCTGTTGCCGGGAAGAAATGGCGCTGGTGTGGCGTACTAAGTAAAAATGGCACCAGTCGCATCAACGACGGTCCTGGCTGAAGTATCGTGGCCGCACACCTCTGGGAAGTTTGATAAGGCTTCATAGAGACACCGGTACAGTCTTCAGCACACGCGTCTAGAGCGCAGCAGCGGTGTGCTGCGGAGTTAACAAAGAAAGCGAAATCTTGATGGCTCTTTTTACAACGCCTGCCATGGGATTTCCAGAAAAACTTCCGTGTCTGCACCTTCGCTTTAGATCAAGCATTTTTTGTTGTTGTTGCCTCATTGCCTGTATAGCGGTGAGTCCTCATCGTCATCTTCTTCAGCTTGTCTGCGCGTACTGTAGCACAAAGGCCTCTCCTACATATCGCCAATTAACTCGCTCCTGTGCCAGCTGCGGCTAACTTATCACAGAAGAGTTCCTAATCTCATCTGCCCACCTAACCTTCGACCGCCCCCTGCTCCGCTTGCCCTGACTTGGAATCCAGTCCGTTACTCTCAACAGCCATCTGTTATCTTGCCTTCTCATTACATGCCCTGCCCAAGCCCTTTTCTTCCTCTTGATTTCAGCTAGGATATCATTAACTCGCGCTTTGTTTTCTGACCCGTTCGGCCCACTTCCTGTTTCTGAACGTTAGACCTACAATTTTTCTTTCTATAGTTCGCCTCGTTGTCCTCAATTTCAGTTGAACTCTTTTCGTTGGCCTCCACGTTTCTGCCCCATAGGTGAGTACCATCAAGATGCATCTGTTATACGCTTTTGAAGGGATAGCTTTAGGGGTCCCATTCTGCAGAAAATCTAGCCATGCTGTAGTAGGGACCAAAAAATCCGGATTGGTCGAATAGTTGGCTACGTCACACTTTAAGTGACACATTTGAAAAGTGAATAAAACGTTAGAAAACTAGTGATTAGGTCACAACATGACTGAAATGTCATTAGGACATGTTAAGTATATCAAGTAAATGAACTGCGCTGAAAATAAAATTGGGGCAATTAGTCGGGAAATCGAACACCTGGACCTTACGCTGAGAGACACACTACCCATAGGCCACGCAGGCACTTTTTTTTCCTTTATTGCTTTCATATGTATGGGATGCAATACGAGTCAGGTGACCATTTACACAACTGCAGCACTCTTCGTACAGCTTGCTCAAAACCTGGAATTATATGCATGTCGTGTGGTCTTTCATGTATATGGAAATAGCATCCGTGTCTGTGTGGGCAAGAGGAGCCGCTTCCGGGACCCATTAACGCTATCGCGTAATACCCTCAAAGGCGCAGTTTAAGTGTCCCCCAGATTTTTCTCTTGAGAGACACTGGTAAACTGCCATTCATGATCTGAGAGCACCTGCCAAATGTGCTCCCACATTCTTATTCTTTTGGTGATTTCACTCTTGTGGTACGGATCTGTGGTCACTACCTGCCCTAAATAGATCATTTCCTTACCAATTCCAGCACCTGGCTGCCTGTCGTAAACTGCTGCTCCCTCCTGAGACTGTTGAACAATACTTGTTTTCTCCATATCAATCTTAGACCTACCGTCCTGCTTTGCTTGTCTAATATATGCTGTGCTGTTCATCCCCTGAGTAACTTAGCAAGGCAATGCCATCAGCGAATCGCAGATTACTAAGATATTCTGTATTAATTCCTATCCCCAACTGTTCTCAATCCAGGTATCTAAATACCTTATGTAAATACGCAGTGAATAGCATTGGAGAGATCGTGTCTCCACTTTCTCTACTGGAGGAATGTTCAACTACTGTGCACTACTCTCTCTCTCTCTCTCGCTCATTAACGTCCTCCTTACATTGACTACAGTGTAGCCAGTGGCCGAGAAAGTTAAATGAAAACACAACACCACACAACTGCCACATGAAACGGCAGTCTTATTTTTGCATGACAAAGCTCGCGCTATCTTTTCCATTACTTTTCGACTGGACGTTGGTAAGACGTGAGGACAAGTGGTGATTTTCCTGGTTTAAAGAATGTAACTAGACAGTTGGACTTCCACGGATATTGTGAATCGTGATGTGCGCTGCGGTAAACATTGAAACATCTTGCTCTCATTGCGCAAGTATTTTTTGCTACACCCGGAGCTCTGCCACGAAAGTACCCCAAGTTATTCGTTGCGTAAATTCACAACAGCTTAGGAAAGCAGAGAATGCCATAGTTACCTTCCAACTAAACGTGTATCCAAGCACAATGGAAACGCCGAAAGACAGACAGCTTGGGTAACCGCTGTTTACAGCAAGAAAGAGGGCACAAACAGAGAAAGAAGGAGAAAATTGCGTGAAATCGGCCAAGCGTTTTTTTTTTTATGCACTGGTACGGCATTTGTTAGTCCCTTCTTGATTTCACGAAGCACGAAGCGTGTTTCACGAAGCACGCACGACTGTATACGAGGCACCCATGAACGGCAATGTTTCGCAGGTGTAAGCTGGTGTACGATGCGCATCGGAGCTGCTGTCTGCGCACGAGTGCCGCGTGTCAGTTAGGGTATACTGCATAAAAGTACATACAAGAGGAATTTGAAGCGCGTGTGAACTTATATTCAGCAAATATGGGTTCATTAGAGACATTCGCAACACGTATGAATTCGTATTGAACCCATATTAGTTCATACGAGGTGAACCATATATGGTTCATACGAGGCACATATAAGGACATATATACCTCATATCCTGCCCATATGACCTCACAAGAGACACATATGTGACGTACACATATGAAATCATACGAGATTTTTCGATAGGGGAGCCGAATGCCACGGCACGAACCCTGCGGGTTTTATCCAGCGGTCGCTTATTGCTCATAAAGGGGGCAACGCTCCTTTAGCTTATTGATCTCATCAGGTGTGGCTAGGCGAAATATTATACATCCGTTATACGAGTATTGAGTCATATAGAGCAGCAATGCGTACTGCTATCTCTCTGTGAGACCAAGCCCAACCCAAAATGGTCTAGTCAGCCAAAATAGGGTGACCAAGGACGCAAACGATGCAATGCAGAGAACTGTTCTATTTTACGCCCCTAAATGAGACCGGCAAGTTGAGGAAAGTGAAGAGTAGGGGAAAGATCTGCTTTAATGCCTCGGCAGTTGGAAGCATTGAATGTCCAATGAAACAGCACATAAAGACAACTCGACAGGAGGTAAGTTTGCGACGCCGCGCGGTGACACGTTGCAATCCGATATTGTTCCAAGAAAAAAGCGAGTGACCGCATGCGTCGGTGTACGCATGAGATGTGCCTGTGGCACTGTTTCCTATTAGACCTGTGGCGTTACCTTTTCTTGCTTACCTTCGGTCCTATCATCATGCGCTGAAACGCATCTAGCCGTGAGAATTTAGCCTTGTTTCAGTTTTAATTACGGTAATAAAATGAAACTCTGGCAAGAGTTTACACTCTCCTGCGTAACGCGCTTAACATAGCGAAAACAACGCGTCTCGTTTCCAGCTATCTTGGACATCAATTTTAATTGTGAGGTAAGTGTAGAATATTGCATATTCTTTTGAACATATTGATGGGACTATTTTACCTCCCGATGCGTAGCAGAATCTTGCTTTTTGAGTCTCGCCTGCGCTCGCACCGAGTAGTTAGACTGCCATATAGAAAACCAATGGGGTGGGTTTTTGAAAATAGCGGGAAAACTACAAGCATCATGATGACCCGCCGCGGTGACTCAGTGGTTAGGGCGCTCAGCTACTGATCCGCGGAGTTCTCTGGTTCGAACCCGACCGCGGCGGCTGCGTTTTTATGGAGGCAAAACGCTACGGCGCCCGTGTGCTGTGCGATGTCAGTGCACGTTAAAGATCCCCAGGTGGTCGAAATTATACCGGAGCCCTCCACTACGGGCACCTCTTTCTTCCTTTGTTCTTTCACTCCATCCTTTATCCCTTCCCTTACGGCGCGGTTCAGGTGTCCGCCGATATGTGAGACAGATACTGCGTCATTTCCTTTCCCCAAAAACCAATTATTATTACAAGCATCATGAGGAGGGATCTGTGAGCATATTGATTGTTGCGGTGCAATCTTACGGCATGCAAAAAAATTGCGGTCATAAACAACTTCCCTTTGAAACAATGCGTTTGTCCAGAATATCTGGGCATGCTGTAGCCATCGAAGGGCTTAGCGCTCCTTCTGGGTGGCGGCGATGGCAGCGGCGACCCTCCTACTGGCGCCTCACCATGGCAGAAGCTATGGCCCGCTGATGGTTTTCCTGGTGTCCGTTGTCACGGGCCTGCTTTGCGGCTATTCTGACCTTTTTTTTTTCTTTCATCAACGCAGCCAACTTGAATGGGAGCTGTCGGAGTTCGACCAATCAGAAGCGTCGAGTAGTCACGTGATCTCCGAGCGGGAAGCAAGCTTGGACGGCTGCGTGCTCGCAGTGACATCAGGCGGCGCACGGTCACGTGACCGGAGCTGTTCACGTGATGCCACGGGGTCAATATGGGGCTACATGAGGCTTCGCTGTTGTGCTCAGTTTAACAGCTTTCGCTGTAAGAAAAAATAAAAGGAAACATTTTCGTGCGGTTCAGCTTGCGGCAGTTTTCGAGTGTGGTCAACCAAGAAGGGTTCTGAAGCTCGGTTGCCAATTTGTGTCCGACGTACAGGCTGCGTCATGCTTGTGTAGAACGCTTGGGTCTATGTGGCTCTACTTCCGCGCAAGCGTTGCCTCTAGAACCTTTAGCAGATGCGGCGTGGCGTCATCTTGATAGCAAGGCAGTGCGCCGCTCGAGTGCTCTTACGCAAGGGTGACGAAAACGGCACGTGGGATGTACACAAGCGTATAGTAAACACAGGAGCGCATGATGAAATTTATTCAAAGAGCATATCACGACAGCGATAAGCTCTTCGAACTGCGTCGTGTGTCCCGTGGACAACAGCTCACTGCGCTGCCTGCGCCTGCTGGTTAGTTGGCAAGTATCCATCATATGGCTCATTCGTGTCCATTATAGCAGCGGACGACCGTGTACCTATTTGAGTAAGGCTGTCAAAAACAGTCGCGTAGAACAAAAAAATCCGCATTTCTAACACCGAAACGCACCTCGTACGCAAGGGCGAACAAAACGACTCCATTGTAAGGCGAATGAGTGGCCAAAGGTCATGACTCTAGGCGGCGACCACTTTTTTTTTTAATTGTTGGATCACGGCTGATTCCTACAGGAAGGCAAAACACGAGCACGAAACGGCAGGATGATCACTAGCCCTGTGCGATCATTACAGCACAAGTCAGTTGAGCTGCTGGATGTTCTTCGATCACATGCGCTTCAGGAGAGAAAACATTAGCACGCAAGCTTGTCGTGCTCGACCAACAGCAGTTCGACTTCCGAGTTTTCGACACCGTTCCGGCTGCTCGGAGGCTTGGTCATGGGAGTCGTACACTTGTACGTCCTCTTCCGCACGGTGGAATGCAGCTCGTCGTCCACATGACATTATTCAACCCTGGCTTGACGTTTTGAAAGCCGGAAAGAGGAGTGAACTCGCGGGACACTGAATTCGTTGCCATGAGCCACACTTTTCGACGAAGCATTCTTCGCATCAAATACTCATCTAAAAAAACGAAAAATTCTTCTCTTTAGCAAGCACTGTGTGCGCAAGTAAACACCGCTCGAGTATACCAAGCAAACAGTTTACTTGGCGCGCGCCGCTCCATGGAAGACTGCTCCGAGAACATCCGCACCGGAAAAAGACCGCAGGGCGACGCGGCTGCATGTATACCTGCGGTCGCTGTGCGGCGCCAGAGTGACGGGGGTCGAAGGCCACGGACCTTTCGGCGCTCATATCTTGTTCCCCCGTTTCAGTGACGCTCTGTTTGCAGGCGACGCGGGCAAAAATTCCTTCGGGGTGGCAATGAATAATTCAACGTCCAAGTCGAAAAAAATTTAGTTGACACGAGAAATCACGCCCTGGCCGTAATGCAGTCAATGCCAGTCACAGCCCCTTGTTACACTGGTGAAAAAGGCAATCTGCCTTGAACTGGTACGACCAGTTGCTCGACAACATGCGGTCACGTGGACTGAAGTTGGGTCTACTGATCCCAGCAGGATATGACCATACACTTCACTATTATAAAACCACGGACATATTTACGTGCATGACTTTAACTTGCTATTTCTAGGAATCCATGTTGAACTCGTAACAGGTCCTCTTCATATGTGTAATTTGGGCATTCTAACAAAATGTGCTGAACAGATTCAACTAAGCAGCAGTTGTCACTGAGCGGATTGATGACGTGTTCCAGGAAAGATGAACATTGAAGTTGCGATGGCACTGTAAGAACAGAAGGACCTAGACGTTTCTCAGTTTGGCCAAAGTCAGAGCTGATGTGCAGAGAGAGAGAGAGAGAGTAGAGATAGAAAAATTGCCGGGTCTGACACGTGCAACGCCTGTATTACCCCACTGCGCAGGAATACAAGCGTTCTCTGCAATGTTTTGATCTCATGCATTCACAAGGAACAGCATATGGAAGGTTGTCACTAAAGAAACCTTTCAGCACTCTTTTCATTAGGTCAGTTGTAAACAGCCGCGTAGTAGCAGCGATGACGTAACATGTACACGACTACGTCTCGGCGCAAGCGTTTGTTTTTAATTTCATTTACTTTCCAACAGTCTCGCTGCATCCTCAATGTTCAATAAAGTCGTCACTCATAATGTTCTAGAGAGCCGCCACCGCAGGAGGCGGCACCGTTGCCCTCTTGCTCTTCCGGAGGCGAGGGTGGTTAGATGGTTTTGCCCTTTGTATCGGGTGTCAGCTTGCGCCACCTAGCCTATGATTTCCGGCTTGTAAAATTTTTCCCCCTCTATATTTAGTTTTTAAAATGTCTAATTCGACCATCTTTTCCCCTCCGCATTCACGCCTCCCTTGACTTCCTCCACCAGTGTTCTAACCTCCCCTTTTGCTAAAGCCACGCTTTTCTCATCCACTCGTCCATCCTCCCTACCAAATCCCTGCGCCCCCTCTATATCTGTTGCTGTTCCCTAAAGAAGGGCGGGACGAAATTCTGCGCACCTCAAAATAACGTGCTCTATGGTCTCCGTTTCAGTTCTACAGGCAGCGCGCAATATATCCTCTTCTTCAAATTTGGACCTGTACGTACTCGTTCTCAAAACCCCTGTCCTAGCTTCGAAAAGCAATGAACTTCTCCCCGAGTTATCAAGTAAACGCTCTTTCTTTATGTCCTGTTTTCGTACCCCCTATATATACCTATTGCGCTGATTTTCCTTGCATTCTTTCCTTCCATGTCTTTCTTTCTATCTCCTTTACTTCCGTTTCCACACTAATATTTTGCTGAGCCCCATCCCTCCCCTCTAGGTACTTCGTTGGTTCTGTTCGTCCATTTTGTGTTAATACTTTTCATGTAGAGATACTTGTACACCTTTTTTGCCCACCTTGTTTCCTCCATTTCGGTTAGTCTCTGGTCATATTTCAATTTGCCTACTGCCTCTCGAACTTCGAACGACGCCCAGCCCATGTCTCCCTGGACTCCTTCGTTCGGAGTGCTCCCATGTGCACCCAAAGACCAACCTGCCTACAACACTTATTTGCTACTAGGCTAGGTTAGGCTAGGCTAGTATTTCTAGGCTTTATTGCACTTCAGATTTCATCCACGGGACTGCATTTCTGAATGCGATGCCTGGTACCATATTTCCTTTCCATACACCTCTAACAAGCTCATACCTGTTATAGTTCCACAGTGCTCTAAGCTCTTCCGGTAGCGATGTCGACATGTCGCAGCCTCGGAGCAACACCGGTGATGATGGAGACACAGCACCATGGGTAGCATGCCCTGGTTGCATCGGTCGTTGACCAGGGTTTACCAGAAGTACCTCGTGCAGCGAGTTCCCCAGCTTCGGGTCCCAGGTTTCGTGGAAAAGGGAGGGGATTGCCGACGTCGTTAGTCCCTTCAGGGAAGAAGGAGGTCGGATTCCACCACCGTGCCCGTGGGAAAGTTTTTTTTCGCCGCCCCCGTTCCACACGGGGGAGGAGGCTTCTTCCCCCCAACAACGGAATTAGCCCCGAGTGGTCACGCAACGTAGCGTCCGCTTCGCCACGCTGCTGGTCAGTGAAACCTTTTATCCCACAGACAAAGGAAGACCCTTCCGTTGTTGGAGCCGTCGCCGTGGCGACGGTGAGGATGTTGGCTCCACGCAGGCGCCTCTTTGAAGCGCGTTGACAGCTCATGAGAGGTCCTTTGTGAAAATTCCTCCCCAGCTGGAGGTTTCCGTTCTTAACTCCGTTTTGGCACCTAAAAGAGGTGGGCTTGAATCTCAAACGTCTACTTTACCGCATGCGCTTTATTGTCTCGTGGTGTGTAAAAATGTAAGGTAAAATGTATCCGTTAGATGCATTCATGCATTAAAAAACTTAATTACAGGAAAGGCGGAGAGGTAGGCTAATGGAAACGTGACCCTTGCCTGCGGACCATGTCACTGCTGCGAATGAAGTGCTTCTTGGAACTAAGTAGTCCATTCTTGAAGATGAATATGCATTGCTTCCTGGGCGCTGATCAAGTCCAGTGGTCCAGCTAGCTTACACTACGGTTTGCTATGAAGACGATTCTTTTGGAAGACCGAAACAGGCTCAACGACAGTTTGCGCTGCTTCTAGTGCCATCTTGCAAGAGACTCGTTGGAAAACCGGCACCAAATAATGCAGTGATACCTCTGCACAAGCGCAAAGCCGCCGTTGTCTGCAAAAATTTTTGCACAGAGCTTCTTACCTGCAGGCGACCATGAGAGGCTTCTATAGTTTACAACGCCAAGAAACCTCTTATTCCCACACAGGGGAAGGCCCGTCCACCAAGAACCATCGAGTATCGGTCCATAGATTCACCTGAAAAAGAACCTACCGCACTGAGTTTAGATCACGCTTCACGCGGATGACATCTGCATCTGGAGCCCGTCGTGTTCGCACCACAACACACTGCAGCAGCTTCGGTTTCCATTAAGACACATCTCGGCGTGTTTCTGGCATCCCTCACCAGCCAAGAGTGTCGCTGTGGCTTTCACAAGGTATGAAGCTGTTCGTGCCACAACCATCAAGTGCCAAGTTGGTCAGGCAGCTGCAGGACAAGCCGCTTGTACCATGTTTCGCTTCGTTTTCGAAGGGAAGCGTCAGGAAGTTTTCCGCGCAACGAGAATCACGCGCAGAAATAAAGCAGGCCTCCATCGTTTGTCCCGAAGCAGTTTATAACATAAATACGTTGTTGCACATCATCTACATTGTTCCTGCTGTTGGCCTCTGTAGAAACGGCACATACGGCGGGGGATTGAGCACGGCCTCATGTCATCACAATCGTTGCTGTCTCCTTTATCACCATACAGCTTCGGCTTGAGATTTGTTGCCAGCGCCTTCTGTTCGCGCGCTTATTATTTCCATTATTTCCCATGGCCATGGAGGAACTACACTAGGGGAGTGCGAGAACCGGACACACTAGATGACTTAGAATGTTTTGCGGTGGTGATATTCCATGCATGCTGCAAGTGGAAATTTCCTTGAGTAGAGCCAAGAATCTCTACTTCTGGCCCGTTTCCCCTCCAGCTTCGTGGTTAAGTCCAGCAGTTTGGGAAGAAATGACAAAATTTTGTTCTTAAAATTTCCTGACGATCCATGAAGATTCTCTCTCTTTGTCATATTTACTTCTATTATTCTCTGAAAAAGGAAGAATTCAAAGAAAGGAACATCGCTGCTTTATGAACGTACACTCTGCAGCCTACACAAAGCGGCGGTGTCCGCCGTGTAGTGAATACTCCGTGCTGGCGCGTCAGACCAGATGCTCCAACTGGCTGCTTCAAACAACAACGATGAACACGTCATTCATTCTAGTGCAACCTTTTCTGCGAGAGACTGTTTCTGACAGTGTCGCAAGCTACGTTTGAAAGCAGTTGTGTGACAACACTTGTACTTGCATGAACAAAAATAATGTATAATGAATGTTGTCGATTAAAAGCGAAATTCTGACGAATAATAAAAGCTTCTTGTGCAATCAACCAACGGAAACGGGTCGTTGATGAATGAATGAATCTCATGTTTACTTCTTTCATCCAGGAGCAGATAGGCGTCACTTCTAATGAAGGTGGCTTGTTGCAGTCACTGACCATTAAGTCGAAAGGTCCCTCAGAGACCCATAGCAGCGCAGGCGGCACCGTGCAACTAACATGCGGTGCCTATGTAGGCCTAACCCGGCAGCAGATCCGTGTCGATGTCATGTCGTAAACTATGACGTCACGTGTCACGGCGTCTGCGAATAGTAGGAGAAGTAAAAGCGGAAAAGAGCGCTGATGCCGAGCGAGGAAAAGTGGTGACGAAGGCAAGCGCAAATATAGTACACGCGAGGAGGCAAGCAGCGTAAGAGGGGGAGTCGGGGTTCCGTCTTTGCAAGAAACAAGAGATACAGTGTTGATCGATAGATAGCAAACGCCACTACAGGAATTCCGCCGAAGGTCAGAGGAACGCCAGGCCCTTCAGAACGTGGGTTTTGCGAGATTGAAGCACTTGGTGAAGTTTAGGAAGAGATTAATTCACCGAGCTTGCGGCCAGTCGACGAAGCAGGATCGGTGAGCTGTGGGTACCTTTTTCGGCGTCTGCGGAGCAATGTAACATTCAGAACTATTGATTTGCTAGCGATCGCCTGTCACCAGAAGTGGGCAGATGCCCTCATTTTTACTTTTCCTTCACCCTCACTTTTGAATTCATGGCCCTCCCTTACCCTCGCCCTCATTTTGAAAAGTTATCCTCCTATCCCTCACCCTCACTTCGAAAAATATGTTGGCCCTCCCTCGCCCTCGCACTAACATCGTCGGCCCTCCCTCATCCTCACTAACAGTCATTTTAAAATTCGAGTATATTTTCTAGTCGGCAACTTCTGGCGATAATACTGAGTAATATACATACAAGATAAGCCCTGAAGGCACTATTGGACGACAGGCTAGATTCTTATACCGTTGCGTGTGTGCGTGTACGTGTGTATGAGCTGTTCGATCTTTAGTACGTGAGACAAAACCGAAACAGTTACGAGTTGAGGCTAAAATACCACTCTGCCTTTACTTTTGGCACGCGCTGCATGCATGTATGTGCCCTGCGCTTCTAACATTTCATTGTTATCTATATTTATTTTGCTTCTACTGCAATCACCACTGGGGATTTTAGCAGGGTGGGATACAGATGAGTAAACACGATGTAATAACGCAGGCCATGAACACAAGAACAAATTAGAATAACTGGCTTGAAAATTTTGGAAAATAAGCATATACAGCACATTTTAAAAAAATACTGGAAAGAAATGTCGACATAGATGATTTCGAAACGTGGTAATTGGTTAGGACATTCCATTCACTTACTGAGGAAAGAGTGTACTTAAGACGGTTATTACGCGTAGTAAATGGCGTTACTGTGCGGCTATGTCTTTGCTTAGTGGCGTAACCAGATGAAAAAGGATTTGTTTTCGTGAGGTCTGTCTTATAGTGGATGTTAATGATTTGAAAGAGGAATTTTAGTCGTGACACCGCTTTAGTAACGAGTTCTCTCACTGACGTACGTCCAAATCTGTTATAAATGAAGCGAGCTACTTTTCGTTGCACCATTTCTATCTTGTTAGTGTTTTTGTGAAAGGGTCCCATCTAACGCATGCATAGTCTAGTACCGGCAGAATTACGGTTTTGTGTGCGAGCAGTCGGACTAAAGGTCATTAGTAATCAAGAGTCCGAGATACTTGTAATGTATCTCCAAATAAGCTCAAAAAAAGATTCGATAGGATGAATATTAAGGTTTCTTATCCAAAGCAGCGTCTGCAGTAGTGAGCAGTACAGCTTTGTGGTCCGATATTCCATCTACTATCTGGAAATTTGTTTTGACAGTAATTGTTCCGCTAGCAAAAAAGAGGCCGAGCATTCATTGATAATTGCCCTGAAATATGGTATTTTCTTCTACAATTTGCAATAAGTAGAAGGAAAAAACCAATATCAACATATCTTCACCTTGGACGTCATGCTTTCTAACTGAAAAATTTTACCAGTCTACTTCAGGCAAATTAAAATATCCTGACAGTATAATATGATCATCGGGTTTAACATTCGTGCACAAATATTGTTTCACTTCGTCTAATACGGCAGCGGTAGAGTTGGGGGGGTCTGCACATTGCTTCAGTAATTATATATCTAACGTTTCCATAGTACGTTGTGCAAAAAATGCACTATACATTGGGTACATCAAGCATTGGTAAAAATCGCAGGGATGGTTTAAACCGAATGCTAACACCGCCTCTACCATCACAATCCTTTCGGTACGAAATGTAGCCAGTGGTAACGAACTCACTGTCAAACACTGTATTGGGAAGCCAAGTTTCTGTCAAAACCGCTATTTCAGGGTCATACAAAAGCAGAAGAGCCTCCAACTCACTTGTCTTGTTTACGACACTTCTGCAATTAACATTTAGTATTTTCAGGGTCTGAGGTCTCTTAGTCCGGAGTCAGTTTGATATCTTTCTATCAACGCTTAGCTTATCATGGATTAGCTTTAAAGCTTGGCGCCCTCTTTCCTCTCTTCTTCAGAGCTTTTCCACAGTTATTTCCGTATTTCCCTAACTCATTTAGAAAAGCCCTCAGCTAATGGTTTTGAGTTTTTTTGGTGTTTGGATTTTGAGCTGATTTTGGTGCTTTTGCATTAATGGCTTGATCGTAATACTGACATTTTTTCATGGAAGTCGAGGAGTTCCAAAGTGACTGGTCGCGCCTTATTTGTTTCCTTTTTACCCCCCCCCCCCCACCCCCCCGTGGCATCCTTCGACACCACTCACAGTTAAACCTAGTTGTTCCAGAAAAACACCATCAATTACTTCCTTTCCCAAGTTCCTCGATAGTCTCCTCGCTAAGCTCTTTTATTCCGTAAAAGATCAGGTTATTTCTCATGCCTCTGTTTTCTAAATCGTCTATCTGGTTCCTTACTGTGCTAAGCTGCTCCTGAAGTCCCGATATTGCCGATTCTATCTCTTTTACCTTCGTGGCTAAGATATTTAGGCCCGACAACTGTTTTTCAGTGCCATCAATTCGCTGAGTTAAACCGGAAAGTTTATTCTCAGTTATGTTTTGAGACGCCTGCATGCCCTCCATTGTTGAATTAATCTTGATCTGGCCTTCTAGCAATTCCGATAGCATTTGTATTTTAATCGGGCCAGGATTTGTTTCAACACCGCCAAAAGACAACAGATCTTTTGATAATGCAATCACGCAAGAAAGGAAGCGCTGAACACACAGTGGGCAGGGCAGCAGCACTACAAAGCGATCTTCACTCCTGCAGCAATGTGCAGACTTGGAATCACTAACCTGGAAAGCAAAGCAAAAAGTATTGCTTAGCATGCTGCCTCGTTTGCTGCTTCCATGCCCACTGTGCTCTAAATAGACTGTTAAAATGAGTCAGCACGTCGTTGTGTGTTTGTACAAAACTAAGGTACGCCAAGAGTATTTAGAAAACAATTTAGTTGCGTTTACCACGACAATTACAATAAGTGCTAAGCACAGAATGCACTCAGAACAAAGAAATTTTGTAGGTCGCTCAATTACTATTACTCGACGACATTGCGATTGCACTGTGTCTTCTGAATTTCACTGCTTGTAATCTCCCCCCATTTCGTGCGGTTTGCTACATGCTCCTCTGATGACGCTTCCACGCGCACGGACGGAAGATGATGAAGACGATGCTTTCTAACTGCACCGTGAGAGACTGGCACTTTCAAGAACTACTCTCGTGAACGCGGCTACGTGACGAATACGACGACATTGCAAGCACAACACGAGAGCTTGGCAGTTTCTACAGGCATGATGTTAGGATTTCTTCCAACTGATTGTTCAAATGAGGGAAGCGTATGAACCGACCGACCTAAAACCGGAGTGGCACTCCTTCTTGGTGATGCGCTCGGCATTACCTCGAGTCTACTGCTCTGTTGCTGTCTTTTTGCGATGTGTTTCGTGGCGTTTCCTGAAAGCTTTGTAAATTATTTGGTTAATGTGAATAGAATATATTTTCAATGTAATAAATATCATGCTTCAAAAAATCTTTGGCGACGGCGTAGTGGGGTGAAGCAGCGGCCAGCGGAATTGATTTTTTTTAGTTCCGCCGCTGCTTCGGATCTCGCTCCTGCAGCTTAAAAATTTTATTTCTTTAATGTCTTCCCCCGGTGCGGTGTCAGCTTTGCGCAGCAGTGAGGTTCTTCTGCGGTCGCTTAAAATAAAACATTATTTACGCCACTTGAAATTCAAACGGCTCGCTAAAATGCAGCATTTGGGCTGAATAATAGTAATCACTAACTCCCCGAGTCACGAGTGAACGATTCCTGTGGTTGCCATTTTAGTGCTCTAGCGCTTCCAATCCGCCGCAATGTGATTGTCTGTCTGCCCGAAGCCTGCTTGCACGTGGGCCACCTTGGTCACGTACCGTTGTGACGTCATCCCAAACTGTCCATCGGATTGTGAGCAAACTGCCCACCGTGGCAGTTCAATTTAATGATTAGTCGTGAGAGGCTCCTCAGGAACAACATCGGACTCACAAGCCCCACTGATGGCAGCACCTGCCATCGCAGGGCAGTGGCGCGTAGCTTAACCGCTGCAGCTCTGCGCCTGGAGCGGAATCTGGACTTCCAGGTATCTACGAATGTAGAGAATGACTAATTCTACCGGAGTGCAAGTCTAAATTGATGTAATAACACGCAAACTTATATGATATATCAACCAAAGTAAGCATGTTCAGGCCAAGCAAAAACATAGAAAGTCAAGATAAACTATGCAAAGCAGGACTAATGGTGCTTGCGCACGATAATTCATGGTTAACCCCACAAGCTAAACCACCCGTGAGTTTTTTGCTTGCACGTCTACGCCTTACCCAAACGCTTAGTGTCAATTCCCTGCCATGCTTGCAATAAATTTGGTTCATAAAATCAGGCGCACGATTACGTGGTCACACGTCTCACCAGAGACAGAAATAAACCAAGAGATGTTCCTGTTATTCAAAGAGCAGTGCAACTTTTCTTTTTTAGCACCTCGTACAATGCAGGACCGAGCGAGCGATGATTCAGACCAAGGTGGTTAAGCTGCTGCTTTATTTTCATGGTAAGACTACAGTGGTCGCCTTTGCCTACCACACTGCGGCCTACTGCTTTCCTATACCGCAGTTACAGAGAAAATAGAATATAGAAAGACGACATGGCTCTACTGAACTACTCACTGCGTGAATAAAAGATTGCACATCAACGCCGCCAACAGGGTTTGATTTGACAGTGGTATTCCGTAAAAGCATTTATTGCACTGCAGCTAATTCTGTGAAATCTCACTGAGCTGAAATGAGACTTCGTTCCGGCAAAGAAGGCCGAGAACTTGGGAATTCAACAGCCTTACTAGGTATCATTTCTACGTGTTTTACTCTACACCCTGTTCATCCGACAGACTCGGGGCTGATAGGGCTGATGATGAAAATGTTGACTGCAGTGCCATGGTTCCCGGTGGACTGGCGGCCACCCGCACTGCCCGGCCAGTGACCCCTTGTTAGCGCACTATACAAGGGGTTGCTCCGAATACTTTACACAGTATTTAAAAATAGCGTGTTTGAGTTAGAAGAGCGCTTTTTTCGGCGGTGTAGTACATCGCGCCGACGGAGAAGGTGTGCTGCACCCACAATTCGTATTCGCCACGTGTACCTCCAGAGTGCAGAAACTACGTCTTCCCCAGGAATCTTCACCCTAAGAAGTAGCGCTTTAAAACTGGAATTCATAACGGGCAGCAGAGACAAAAGCGTTAGCCCGGAGTACGGTTCGGGCCACCACACTCGCCCTCAGACCGTGCATCTTGCCCTCCCTCGCCTTCACCTCACCATGTGTTCCCTCCCTCGCCCTCAGCTCACCATGTCTTTCCTCCCTCACCCTCACCTCACCGAGTGAAATCCTCATGAGGTGAGGGTGAGGACGCCCCCATGAGGGTTCGCCCTCGTGAGGATGCCCATCTCTGTCTGTCACTGTGTGTAACAGTCTGGATGTTTCGAGGCCTCGTGGAAATAAGCAACGCTTCTACGCGAAGAAACGGTTATCGACTTTTTTTTCTCTCACGACGAACATCGATAAGAACGAACGGGGCGTCGACCTGTCAACTTTCTACGCCCAGTTTCCGTCTTCGTTATCGAATGGGACACACTAACCGGTTTCATCTAACCCTCTTTGTTGAGTTTGTCTCAATGCATGAAGGGTTAGGTAAGAAAACCCTTTGTCCCCTCTGCTGGAAGACTTAGAGGTATCTGGTAGAAAACGATAGCTGCAAACAGTAATGGCTGCCGACAAAGAACAGCAGACCGTAGCTGCACAGTCTGCACTGCGCCTACCGAGTTCCATCGATCTTCTCGGGGCGCAGAGTTTGACACGGGCTTTACTTTGCCCCGCAGAAAACCGCGGTGAGAGCAGAACGTGGGAGTCGGTGTCTTTCCTGCGGGGCTAAACGCAAAAACTCGTTTCGCTGGCCAAAAACGGGCAGGATGCTCGCTCTCGCGATCTCTATTTGCCTCACCGGAGTGCGTGCACGAGACAGGTCAGGCGTGGGCAGGCTGCCGAGATTGTGACACGGCGATGAGGTGCCGAGGCAAAACGGACATCCGACTGCTCCCCACGCTCGTATGTTTTTGCAGCGTGGCTAGAGAGTACTACAACGCAATGACGCACGCCCCGACGCCGAGCCGAAGCGGTGGCGTCACGGCGCTCGCGACCACAAACGTCCACGGAGGCACTAAGCGGGTGATGAAATTTTAATCTCCCTAAACTTGGGAAACGCATAAGGAATTTAATTTTACAGCGTTAGCTCTCCATACTATAATTGGAGATTTGCGTTTGAGGACTATTTCGTAGGGGAAAAAAATTCTAAATGAAATGTCTGTTGTCTGATAACAGCGTCCCTAATTTTCTCCTCGCAGATTGCCGAGAACCCTCACGCACGCTTTCGTAGATAGTCGCTTCAGAGGAAGTAACGTGTTGGTCGGCTGTTATTGCCCCGATTTGTTGCTTGCCAATGAGGCTCAGAAAGAAAAGCCGGTGACAGCGCCGTCAGTACGGCAATCAAAATCGAGTTGCGAGCACTCGTTGATAAGTCTATCGTAACGCCGCCTCTCGATGCAGGGACGTGCTTCATTAAAGGTTCTACCTGGTGCGCAGTAAGCTTGCGACCGTGCTAAGGAGGGATCGCAGCGTAGTGACTGGAACCACTGGGGACTATAGAGTTCCTCCTCCCATCATGTCTGATTCATCATACGGCGGACAGCATTGTGTATACCTTCAGACAAGCTTTTGCCACTTAGTATCTTTATTATTCGACTTGCTTTTCCATTTTTTTTTTCTGTGCGGCAAGATCTCACTACATGCACATTATCGCGTTAATAGGCTCTGCATTAGGCATCAAGCCACAGCCTAACACGGTTATCGCGGCCTGGAATTCAGCCCACGATCAATATAGGGCCGTATCCGCGGCGGTATCGCGATTACACTTCCTTTATTGCCGCTAATGCGCCGCCGCGCCAGGTCACTGGGGAGGGTGAGCGTCGTTCAAGAGCCGTTCCGAGCAGCCGACGCCTCTTTCAAGGATGTGAAACGATAAGGCTCACCTCGTTTAGCACTTTTTTATTTTTTCTTGCTCACGAGGCTGGCTGAGCCCGTACTGACTGCGCGTCGTAAGAAAACGCACTCTGGTTCCCGAGTGCTGTTTTACTCAGCTTCCATTGCAGGAGTGCAACAAAACAGCGCTCCAGAAGAAAACAAAATATATATTAACCTGTAAACATTAATGAACCTAGTCTTATGAAGGGACTGCCTAATGAAGTATCCATCACAAAATACACAAGTAAAAAATACAATACTTATTCTTCGTAAGCTGTGTTGAAGCCAGAAAGGGAAACAACAATTAACAAAAATTGAGAACATTATTGGATGGTTTAGTTATCTTCCGCTATAGTTTTTTTTTTTCACGGCCGAACATTAAAGGAACTTGGAAAAAATATAGACAGTGAATACAAGGCCGATTATTTGCTTATCGGTTACATCCGTCTGCGTGGCATATTGCAACCGTAGGTTTAAGGCTGCGGTCCTTCATGCTGTGTATAGAAGACGCTGTAGATGTCCAAAGGTTGCCTCGCGTTCTCCGCAGATGTTTTTTTTTTAAATGTTGACGGCTGCTAGGGGCGTCATCGTCTGACGTTGTTTTCCCTGCGGTTTCAGCACGGATAGTGATTCTGCTGCCCCAAAAGGGCGCCTTGCATTGACGCACGTGCGCGATAGGGTCAGCGGCTAATCGGACGCTCGTGAAAGTTTTCCTGGGGTGTAAGACAGTAAGCAATAAATCATTCCTAGGCATAGCTGCCACTTCAAATATTTACTATTATTTTTTGTTCAAGGGTCTACGACTACCTCTCAGACAATATACAAGGTGTCTCACCTAAGTCTGCCAGCAATCTTAAGAGCGATAGCGCTTATTCATCACGTTTCTCAATTTCTTGGGGTCTGCTACCACCTCCCTTCGGCGTGAAATTTTCCAAGTCCGAGGAATTCAAGAAGGCGGCGCCCATAGTAAATCGATACAGCAACCCAATTGGTAATTGACTGGTGACGTCATTAGTAGATCGAATTGGTGATTGATTGGTGAGGTCACTGATTTTGTGACATCATAATTAACTAGTAACGTGACAATGTTTAATCACTTAACTTAGTAATTAATGAGGTCATCGTAAAACGAATTAGATATTTGGAATCCGCTAGATGAGCAAAACACGTTAGACATCAATATTAACTAATGGAGTTATATATTCAGTTATGGATAGGCTTAACTTTAATTGCTTATGCTTAATTAATCGATGACGTCATGATCTAACTAATGGCATATTCGTAACGGGCTGGATGAATAGAACATGTTAGACACCAATATCGCCTAATTAGGTTAATATTTAGTTATGGTTAGGCTTAACATGACGGCCATAACGTCAGCACTCGGCAGCTCACAATTTCATACCTCATGGCGACCGGCACCAACCGCCTTGAGGTAAAGAAAAATGCCCCCCCCCCCCCCCCCCCCCAAAGAGTCGAAAAACTTTTTCGCCCAAAATATCCGACCTCAAGACTGTAGGCGCCCGCTCGTCGTGAGGTATGTAAAAGTAGCTTAATCACGTGCTAATACATCGCATGGACGATACATTGCGCTATCAAACAGCTAACGCTCGTTACTTCCAGACAGTGGCGGCATATTTTTTTTTAAAGAGGCTTTGTGAGTTAGAAGAGGGCTTTTCCTTTTCCGGAATAGCATTGTCACCGATGTAGTGCATCAGTATACAGCAAGGCGCGCTATAACAGACAGGTAAACAAATACTTGATATTTAATTTTTTAACTATCGCCGCTATGCTCCTCATTTATTGAGAAGTTTGCAGCCCACTGTAAGTAATATCCATATGAGTTTCTAGAATTTCAAAAATGTCAGTCTCCTCGCCGCTGCAGCGCAAGGAATTTCGAGTATTTAAATGCCTATACACAAAGAGCGTTGACTCAAAGTGGCGGAAAAGAACTAGGAAGCTAACCAGTAAGTTTGCCAGACACGAGGAAGGAGAAAGAAAGAGCGTTAAACGACAGGTTAAAAACGCGGAAGGTTAAAATTGGATAGAGCCAATGGAAAAGAAGCATAGTGTAAAACTATATCGATACTGGAAAAAGCAGATCACGAAGGAAACGTTTTATGACAACTGAAGAGGCAGTGCCCTCCTCCTTGAAGCTAGGTCAGGGTGTCTTAGAACGCGCAGCTACAGCCAGAAATTTAACGAAGATGACACATGTGCTGTGTGTGGTAAATCAGTAGAAACATTAGAACACGTCATCCTAAAATGTGATGGTATCCATCCCGATGTCGATGCAGGCATAGTCACTCTTCCTGAGGCCCTAGGGTTTAGAGATAACAATAGTCATGTAAATAAATATGCGGTGGAAATTAGCAAAAAACGATTGGAGGATTGGTGGCTCAC
Source organism: Amblyomma americanum (assembly GCF_052857255.1). Classification (NCBI taxonomy): domain Eukaryota; kingdom Metazoa; phylum Arthropoda; class Arachnida; order Ixodida; family Ixodidae; genus Amblyomma; species Amblyomma americanum. The sequence continues at coordinate 108,082,140 of NC_135497.1, forward strand.
AAGCAGAGAGGTGACATAAGATTAAAAGAGTAGGAACACGTATTTTAAAGAAAATAGTGTATTTTATTAGCAACTTACAGCAGAGTTAAACAAAAATAACGGTAAAAAAACTGAGCATGGTGGCAACTACCATCGCCCCGTTTCAAAGGGGACGCTCCATCCATCCATCCATCCATCCACCCATCCATCCACCCACCCACCCACCCATCCACTCACCCACCCATCCATCCATCCATCCATCCATCCATCCATCCATCCATCCATCCATCCATCCATCCATCCATCCATCCACCCATCCACCCATCCATCCATCCATCCATCCATCCATCCATCCATCCATCCATCCATCCATCCACCCATCCACTCATCCGTCCGTCCGTCCATCCATCCATGCATCCATCCATCCACCCATCCACCCATCCGTCCGTCCGTCCATCCATCCATCCATCCATCCATGCATCCATCCATCCATCCATCCATCCATCCATCCATCCATCCATCCATCCATCCATCCATCCATCCATGCATCCATCCATCCACCCATCCACCCATCCGTCCGTCCGTCCATCCATCCATCCATCCATCCATCCATGGAAAGCCAAATTGCGCGACCAGAAAGAGCGCTAGCCACGCTACGAGCGTCGGTCACGCAGTGGTGTGGGTGTCACGTGCTCTTTTCGCAGCACCCGACTGGAAGCGATGGGCGGGCAGGGTGCACGTGACAAGCGCGCTGATGTGTGACGCACGCTCGTAGGCGTGGCTAGCGCTCTTTCTGGTCACGCAGTTTCGGTTTCGGCCACGTGCGGCCCCGAAATTGCTCGCGGTGCTGCGGCGACGAAAACGGCAGTTTCTAAATTCTAAACGCTTATATGGGTATCACTCATGGTGAGCTACAAGCCTCTCAAAAAATATAGAGCCTAACAGAGTTAAAAAGTTAATTATTAATAGCCGGCTAGTTTTCAAGTCTTAGCTGTGTTCTAATGCACTACGTCGCTGACAATGCTATGGCGAAAAGGGCTCTTCTAACTTAATAGCATATTTAAAAAAAATTGCTGACAGTCTCAGGTGAAACACCCGGCCTGTGTACCCATACAAATTATGAGCTCTATCACGAAAAATATGTCACGCAAAGAATTTAAAGTGTAACCTGCAAAACCTGCCACGTAGGTTTTCCTAACTTATTTTAATTGGTGACAAATATTTCTTGCATATCTGATATCCGGCGAGTGAAAATACCACCTGGTAGAGTCGGAGATTGTTTGAAACTTTGTTTGTTATGTTTGTTAACCAAGAATAAGACGCTAAGGCTTAAGCCTAATATTCTGAGGCGTTTCCTTTACAATGTTTGTAACTGTGGTCTTGCTAGAACTGCTAAATAATATATTATCGGTTATTTACATACAGTGCTTGCTTTCATCCCGTACAGTACAGTTTTAGTAAGCTAACGTTTGCAGTTTTCCCCAGTTGTATTTTCTCGACTTTTTTTGGGAGGTAAGGCCGATGATAAAGTGCTCATTGCAGCACTTCCCGTTTTGATTAATCTGCAAAGAGGCTCCCTTTTCTGCTTTCTTATTCTTTTTCTTGTACAGTACTGTAAACCTATTCAGAGAGAAAACTTTAAGGAAAGTTTTGATAACCGCATCTGCACAGATTAGACGGCTATAAATGCTTACGCACTCGCCCGGTAGTGTATAGATTTCCTGTCTGTGTGGTGCATGCTATCAGATAGGGGCCGCATGCACTGATCTGGATGGTAGCGCGGTTCTTGATACCGCGACGATGGCATTTTGAACTTGTCTTCGTGCAGTCGGTACATCAACAGGCTTTTGGAATAGGCAGCTATTGCAGTCCCTATAAACCACTATATTATAGAAAGCGAAGTGCTTTTTTAATCACCGGGCATTTTTTTTATACCCGTGTGTTTCGACTTGTCAGCGTGAGAAACACGGAATACTAACAAACCCTATCAAGTCGCCGTCTTAAAAGCCTATTTTTATTCATCGGATTGAATTGAATGTCTGTGCTATGGTCAGACGAAACAGCAAGCCAGAATACGCGACTGTTTCAGTCTCTCGGTGAACACTGTCTAGATCTATGTGCCGTTGAGCAAAGGGAAGTAAACTAAGCTACCATATGGGATACATTTTTCCGTGTGAAGGCTTTTTTGACAGCTAAGAAACACTTAGCGCACCCGCTTTAGAGCCTACCCGTGATAAAGAAAAAGCTTCGTTTCAAAGATGAAACAGGCTATAGTACTAGAGAAAGATTGGCGGATGTTTGAATTGGAGGACCTACTTTTTAGCGTCTCGAAAAAGATAGGTTCTCTTTCCGCAGCGTTGCAGTTTTCCTGAGTTGCTTCCACGCAATATAACTTTCACTTGACCTCGACGATTGGCCGAGAAGTTTTCCGATACCGCACATAAGAATGCGAAAAATGAAAAATGAGAAGCAAGACAATTCCGCACAGTGACTTCTGGTTTATGATTTATGTGGGTTTAACCCAAAGCGACTCATGCTATGAGCGACACCGTAGTGAAGGGCTCCGGAAATTTCGACCACCTGGGGTTCTTTAACGTGCACTGACATCGCACAGTACACGGGCCTCTAGAATTTCGCCTCCATCGAAATTCGACCGCCGCGGCCGGGATCGAACCCGCGTCTTTCGGGCCAGCAGCCGAGCGCCGTAACCACTCAGCCACCGCGGCGGTTCACAGTGACTTCTGTTGTTTACCCTTCTACCATGGTGTAAAAACTGGCCTCTGTTTCTCAGTCCCAAGTCGGATAGCAAAACCATTGCTAACCAGCCTTGTTGAAGTTTTCCAAGTCCGGAGAATTTTCGTGCATTTTGAGTTAACGATCGCATTATATCTCGCCGACCTCCGCCTCTCATTTGTCATTTGGAGAATTTCAAAATAATAAAAAAACCTAATCATAACACAGTAAAACAAGCAAAACCAAAAACGAAACTGGTTTGCGAACAACTCATGAGGTCACGAGCGACCAACAAATAACGTCACGGATGCTGTCACGAAACCGCATATGTGCCCGTCGAACAGCTAAACTGTCGACTAAAAATTATCACTTCAATCATTGCTTGTCTGAAATGACCAAATACAAGCTTGAAATGCTTTCCTTCATCTGACGCGGAGCGAATATCGAACGGTATGCAGTTCGTGACGTCACACACAAAAGGTTGCCGTAGAATGTGCTCCGATTGATGTCATGAAACGGGAAGTTAATTTGTTCTGAAACAAAACGTTGCTAAGCTGTAAAGTTTGGCACAAATGATTGGTATGATGATGTCACATGGTCGCACTAATTAGCCACGCTAATTAGCCCGATTATTTACCCTCACTAATGGCAACCATTAGTTCGTATCAGTAATTAATGTAATTGATTATTGTTGGTAACTGTATGCCAATTAATTAGGGTCATTAATTTTGGTAATTAATTGGGTTCAATAATGAATGCCTAATGTTAATGACTGATGAATACTGATAGGCCATTTTTCTACCAAGTGTCACACACACACTTCGGTCTTGACTGCTGATGCCACCAGTTGATGACGCTTCATCAGGCGACACATTCTGCGGACACATTTCGCGTCCCCGGCCGCGGCGGTCGAATTTCGATGGAGGCGAAATTCTTGAGGCCCGTGTACTGTGCGATGTCAGTGCACGTTAAAGAACCCCAGGTGGTCGAAATTTCCGTAGACCTTCACTATACGGCGTCCCTCATAGCCTGAGTCGCTTTGGGACGTTAAACCCCCATAAACCATAAACCAAACATTTCGCGTCCATGTTTTGTGGACACTCCCGGCGCCGACATAGCCTTGTACTGCTTTCACATTAATATTATCTAGAGCGTGCAGCAGCCATATATAATTGTAGCCTTGTCGGTTTGATACGGACGACTGTCCTGCACACATTTTAGCAAATATACTAGCCGCAATCTACACACTTGCTGTGGTGCCCCAGATGGCCTGAGAAATTTTCATTAGAGCACGTAAAGTCTTTGTAAAAAAATGTACAGCCCAAGGGATTTGCTTCCAAGCCATGTAGCGGTGCTCTTGAGCACATTTGACAGTCCTAAGCTGGGGAGGGCTAAGGACTTAAAGGGAAACTGAAGCACTTTCTGTGAAAATCGGGTTTGCAGGGGCGTCCTACAGTTTTTTATGGTGCGTATTCGAATATGGAACCCAAATTTAGCAAAAACAAGCGCGAATTGCCTTTTTTTTTAGCAGAAATATGCGGCCGGCGCCGCGGGGCACACCGTGGGTCGCGCCGCCGCCTGTGATTGGTCAAGAGGTCATGACGTCACATTGAGGACAGGAGACGCTGCCGACATGGGTCCGGCGCTGCGTTCCGTGCAGGTAGCAGCTTTCCGCGGTGTTGTAAAAGCGATTATGGCGACTATTTTTTCGCTGACGTCCAAAGAAAAGGATACCCCAGTTGGTTCATTCTACGTATCACCTGAAATAAAAAAAAAGACGCACCCGAAACAATTCTACGCCTAGCCCAAGCACACGACAGCGGGAAAGATGCGTATGCATTCCACGCGCAAAAGGCGTCAGGAAAACCTCGGCTTTTATTCCCGGAAAAGAATCGGTGCGAACAATAATCAAGCTGGCTATCACCCTCGGATGTCTCTTGCCTCTCCCGAAAGAGCGTCTTCTAAAGAAAGGGCCCAATGAGTTTTGTACAAAATACCCTGTTCTGAGTGCCCAGCGTTGTTACTTCACGAAAAGAATAAAGCAGCACAAAAGTGACGTCAAAGTGAGCGAAGCGCAGTGGCCAAGCACTGCGAGGCATGTGACTTAGACGGAACTGTTTTGCTGGAGACGGAGCCAAATCCACGCACAAGGCTGCTGCTTCAGTTACGGCATGTTCAGCAGACGCCCGGAAATATCAATCGCTCCCTCGGAGCCACTCCCTCTTCCTAGATGCGCAGTGTCAGTTCGGCGACATGGCGGTCAACTGTGTGTGTGTTCAAAAGCAAAGCTGCAACTCGCCCGCATTAACACCTTGACGAATAAACCGATTAAGGCTTCGAAACGTCGTGTTTTCTTACAAGAACTTCGCTGGAGTTCATTTATCTCTTAAATTGGCATCCGAAACCAGGCGGACCTCTGTCGAACGTTTTCATTTTGATCGCGTAGCTGTTATTAGTGACGAGGCAGCAACTGTTGGAAAAGATGCTGCATATCAACAATTTCAATGCTTGCTTGCTTGGACGCGTCGAACCGAACATTCCTAATCACGCCCCATGAGTTCCGGCAGTGCCTGTGCTGAGGAGAGCGACACATGCCTTAGCCTCTATAAAACTTCTACAGGAGCTCCAAGAGCATGTCAGGCACGTACCATGGGGAAAGCATCTCGCAGAGCCAACACGACCTCGAGTCTTTGACACATCAGTGGGCTCTTTTAATAGCCGGTCCGCACGCGAATAATCGTGCCGCTAATGGATTACGAGACGATTAGCACAGAGGAATGTAGTGTGTCCCCTTGAGTTAAAAAAAGGACACACGGAAGTGCACCCACGCGCTGAAGCTGCCTGTCCGTCCCATCGCGGGGTCACCCTCCGAGGTCTGATCGCTGTCAACACTCCACGCAAAGCTGCACACACAAGGAAAGCTGAACTCTCATAAAGCAATAATAATAATAATAATAATAATAATAATAATAATAATAATAATAATAATAATAATAATAATAATAATAATAATAATAATAATAATAATAATAATAATAATAATAATAATAATAATAATAATAATAATTGGTTTTTTGGGGAAAGGAAATGACGCAGTATCTGTCTCATATATCATTGGACACCTGAACCGCGCCATAAAGCAATGAAATTAGAATCGGAAGTAGCAGCGTTTACCTCCCTTTTCCTCTTTTAGCAGAGGCGCTTCTTGGCGATGGTGACACGCATCTCATACGCGAGAGAATCCAGAGAGCGGTGTCGCGGTTCAGCCGTGCCTCCTTGACAGAAGTCCCTACAGATGGGTACAAGCTATGCAATGCAGCCGCTCTGACGAAAGTGCTTCGAGCAGAGTGCGCTCGCTTTATGGCCGGCTTGAAATTCTCCCTCTTCCGAGCAGCGACCTACTGCGCTGCGAGCTTTTCATTTGCGGGAAACAGTAGCAGACGACACAGTCGCGGCAGTAGTTGTACGTGCACCCAAACCCCCGAATCTCTCTCTTTATTATTATTCTTATAATTTTGAAATCAAAACTCTCATCAACCGCAGCGGTGGCCAAGTGGTTGAGCATCCGCCTCGCATGCGGGAGGTGCGCGGTTCGATCCCCAGTGCCGCCGGGTACCCACCGGTGATACAATGGGTACAAGCTTTCCCCTGGTCTGGTGCTCGGCTTGTTTAGGGTGAAATGCTTGGAAAAACGGGTCTTTGACCCCACCTTGAGAAAAAAAAAATACCTTGTGTCATGGCGCTCTTTGGCCTTAGATGCTTTTGCGCCATAAAAATCCATCATCATCATCATCAAAACTCTCATCCCTTTTCTGTTCATGAGGAAGAATCCACCGGTGTTGCGCTCCCACGTGCTTTTCCTCTTTATTAAATGCGTTCAGGTGAACAGCCACCCGATTCTTTGCCGATCCTTCAGTGTTGGTATGTGCCATCTTTTGATAGGCTAACAACAACAACAACGCGGAGCAGTACCTCGTGTTTCTAACTTTGTGCTGGAACTCAGATGGCACGTTTTGCACGTCCGCCACGCACGCAGCACGAGGAACAACGCTCACAGCGCAAGAATTATAAGCTCACTCGGGTGGTTCGAAGTATCCCCGGCTCCTGAACGTGACGTCACGTTGGCCGATATGGACGAGGTTTCCCTCTCCGCTGTTCTCCTCCCCTGGGCTCGCGCAGGACGCGGCAGATTTGAACGCCGCGCTTTCATTTGGCGATTGCGCCTGTGTCTTAGCCAAAATCGGAAAGATAACTTCAAAGACATGATCAGCAACGAGTCTACTCCAGAACCATAGTAGGTCGGATTAGGGCCCCTGAGTAAATAAGAGGAGCTGCGCTGTAGTGCTCGGAAGCAGACCCCTTGGTCTGTATACTTTTGAGAAAGACTGCGCCCGCAAGCTGCACAGCAGGTTGCCTTTTGCACATCGGCTGCATTCAGGTTGATTACTCCACAGAATAAATCCCGATAGCACATTACAAACTTCTACACAACAATCTTTTCCTGCGGTGATTGCTGTTTCTCTTCTCACCTCCAGTTAAGTGGCTATCATGAATTATTGGTTAGCGCAGAGTTAGTGGGGCTACCTTCCTACAGCTCTCGCACGGGATGTCCCTCTTATTTTGTTAGCCGTAGGCCTTCATGCAATTTGTGAAGACATCTGCTATCGACATCTGCGATTAATAGACCCCTGGAGACATCTAAGAGAGCGCTCCTCTTCTCTGCACCGCTGCACTCAAGTAGCAATAAGGAAAGCCGAACACGACGAAAGATTTTACCACTATCGGCATGAAAGACTTGATTGTGCGGGACCGCGTAAGCACGCGAGAGGCGTCGGGGTGATCGCTCTGGCGCTGATAGCCCTGGAGTACGTACGCCCTGTGATCTGGACGTAGCGAGTGCTGTAAAAATGCGTCACCTTATTTCGTAGTCGTCTATCTTACGAAGGCGTGACTCAGGGCCCTGCAGGTCTGATACTAGAAACCGCGTACGAACGTGGGCGGGCGAGGAACAGGACATGCATGGCGTCTCCTTCCTTCACCAAGATCTGCTCGCGTTGGCTTTTAGTACCATGCAAGTTGACCGGCTCGCCCACGCGTTTTTTTTGCAGGCCGCCAAATTGCATTGGAATGAGGAAGATTTAAACAATCGAAGACTCCCTGCTTCCTCGTACGCTTATCGCTCACGCTGCAATAGGCCGTCATGACCCCTGTCGTCAGGGCCGCATTGTCACACACATGACAGCACTCACTTTCACCTCAGGTCAACCTGGGCCTGGCTACGTATCAACGCCAAGTATTTTGTTACGCATCGTTCTTTCCTTTTTAATTTTTTGATGACACTTCTTTTTGTGAAAGGAGGCCTGCTATCTTTATCAGGCGCACCGTACAGCCCCTCATTGCCTCAGGCATGGCAAGAATGTTAGATAGCGCCCCAGAAGGCGCCGCGAAACCTCCTTAGAGATAAGGTGCCGGGCGCGTACTCTTTCCACACCGGTGGCAATGGCTGCGTATGGACCTCACTGGGCTGTCGGTGAGGGCCGGCAAACAAGACTTGCCCCTGCGCCAAGTTAAAAGGAATGTAAGAAAAAAAACAAATATGTTACTTCTTAATTCTCCGGAGAACTTTAATAACCCAGAACTTGCGCTCGAAAAAAAGGAACCAGGGCGCGCGGCGCATGTTGCCAATATTCGCCAATCGAGTCGCTCGTGCAAAGAGGAACTCAACAGTTGGTTTCAGCAAGTCAGTTTCGCATGTTTTATTATATAACTCGACAAAAAAAATTATCACGAAAATTTGCTGGCTAAATTTCGCTTCTTTTAAGCTTTATTGTTTTTGTATGTGTGCGTTTACGTTAGCGGGAGTCGCGTTTGTCAAAGAGTAGATTTTCAATCAGTCTTTCTGTATGAATCCCCCCCCCCCCCCCCCTCGCCCGCCATAGTTGCCCTCTCCCCTCGCTTCAGTGTAACTTGTGCGTGTTTCGATTTAGTCACAGTTACAATTTTGATTGCTTCGCAACAGAGGAAAAAAGAAAGGTTTGTGTCATTGGTTTTAATTACCTAGCTATATACTCTTAGACGAGATATTGATGAAGCAACCGAGAAACCATAAAACAAAAATGCATGAAGTAGATGCTAGAAACAGCATCTAGTTTCCTGCATACTACACCGCGTTACTTTCGCTGCAAATCACGCACAAAGAATTTCCGTCACGCCAACAAGTTTCAGGCTCGTGGATCGGAACTCGGCCACGCGACGCAAGCATTCTGGCGCGCGCCCGTCACCTGTACGCCGCGTTGGATTCTCGAGTTACTCAGACTGGGCCGCCATTGAACAACAGCCAAAAGCCTGTCTGCTTCGTGTACGCCCAATGTGTGTAATGGGACTCGGCGTTGCATGGGTAGTCTTTTATTTCTTTTAAACCGCCTCGCTCGCGACCGAATGTCCAGTGTTTTGTCTCACTGCCAGCTAAACGTGCTTCCAGGTGGACGGTTTCGCCATTTTCCATCGCTTCACCCGAGTGGAAAACAACGATCGGTGAAAAATCCGTGGCACTTCGAAACACAGCTAAACGTCTCGGAAGTTTCATTCAAGAAACTCTGCCAAAGCTTTCAACGAAAATTCCACAGAGTACCACCGGTGCAATGCCTTAATTTTGTCCGAAAAATACACAGGCCATCAAATTCGCATCTGGGCCGTGCACTGTGGCCCGTTTGGCCCAACGCCAGCGGTGGTATATGTGGAAAAACTCACAGCACGATTACCATAATGTGCCCCTCTGCGTGGTGCGTTTCCTGTGGCACTGCAGTGACATCATCCGTGACGTCAGTACATGCTGAACGATCGACGTGGCGCGGTGCTACGCCGACGCCGTAGAACTGGGAAACGTGCCCTTGACGGCTGTCGCTGTAAAACAAACAAACAAACAAACAAACGACTGAACGATGTTAAATTTACCAATCCAATGCAGATGTTAAATCTCTGGGGAAATTGCGCCTTGAAATGAAAAGTAGGAAATAATTTAGGTTTTCATACCGGAAATTCTTCTGAGAGATCACTACGCTTGCAGCAACTAATTGGCGTTGAGAGTTATGCTCGCAAACGACATGAACCGCAAATGTCGAAATGCAACAAATACATGAGGCCAGTAAAACCTATGGGTGTCGTTTCCTTTGAGTTTGTGTGTTAACTTTTCCTTTTGGAAGCCAGGGAGCGGGAAGCCCTTGCTGAGGTAATTTTCCGTTTAAAAGTTCAACTTAATTCTTCGTTTCGACCACCTGGGGTTCTTTAACGTTCACTGACATCGCACAGTACACGGGCCTCTAGAATTTCGCCTCCATCGAAATTCGATCGCCGCGGCCGGGATCGAACCCGCGTCTTTCGGGTCAGCAGCCGAGCGCCGTAACCACTGAGCCACTGTATGAAACAGAGCGTATTTCTTTAAATAACATGAAGTTATCAGCAAAAAGGTTAACCTGAAGACTTTCATCAATAGAAGAGGCAATAACAATAAACAATAACAATAAAGGACCCAACACACTCCCTTGCGGAACACCTGAGGCGACCTCGAGTGAAGGGGAGCGAAGTGCATCAATCTCCACGTACTGTATTCTGTGCCGTAAGCAAGCAGCAATCCATTTTATGAGTGGCACATGTACTCCAATTATTTCAAGTTTCAACAGTAGTTTGTTGTGCGAAACCTTGTCGAATGCCTTGTTAAAATCGAGATATATAACGTCAACTTGTCCGGATTTATCTAATACGGAGCTATAAAGGAGTGAACACGCTGTGATTAATTGCGTGACTGAAGGAAATCTCTTCCTGAAATCATGTTGACATGAACTGAGGGCTGAATTTGCATTTAAAATCTACATTATATGATTTGCGACAATGTGTTTAATGAGCTTACAGGAAGAACAAGTTAGGGTGATAGGACGGTAGTTCCCCACCTAAAAGCAGCCTCCGTTCTCGTGAATAGCCACAGTTCTGGCTGTGAGCCAATCAGGGGGTTGTGAAACTAACAGAAGGGATTCACAGATTTTGCTCAACAAATGGGCAGAGGATTCTGCATGCTCCTTAAGACAACGTTAGGTATACCATCAGGACCAGTAGAACCCTTCGGATCGTGTCTAAGAAGCATCTCCACGATGCCCGTATAAGAAACCAAAACAACAGGCTCGCACGAGGAATCACAAAAACATTCGCATTATTAACATCATCATCATCATCGTTTCTGGAAAAAAGCAGAATGGAAATACAAGTTGAACTGTGCTGCCATTTCTCCTGGGCATGTGATCACAGTGTGATTCACAACTATCTGCTGAATAGACTGACTGGAATCCCGGACGTGATTCCAAAATTTACTTGGATTATTGTGCGTAAACTGTGGGAGGGTTTCAGTAAAATAACACTGCCTGGCCGACCGGATACTATCGGACAGTTACACCGTCAATGCGTCAAAGGAACTAGATTTTAAAGACCTGTTTCTTTTTATGCGTTTGATCCTCCTTTTCAGGTGGATAATGTGTCGACTAATCCAGAAATTTTTCTGCCTCAAGCGTATCTTTTTAACAGGAATAAAGTTATTGATGCAATACCGGCAGTGCTCCTTCAGTTTCTCCCATAATTCTGGCATATTATTGGTTGAGAACTTTTCAAATGTTATAAGTAATCCAGTACCGATTCATCTCTTGCTTTTGAATAGTCTTTTACGTTTTTGTCTTTAATTGTCTTAGTTTGGCGGCTTTTCGGGAGAGTGAAAGATACAAAGGCTATCCTGTGGTCAGATATGCCTTCGCATACTACGGTTGAAATATCAGAAATATAATGATTTAATAAAACCAGGTCAAGAATAGAGCTGGCAGACCCGCGTACCCTAGTTGGTTCCATGACTTGTTTTAGGTTATGAGCAAGCATAATATCACAAAGGAGGCCTTAGTCATGCGTGGATTCGAAATTTTCATTACAATAATCAATGCTCGGAACAATGAAGTCACCGGCACGAATTATGTTCTTGCCAAGCGACGAAACATGATCCTGCAGTCTGCGCAGGTAGTCAGTGTCAGAATTTGGTGGCCTATACGATGCGCATAGCATGAAGGTGTGGCCATGCCCATGATACGCTATCTCTAGAAAGAGACTTTCATGGTTAACAATTTGATGTAGAAGTGTAGCCTCAGAGTTTTGTTTTATTAATACTACGACGCCACCTCTACTTGATCCCTTATCACGTCTGAAAATGGAGAACGATGGAGGGAAGACATAGCTATTACTAATATCAGGGCGGAGCCAGGTCTCTGTTATGATGACTACTCGTGGAATGTGAGTAAAGCTATTTCAAGCGCATCGGCTTAATTAATTATGCCCTGCGCATTCGTGTTTAGAATAATAAAGTGGGAAGGTTTTGGTCCTCTTCGGGTTGTGCGTCATTCTGAGGTACTAAAGTCCGGAGAAGGATGCGAAGAAAACTGATCTCACTTGCTTGTAGCGTCGTTCCATACATATGTCTGATTAATAATTGTCAGCTTGTCATCAATGCGCTCTACTTTGCGACCGCTTTTTCTCTCCGCTTTAGTAGATTCCCACAGTAACTTACGCTTGCTTAAGGTTTGCCCGGAATAGTCATTCTAAAGGAAAAAGTCAGATTCTTTTAATTTGCTGACATTCGAAAATACATTTTTCTTGTCTATATAGTTGTGGAAGTAAACTATGACTGGGCGCTCTTTGGCACTCTTTTTTTCCAAGCCTGTCAATGCGAGCCAATGAAGACGTTTTCACACTTAAAGTATTGTGAAATATATCAATGAGCACTTTACCATTAAGTTGTTTTTTTTTCATTTTCGTTTTCAGGAATTTCATAGATTATCAAATTTGAGTGACGGCTACGGTCTTCGATACCAGTAACCTTCCTCTGTTGCATGTCGAAAGACTGGTGAATAGATTTCACCTGCTGCTCGATTTGCGTTATCTCATAAATACTGAATGCAAAACTGGCAATGATTTGTTTTACTCGCTCGAGTGTAGCAGATAAAGAATTAAGAGATGCGGCCATTTTATCATGAAAAGTTTTCAAATCAGAAATATCTTTTTGGATCTGATTCTGCGCACGGATAATTAGATCGAATGTGTTTTGAACATTGGGACCCCGATTGCTTTCAACGTCACCACACAGGAGCAATTTACCTGCTAAAAAACACTCATATGCCGTGGAAACACAACGCCTTGGGCACGGTAGGACCAATAACGTGAGATCGCTGCTACAACAGGAACAGCAACCAACCTGAATAAACAAGAGTGGAGGCATGCTCAGGGTCAAGTCCTGGAGCCGTCTACAGTGCCCCAGTAAAACGGAAGCGATGAAGGTCTTCCTTTATAGCTGCAGTAGATGGTGACGTCACACCCCAACCGACATGGCCGGTAGCGGGACAGCTGAGTCTTGATGTGTCATGGTCCCGGGCGGTGGCATTGGTTGATTGCGGCGACAACGGGTATCTGCTGAATGGGTCCAAGTTGATGCCGGCGAAACCGAAGGACAGGGCCTGAATAAACAAGAGTGGAGAAATGTTCAGGGTCAAGTCCTGGTGCCGTCCACTGTGCCAAGCACTTATGCACTTAGTTTGCTCATTTCCTTGACCTCCGAACCTCCGGAGACTTGGCATTTGATTAAGGGTACTTGTTGCTGGGCTGGTCGGTAACTATCTGTTGCGCATGCACTGACTGTGTGAGTGGATGCATATAAGTGTGTGTGTGAGGTCTCAATAACATTCAGTCGCCAGTGGCGCACCATCCCGTCCCTCTTTGCTGTGAGACTTCCTTCCTGCCGCTGTATGCAATGATCATGATCATGATCAGTGTTAGGAGTTGCCTTTGTTGTTGGTGTAAATACCAGTAACTTTGTTGGTATAAATGACAATAACAGGACGTGTCTCGGCAAGCGCGCAGAACTGTCCGGCTATGCGAAGCGCAGATCCGCAGCTCGCATCATTCATAGGTCTGAGGTCTTACCTTGTGCGCGTCGTCCTCGTTCGTTTTGCGCTCCGAACTGCAACCGTCACCAACTCGCCCATGCAACGTTCCGTTATTTTGGATACGCGAAGATTATCAAACACAGAGAACAGAAATTAGGTGAACAAACGGACAGACAAGTAGAAACGCGATGTATTAAGAAGCAGACTAAGAGAGCGGGTATTGGGTACGGGAGAAGCACGCGAGTAAGGCGGAAGGGAGAGACCCATCCACAGAGGCAAGGTATGGATGAAGCCAACGTGGTGACGGAGCAGCAATTGGAGGGCATTCAGAGAGGCCTCCGCCCTGCTGACGGCATGATACATGGAGATCTATGTTGTTTATGATGACGGTCATTGTGCGAGGCTAAAGAGTACTTTTTTTTTTCTTGAAAGAAAGGAATGGTGGCCCAGTTGGTGGTGGTTGCAGCTCATTGGAGTAAAAAGAATGAAAACGAAACACGAAGGTGAGACAGCGCAAAGGCGATTTTATAAATTTGGCGAGAATCTTCTCCACACTAGAGAATCTTCCCGGAAAGGACTAAATGTCCTGCATCGCCTCTGCAGATACTCAAAGAGAAACTGTTACTGCTTCGGAGTCTAAATGCAAAGGGACACCAGACGTTCACGGTTTCACCGCAGACTGAACGCTTGTCGAGAGGATCAAGAGATGCAGTTTGTCGGATTCTGCTTTTATCTTTGAATGTGGATTGTTTTCTTTGTATGTATGTATGTATGTATGTATGTATGTATGTATGTATGTATGTATGTATGTATGTATGTATGTATGTATGTATGTATGTATGTATGTATGTATGTATGTATGTATGTATGTATGTATGTATGTATGTATGTATGTATGTATGTATGTATGTATGTATGTATGTATGTATGCATGCATGCATGCATGTATGTATGTATGTATGTATGTATGTATGTATGTATGTATGTATGTATGTATGTATGTATGTATGTATGTATGTATGTATGTATGTATGTATGTATGTATGTATGTATGTATGTATGTATGTATGTATGTATGTATGTATGTATGTATGTATGTATGTATGTATGTATGTATGTATGTATGTATGTATGTATGTATGTATGTATGTATGTATGTATGTATGTATGTATGTATGTATGTATCTACCTTAGCTGCCGCCCGATAAAGTACCTCAAACCGCTCCTACCGCTTCTCCACGGACACCACAGGCAACGTGACGTAGACATCATGGTTACGTCCCTGCCACAAACAGCTTTTCGCTGGAATAAGCCGTGTTAAGCCATTAGCGTAACCATTTCTGATTTTTTTTTATATTTATGCACCGAAGATAAAAATGTGTAATAGATATTATATGTTCAGAGGGAAAACTGTCGCGAAAAATATTGGGGGGGGGGGGGGGGGGCTTCTTAACCAAATTCTTAAAGAATTAGGTCGCCTGCTATGGTGTCTACAGTGACTGTCTAATGTTATTGCGATTTTCCCACCAAAACTCGGTTAGAACCGGTTTATCTTATATGGTATCCACGAGCCATCACCTTTTAGAATGTTCGAGTATCTTACATTCGATTATCAAATGGGATTATTCTAAACCGACCCTGTAACGAATCTTAATGCAACCAAAATACCCATACCCACTAATTCACCTTATTCTATTTTCTCCGTTGATTTTGAGCAAAGGAAAGACGCATGACTGCTTCCCTAGGTCGGTGGACACCTCAGTCGCGCTTTGAGTTACCTGGTGGTGATGTCCACCTGCTAAAAGCACGCTTTCTAACTTTTCGCGCTTAGAAATGTTAAACCGCCAGCCATTCTTTTTTCATTTTTGTGCCCTTTAATTCTACAAAAGCTTTCTAAACTGTCTAAGATATGGCAGCGTAATACTTAATTTCAAAGAAGCATGGGGGCTGCAGCAGTTGACATATTCATTGCGTATTATATCCGAGCCCAAGTGATGTTCCTGCGTTTTGTTTTTGCCGGATGGAAAGAGACAATTAAGCGACAGTGGCAGAAGCAGCTGTTGGAGCAGACACAAGCGGACACCTCGCTGCCTTGCGGTCTCGCATGACTTCTTGCGCGTTGGCGGTGAACCGATTGCAATGTTACAGGCTGTTTGATATGAGCTTGCGAAAATTAAACCCGAAACTAGGAGGCAGAAAACGGGCTTCAGTTGATTACTTTCAGCAAATTGGTAAGGGTGGCATTCAAGGCACTGTACTTTCTTCTCGACAAAAAATTAAAAAGTACCAACTCAACCAGAAGCAGAAACTAGAGAGTTTTAGACCTCTATTCTAACAAACACTAACTCTTTTTCACTGAAATTCATAGTAACAACAACGTTTGCTCTTCTGTAGCGCGCTTAGAGCTTTTGAGGTGAGCTTCCTAGGGCTCGGGCGGAGCCCGGGCATCCATTAGAGAAACCAGGCCGGGCTCGGACGGGTAACGGTACAGGTTACCGGGCCCACGCCCCACCCGGGCCAATTATTACGGCCCGTGCAGTGCTATAGGGCCTACTTCCAAAATTTTGGGGCCTTTTGAAATTTTTGGAATGGACCAACTTCTAAATTTTGAAGGTGCTCAGATTTTCAAATTTGGCGGAGTTCTCTGATTGGTCCACTGATGGTCACATGATGTTGATGACGTCACAACAATCTCAATCGCATTCATAGATCGCGGGAAGTCCTCATACCACTACTGGTACAGTGGTGAAGCGGCTAAGCGATGCACCATTGCCAGGGCAGGTGGCTGTTTCAAACACAGCCAGCGGTGGGGCTTACGGGATCCATGGTTGCTCTTCCCGAGTTTAAGGCTCATGCGCAGCGCCACGATGGGCAGGTACAATTGCAATGAATTTATTTGAATTAATTTCACTGCCACGTGTCATGGGGGCAGGTAGCTCATAGGTCAGTGGGCAGTTTGTGATGACGCCGCAAGGTCACGTGACCTCTCTCGACCAATCATTAATTTAACTGCCACCTGCGACAGTGGGCATATTTCTCACAATCCGGTGGGCAGGTTGTGACAACGTCACAAGGTCGCGCGACCTCTCTCGATCAATCAGAGAATTTCGTTACAGAAAAGCCGGAAATGTTTAGTAAGACGGTAACCTAAATGCTCATACTCTATCATACCTACGGCAAAGTAGTTGGTTGAACACGCATGCTACGTTTTTTTTTAATATTGGTTCACAGGGGCCATCTTACCCTGTCACTGTTTACCACACAGAAATAACTGAGCTTTAAAATGACGCGCCTTCGTTTCGAGTCGATAAGTAGTGCAGTTTGGATTTTCGTTGGTAGGTGCGGAAATCTAGCATTAACGACTTCGATATATAATCTGCGCACCGCGTGCACGCTGTCAAGAGAGACAGGCCGCAGGAAACGCAGGGCTGAAATCTATTTTGCTGTCAAAAAATACTGCGGTGCTAGTGTCGTCTTTTCCGCTCTGTTTTGTCGCGCGCGGCACCCACGCATGAAGAGGAACGTGAGCACGGATGTGGAAGGCGATAGAAATAGCCTCCAGTGCCCTTTCTACTCCTGCTACTGTCACAAAGCATGCCCGAACGGCTCGGAGTGCTCTGTATTGCACGCTTGTTGCACCTCGCCGGCAGGCTGCGCTGTTGAAAGTACGGGAAAAGGGCTCTCTACAAATCCATTAGGTAAGACAGCACCGTACACTTCCACTGATAAACTGCAATGACTGGACAATGGATGCCGGATGCAAGTACGGGACATCAGAGTGCTGTCCGACTTGACGCTATCGACAGGAATTCCCAGAAATCAATATTGCTCTTGAAAAAAGTTGTTTGGCCGTCTATAGATATGGTGTAGCGCGCCATCATTCCGTCTGGAAGGTGTAAAGCGCAATGCCTCTTAGACACGCCCGGAAAAATAGTCTCATCCGAGAAGTCTGTGACCACTTAGGCCTGTGAATAGTCGTGCCCACGCCCTTCAAAGCGTTCTGTTTTGAGCACTCATTTTGCTACATCTGCGCGCGCTTATTATCAATTTTCACGACCGACAGCGACCACCACAATTGATCTAGTTTGGTGGCGTTTTGAGGGCCGCTTCTAGGGTCAGAATAGGTGGAGTCGCACTTGCTTTTAAATTTCACGGTAAGCACGCGTTTATTTGTCAGTCGTGGCAACCTCGTGTGGGGCAAAAAATTGTTTCATTTCTCGAGGACACAAAGGAATAAACGAGAGACAAGGAAGAAATCGCTGTCTGGCGTTTCACAAAGTCCGTTTTGAAAGCGGAGCGGTAAACGGGCGCCACATGCTTTGGAGACCATTTAAAATCAATGACCTCCGACGATTTAGACTCTTGTACGATTGATGAATGACGAGTCTCCGTGTGTAGTGTCACGATCCCGTACTTCTTGGTGTAGGCGCAGTTACCTATGTGATGACAAACAGCGCAATTTTTAGCTTCTGGTCACAGCCGAGAAGGATGTGTCCGTTTCCGTTGATTTGTGCGTATGGTCTTTATTAACCATGCGCTTCTTAAAATATGCATATATATTTTGTGCGCGCAAGTGGAAAGCCAGAAAAAAGGTGTTCTTTCTCCCCGCATTGGTTTCTCAGAGCAACCGTGCACGCTCTCAGTTTGTTCGTGAGTAGCGGACTGAAGGTATGTGGTGTATGTAAACCAATATTATTGAACAGTTACTTCCGTTCGATTCCGTTCAATTCTTACCATCCGCCTGTCTGATTGAGTGATTCCAGGCACAGCGAGGGTGCTGGGAAATGACGAATTAAAGAAAGAATTAGAGTTCGAATAAACTCTTTTATCATCCACAGCGCGGATAAGAAAGCACTATGTCATCATTCACGCATGCCGTAATAAGTTCTGTTGTTGCAGAGACAGTCACGCATAAAAGTGTTTGCGCTTGAAATCTGCACGTTAGTCTTGTGCGCTCATCGCTTTAACAAGCAGCGCCTCGTATTTAATTAGAGCGTTCTAGTCCAAGCAAATCATCTTTTTAGAAATAGAGGCTGGGTTCCTTGGAAGAACTGCGCCGTCATGGCGCTAGCCAGTGGGAAATTAATTTTTACTTGCCATTCAGGCCATGAGGACGCCATTGTAGAAGGCTTTGGGGATCACCTCGAGCACCAACAATTTTTTGTAACATGCCGCAAAATAAAACCTGCCGTATATTGATACGACAGTTTTTGTCATGTATATTGTGTTGCGGCCTGTGTGGTCTAAGTTGAACCTGCGACCTCGTGTTCCGTTTCAGAACGTGTTAGTTACTGAGCCACACACACAAAAAAAAATGCTTGGAAGAGACCTGTTCTGTCTATATGAGCTGAAAAGAGACAGGCGGCATAAGCTCTGTTTCGAGTGTATTCCACATAACTGCAGACGAACAGTGTGCTGGCATCACTGGTTGGTCGGCAGCGAACTTATCTGCGGACGTCAGGAGCAGTCAGGAGGCAAGGTCAATATTTGTGGCCCAGCCCATGCGTTGCTGTGATAAGTCACTTCATTTCTTATCATTGAAGCTCTCTCTAATGTCTCAGTACTGTTCGTGCCTGCCATTATTGCTCGTCTAAGCCTGCCTTTCAATTGTGATGGCATTGCAAAGAGCGAAGACCGCTCAGTGTAACACTCGTAACGAAGCATAATAGCTGATTATTAGACGGTAACTAGGCTTAGAGAAACGTGCTGCACGTTGAGGTGATCTGTGGCATATCGTTTAGTCAAAAAAAAAAAAAATCCTGCAATTGTTTACTGCAGCGTGAGAACTTTCTGTTCTCAAATCTCTTTCTATACGTATATCTCACGTCGCATATATAACATACATAAACTAGACATTACTATTTGAGAAACTAAAAAGTTCTCGGATTCCTTTATTCCTCGTACGTCATATGACTCGATCCACCTTCCATTTTCTATTGCGACAGTTTCTGATTATTTGCTGTTTCATTCTGCTGTTGACATTGTAATATGTAAAATTGTGCTGCTCACTTATTCGGAATGTTTTATTTGTTTTGGCAATTAATTGTTATCTGCTATTGCTTTGCATTTTGTCAGTGTTTTTGTGCATTTCCAACACCTCTTTGTAATGATTTCCTTGGTGGTAAAACAGACACATAAAATAATTTTGGGTGTAACCAGACAACTCACGCAATGACACTTAGCCGCTCTCTTATCCCGTTACCGCGCAAACATTTACATAACAGTGCTCCTAAAATATGCGTCTGCAGCAAAATTCAGAAAAAAAAAACGTCTGAATGTGCCGGGAAACGACTCACGCAAAGAAGCAAACGACGCTGCTCTGCGCGCACCCAATCCTCCGTAGACTATAGTTCTCGGCTCTGCCGCATCATGGCGTCGATTTCCCGAAAATTGGACTAATTTCAATGCATACGCTTGAGGTCGCATTGTTCTCAAGAAAGTGTGGCTTCTCTGTCCGATTGTCTTTTTCCGACTGTCTGATTGTCTGCTTCTTTGTCTTTGCAAGCTTCGCAAACTTTGCCCTTTGGTGCACACAAGTTTAACACGTCCTCTTTATGCAGAAATGCTTTGGTGTCGAGACTTTTCAGCGGTGTATCAAAGGTGCTTTAAAGCTTCTTTTCCTCCATTAAAGTTGGAATTCAGCGCATGTGTTGTTACTTCTCTTGTACTTGTTCCTGTTGCGTTGCACGCTATACACTCGCGACGAACCAACTAGCCTGCCCTTCTTCGAGGATGTCTCCACTCCTTTTATCCAGAAGGAGCCTCCTTGTCCTTGCAGAAACACGTCCAGATTTCTTGAACAAAATTTTTCAATATTGGAATGTTGTAAGGTACTGTTGTGGAAATATTGAAGGAAATGGTTCATTTTTCCGATGCGTAGCAAAATCTTTCAATGTTTTCCCATCGCTCGCATCGAGTAGTTAAGACTGGCACAAAAAACCAATGGGGGATGGTTTTGACAATAGCAAAAACGTTAATAGCAAAAGAATGCAAGTCTTCTAGCGGGAGATCTGCGGACATATTGGTAGCTATATCACAATCTTACAATATATGAAGAAATTGCGTTCATAAAATCTTTCCCGTTTAAAAAATGCTTTTGTCCAGACGATGTTAATGTCGACCGCGTAGGCATCGTGACAGCTGGTTGCTCTTTGGCAGTATTGTTTGAATAATCCTTATTGCTACTTTAGATGGGCGAAGGATGAGGCGAATCATGGCTTCAGTGCCTCTACTGCGCGCGTATCGCTCCTCTCAAGCGGAATAAATGAAACTAAAGCAGGCTTTCTGTGCAAGTAGCTCGGCGGACTCAGTCCACGGTGTGGTCTTCTTCTGATTGGGCAGGTAGAGTCCTCCGGTCTTCTGAGCACTTTCAAGCCTGCATGTCTGTGCCCGAGGGCCACCCCCATTTTTTTCCCGACAGCGGGCGCATCAACCTGTAATGCGGAACGTGCACTCACTTCCTTATTTATTTATTCAATACTGCCAGCCTCCATTTGGTGGCCAAGGCAGGAGCGGTACAAGGATACATCGTACATCGCGACAAAACAAAGCAAGTAAAAATGCGGATAAAGAAGCAAAAGCTAACACACAGGGTTTTATAGAAAGACAAAGAGCAAAGTTAAATGCACTCGGTTACCTAAAATACAAAAGAAAGCAAACAAAAGAGCATGAACGAATACACTGCGCTTAAAATGACGATATGACAGCAGATAAAAAAGACTTCTGGTCTGTCAAACGGACCACGTCACACGGAAGCCCGTTCCATTCCAATATCGTTCTTGGAAAAAAAGAAAACTGATACGCTTTCGTTCGGCACCGTGGCACCATGATTGTCAAATTGTGTTTATTGCGCGTTGGTCGTGAAGTGTTGTATGCCATGGTGCTTGGTAGCGCAGCGTAGCTGTGGCTGCAAGCTTCAAAGCTCACGAGGAGTGAAAACCAGAGCTATACTCAGAGTTCGGAGCGGTGCGGCAACGCACAGCGATGATGCAGTGCACAGGCCAGAAGCAAACTCTGAAGTTTGGGAACTTATGAGAAACGTGGTGCATGATGGAATTTTAGCTTCGCCATTCGTTCTTATCCTTAGCGTTGTACTGAACCGATGGGTGTGGAGTCAAAAAGAGAAAGAGCCTGAACTTTAACTTGAGGCTGTATGCGCCACTATAGACGGAGATGTTACGTTCGTACGCAGCTTTGAATGAAATGCACCCTTACAAAAATGGCCTATAAACTGTCTATAGACTTCTTATAGAGGCTTCATTGCCTTTCTATAGATATTTCTTTTTGTCTATCCATAGTTGATAGACTGTCTATGGATAAAAGTGTACTAAAAGTGTATGACCATAAATATATAGATTGTCTATAGACTGTCTAGAGGATTTGTATTGGCTATACACGGTTCTCTAGGGTTTGCCCGGGTCTATAGACTTTATAGACAGAAGTCTATGGACAGTCTTTAGACTGTGTAAAGAAATTTTTGTAAGGGCAGCTCTCCTCCCGCCTGAAGTGCGGTGGAGTGCTGTCATCTTATGTTCTGGACAGATGTTCCACAGTCGATGACTTTGCGATTGGATAAAATTCCGAGTTGAAATAAGACGCGTGGTTTGCCTTATTTATTTCTGGGCGTTCCTGCATTGGTATTTTTCATAAAACGAAGGCCACACCTCGGCAGCGTCGGAAATCACTCGAAGCAGCATCGGCACAGCCGGAACGCATCACCTGCTGCTTAGTGTCACTGGATAACAGGGTGCGCACTGTTAGGTTGGCCGTTTGCCTCGGCTGGGCATCTCGACAGTCTGCGTAGCTGTAGGAATCATTATTCCCGAAGCATTTATGGGTCGATGCAGGGGAATTTTTGAACTTGCATTCTCCTATACGTGCAATCGTTGCCTTTGTTCACTACGAGGGACAAACACCGGCTGGTGCTTTAGTGAGCAAAAATAGGACACCCAACTCCCATGTCGTTTCAAAACCCGTTTGTACGCTCGAGTTTACCAGGCTGCTGAGTTTGAGTGGCCGTATTGTACTATTGGAAGGCTGTGTAGGCATTAAGGGGCCGGTCGCCTTACTGGGTAACACTGCACAGTAATCGGCATACGCAGCGGCGTCATCTACGGGGAGATTGATTGGGAGCAGGGAAGGATGTGGAGGGCTCGTTACTGTTGGTCGGGGGTGTGCGTCACAACGGCATCCCACACACTATGTTTGCTGCTGCTGTATGAAAGCTTGAGAGTCCTGCGCTCTTGACGGTGCTCCATGGAAGCTGGGTGACTCATGTACTCTGTAGCTGACTGCGTTCCTCTAGCGGTTCCGCTGTGCACGGTGTAAAGCGGCGACGCTGAAGAGTGCTTATCGTACGCGGGTCTGCCCTGATAGGCTGCGAACTCCTCGACGTGCAAACGCGAAACGGATGCACGGATCCCTCACAGACCTATACGTAGAACGTCAGCGGGCTTCTCCGGCCCAATGGCCTCTTTCTCTCGGCAGTGAATGAATTGTTGCATAGAATAGAGTGGGCGGATCTGTTGGAAAACTGGGTATCTGGCTTTGTGAGCAGCTGCTGCACACGAGCGGCCTTTTATCTCGTATCATCATTTTTCGAGTCTTCGTCACTCCCCTCCACCTTCCATATGCACCTTCGTGCTCTCCTTTTTGGGTTCTTTTGTACCTTTTGCAGGTTTTAAGCTTAAGACGATGTGTTAAATAATTTCTGCAAACGCGAACTGTTGATCATGATTTCTGTGCTGGATACTTATTTTGATATCAGTTTTTTGCACGAAATGTTTGGTTTAGGTTTGGTTTATGGGGGTTTAACGTCCCAAAGCGACTAAGGCTATGAAAGACGCCGTAGTGAAGGGCTCCGGAAATTTCGACCCCCTGGCGTTCTTTAACGTGCACTGACATCGCACAGTACACGGGCCTCTAGAATTTCGCCTCCATTGAAATTTCGCCGCCGCGGCCGGGATCGAACCCGCGTCTTTCGGGCCAGCAGCCGAACGCCGTAACCACTCAGCCACCGCGGCGGCTTTTTGCATGAAATATGTCGGACACTTGAGGCAACCGTTCTTCGTGCACGGAATTTTGTTTTGTTTATGTGCTAAACTAGTGTGCGGAGGCAAGTAGCGTAGCTGTGCCAATTAGGATTTTGGGATTGGTGACTCAGTTGATAATTAAATCGTCTACTGTTTGTGGATTAAAAAAAAGATAAAGCATGTTTCCTCTGCCCTTCAGTGCACGCATTGAGCCCTAGTTTCCTCTTGCGTTCTTATCTTTCAATGACAAATGACACAGGTGTCAACACAAGGAAGCTCGGATTTTTATTTGCTTGCAGCGTTGTGGTTGTTGTGTTCTATGATGACACATAAACGAAAGGGTTAGCGGTGAACTCCCTCGTAACTTGCGATTTGCAGTTAACACCATCCTGCTAAGTAACTGCAGAGAGGAAACGCATGGCATAACTGGGGAGTTTTAGCAATGCGGAGGCGTACTAGCGTAGACTTATAATGGATGCCTGCTGCGCACATGAAGTAGCAGGTGTGCGCCCCACCTGACCGCACAACGCCACTGCGCGTGAGGAGCAGGATTCCAGTAATCTTGTATACATCCATGCTATAGTACCCCTCCGTCATGCAAAAACTCTCTATATTGAGGACCGTAACATGCAAAGTACAACGGCAGGCTTAAAATTAAATTGAAGGCAAAAATTAACGCCCTTAAAAGGGAACGACAGTTTACGATACATCTAGTGAGGTTTTTGGAATTTATTAGGGAGCCCATCCGCCTAGACACTCTAGACGAAATACTGACCGCACATCCGGACCGTGATGTAGAAATAAACAGCAAAGTGTGAATGGGTGCGAGTGCATGTGGCAGGCGTTTTCGGGTTATGAACGAAAACCCATCGATATCCCTTAATATAAAAATATGTAATAGTTGTATCCTGTCATTACTCGCGTATGGGACCGAAGGCTGGAGGGGACGAAATTGCTTGTGAATTAACTGACGATGCGGTACGTGTTCTTGAGAGGAGAATGTCAGGAGTTACCTTACCGCCGGCTGACCTCTTCACATTTCCTTTCATTTAATTACTTTCTCTCTTTCTACATTTGACGATATTCTGGCTGATATTCTACATGATCACCTACCTGATGATATTCTAGCATCTAATGCGGGAACAGCTAACCGATGTTCTGTTGGTGTAAAAGAGCGGCTGCCAAGAGGAAAAAAACAACGCTGCAGCAATAAATTCCCATGGTTGCCACGTCTGCCAACGATCCGCCCATTTCAGTGCCCCACGTGAGAGCATGCGACCGCTCGTGCAGTATGGAGCCGTCACGTGATAAAACAGCTACACGCTTACGTTACCCTGCACGCGTCCTGGAGACTTTTGTCCCCGAGAGTGGATTAGTTGTACGCTGAATTTATGCCTAAACGAGACGATTACGTAACTGCAAGAAATCTTGACCATTATCAATGACGTAAAGGGCGCGAGATAATTGGCGGGTCCGGTTTGGAAAATATGTGCTTACTCGGCTTTCGATTTCAGCGCTGGGCTCAGTCATTAACATATACAGTTTTGCGCCTTTGATTGCAGCGCTTGAGAATTGTGTCGTTGAGTTTGAAGTGGACTTCATTTTGTCGGCAGTTCCATTTCCCTGCAGACGATGTGCAAAACGCCTCTTTAAGGGTAATTCAGCGCCCTTGTCATACCTGGCATGTTATTCTCACATGTGCTGTTCTCATATCTTGTTCTTGCCAAATTACTGAACGGAGGACAAGGCTATTCTTTTTAGAAATACGCCTAAGCTACACAGTGAACTTTATTCTGCAAGTCTATAAAAATTTCATGGCTCGAATTCCTTAATTAAGGTACCTCTTGTGAAGAGTGCAACGATAGAAAATGAGGCGGAAATTCAACCAAAATTGATATGTGGTCCTATTATAGAAAAACAGCGCTTAAAAAAAAACAGGAGAGAGACAATTAAAAGACAGACGTAAGTGCTGGCTAACAATTGGGTATGTATTGATATACTGGCAATAAATACAGGAGAAAACATTCACATAGCAAAGAAAAGCAAGGGTAATTCCTTTTGTTACTTCTTATCGTCGTTAGTTTGCAAGATATTCAATTTTCTTTCTTGTTAAAGTCATCGATGGCGTGCTTACACATGTCGCGCCTTTCTTTTCTGTGACGTAAGTAGGCTTCATACAGCTCATGCTTGTGCTGATGATTCTATCTCCGAAGAATCTTGCAGCATCCAAGGTGTGGAGTGAGTCACATTCAGACACGTGCTTAGCCAGCGTGCTGTCGTATCTCGCGTCGAATTTAGCTGCGTGTTCTCTTCGGCGGTCATTGACACAGCGTCCTGTGTCACCCACATATAAGACGATCCGCAAGACCGTGGAATTTCATGAACTGCCTCATTGTCGCATGGAGTTAATTTTTCTAATGCCGCTTTTCACACCGCGGTTCCCTTGGGACATCGTTATTCACCATCTTGCATAGCATAGAAAATTTCTCGGGCGCGGTCAGCCATAGATTTGCACCAGCCCGCCCCACCATCTACAGCGCTTGGCTGATGACGTGCACATACGGCATGACCGGCTGTCTTCCGTACTTCCTTCCGTGACTTTATCGGGCGGCTAGTTTCTCGAAGCTCTTTTAAAAGCTTGGCGCCCAGGCTGGATATCAGGTCTTCCGGGAAACCTGCTTCGTGTAAACATTTTAGCTCGGCTTCAACGCTTTCTTGTTGGCGGTGGTGGCACGATCTTTTAATGCATTTTACCGTCGTTACTAAGAAGAAAAAAAGAACACGGCGTAAAAGAACACGCCTTTACTATCGACGCGGGATACGGCAGCAGGCTGGCTAAGCACCTGTCTGAATGTGACTGCACTCCACACCTTGGATGCTGCAAGATTCTGCGGAGATAGAATCATCAGCACAAGCGTGAGCTATATGAAGCCTACGTCAAAGAAAAGAAAGGCACGACATGTGTAAGCACCCCCTCGATAGCTTGAAAATAAAGAAATTTGAATATCTTGCAAACTAATGGTGACAAAAGTGACAATTTCCTATGTCAGCGTTTGTTTGTCTATTTATTGCGAGAATTTCAATAAATATTCAATTGTTTTTCAGCGCTTGTCCCTCTTTTTTTAGCGCGCTATTTCGCTAGAACCATGTACCAGCTGGCCCGGCCACTTTCCGTAATGCTATGTGGTCCTTCGTTAAGCTTTCCGGATTGCTGTTATCACTGGCTGCGAACACAGTCGCGTCCCCGCACCATTCATTCGCGTGTAAAGTCGCCCATGCGGGGAAAACAACAAACAGGCAATGACACACACCACGTGTGGCGAGAACGTACCACGCAGGGGAAGTGTTCGGGGAGGCGAGCACTTCCCCTTTCCTCCACTCGGCTTAATGCTTTCCCTTTTCCCCACCCACAGGCACAAGCGCGTGAAACTCGAAACAAGCAAACGAGGTGCACTCCCGGTACTCTCAAAAAGCCGCGGTGCGGACGTGTTCAATAAAACCCCAATATATCATGACGAAGCGATTATTTTTCAACACGTGAACCGCGCTAACTACGCCCCCCATATATAAGTAACTGACAGCTCGACACTTTTGCTCTGTTGCCGTTTTGATGGAAGTGACAGATGCGGCTCGGGCGGCGTGCTTGGGCCTACGCGAGTGACAAAGCAGAATCCCTAGAAGACAAAAAGCCGCCGGGACTTAACGGTCGGCCCCGCAGGTCGAGAGCGGCAGCGCTGCGCGCAGGGGCGGCAACCGGGATTCGGCGTCCATTAGAGGCGCCTCGGAGGGAGACTGACCAGCATAGCGCACCGTCCCCGGGCGTCTCGTTTCAACGCCGCTTATCACGGCGAGCGGCTCCCGGCTGGGCGCCCGGAGCCCCTTCTTCCATTTTTTTGATTTTCCGAGGAGCGGCCGGGGAAGCCGCCGACAAAGCCATCGCTGTTAACTGTCGGTGGGCCTAATTGAAAAAAGCGGGCCGCTGCCGCGATCATCAATCACTCACGCCGGGCATATCGGAGCCCGAGATCTCGTGGACCAAGTTGTTACCGCGTCATTATTGCAGTCCGGGGCTCCCGGCGAGACCGCGGGATGGGGCAGGACACACTCGGCCGTTCCCCAAAACGTAGCCGGCCGCTTTTCTATCTCTTCGCTTGTTGGCGGGAGGGGGACTCCTTCCGCGGTCTTTTCCGCGCCGGCTGCTCGCTGGACTGGGCAGCGGCACAATTCCTTTTCTGCGGCCGGCTGTGGACGCAATGGATCCGCGCGCGCGCGCGGTTCCCATTTGGTCGCGGCCGCACGCTGGGCGCGTTGCAGGGAGGCCCGTCATTGAGCCCGGTGACGCCGCTCGCCTCGCCCACACGGTGCCCTCGCCCGTCGGTAGCGAGCGCCAGTCATCGGCTCTGATCTTTTGAACCTGTCAGCTCAGCGCGAGCAGGCCCGGCCCAAACTTATCACTCGGCATTCCTCCTTGTGCATCTCGTATTTCCGCCGCCGGGGGTCAGGGCGGTCGCGTGAAAAATTGTCCGCCGTTACAGCACGCGCACCACATATCCGCAGGTAGAACCTATATACTCCAACGTATCCCCTCTCCGCGCGATGTTCCTCTTTCTTTTTTCTTTCCTTCCTATTTCTCGGGTCATTCCGGGCAAGGAAGAGCGGTGCACTGGCATCCCCTAGTCGTGGCCCGCTATGATGCGCTAACGGAACTGAGGTTTTTATTTTATTTTTTCGGTGTCGGGTGTCTTTGCTCGCCGCTGAAACAAGTGCCACCGCCGCTTAGCCAAGTGGATTTCACGCGTTCACAGCGGCGTGTCGTCGTCGCTACAAGACAAGCGACGCAGTATATCCTGTCTTCCCCCCCTCTCTTTAGCTCTCTCAGCCTGCTTCGGCTTCCTGGCCATGCTCATTGTACGCCTTGTTTAGGAGGCGACATAATTTTGCTACACGCACCACGCTTCTTGCCAAGGCCTGTATAATTATCTGAAGTATTTTCCGGTTCCAGAAACGAGGGCACCGACATTTTTACGCCTACCTCGCCAGCCTCATTCTTGGCTTGCATTTTTTTTTCTTCACGCTCTGCAGTAGTCCTCTTCGGAATATCGCTTATGATTCGGCGTTCGAAGACGCCACTTGGGAGTGAAATTTGTCGCCGCTTTGATAAGAATGTTGACACAGAACCCCGCTGATGGAACACGCAGGGACGGACCAGTCAAGAAAAAAAATCTGGGCTACGCTCACCTTGTGAATATTAATCGCGAGGATCGGCACACTTTGAAGTGGCAAAACTCGGTGATACGCTCAACCACATCCCTCGACTCGCGGAACATTCCCGGTAATATAAGACAGCCATTTTTTTTCCTTTTTCTCTTTATGGCCACTGTTTGACGTCGCGACCGACGGGTGTCGTTTGTCATTGGCCGCTTGGCGCAGTGTAGAGCCTTGACCGACAGCATATTGCTCGAACACTCGCCACGCGGCTGGCTCTGCGCTGACGCCGATAGATTGGAATGGAGATAAACGACACGGGACGCGAGAACGAGTTCGGTGTAAAGTTTGAGCTCTTGTTTTTGTGTTCCGTTTTCTGTCTGTGTGCTTTGACGCAGTACGGGCATTTTTTATGCTCTCTATTACTCTCACCTATCTCGGTCACCATTTGTTTGTTTTTTTCATTGCAGCTTCCAGTCCTTGCCGAATTCAGCGTTACAAAGAAAAAAAAATCGTACTGCAGTTCTTGTTCCAGGCACTCACAAGCCTTACCTATGCGGGCCAATTCCTCCTCGCAAATGCGTGTAAGCTTGAGCCTCAAGAAGGATTCACGGGAACCGACACGTCTTTCTGTTCGTTGTTTTTGATGGGACCGAATGTTTCTGAGACTGCGCGAAGCATGCAGATCACCAATGGGCGGAAATTACGATTATTTTCCAGCTACATATTTTTCGGCTGTTCTCATTGCTTCGAGTTGCCGTTGTCGTATGAGATTGGCGAGCCAGCGTTGCGGCTAGCCTACGAAATAAATCGAATCAAACGAATCGTTGATGTTGTATCATCCTAGACTACCAAGCTGTTGCTGCCCTGTCGTTGCCTTCTCCGAAACTCTTATTAACTTTTTCTTTAAAACTGAACAGTACTTACATGCTAATTATGCAGGGTGAACATGTAATTACTCT
This sequence comes from Amblyomma americanum, assembly GCF_052857255.1. Taxonomy (NCBI): domain Eukaryota; kingdom Metazoa; phylum Arthropoda; class Arachnida; order Ixodida; family Ixodidae; genus Amblyomma; species Amblyomma americanum. The sequence continues at coordinate 108,112,014 of NC_135497.1, forward strand.
TTCTCTTGGAATGAAGAAGTCAACAAAGTTGCAGCGAAGATATGACACGACAGACATAATGTTGTACTGGCCCAGGAAAAAAAACTATTTCGGTATCTTCTTTCCCGCAATTAAATAATCAATGCAGAGTGCAGTGAAGGCAATCCATTCCTCGAATCTTTTTTTTTTCATGTTCTTTTCACTCTTTCCGATAACTATCACTGCAGGCATGGCTGGTGTCATTAATGAAAATTTTAGAGCAGCGAGCATAATAGGCGTACCCTTGCTGCATTCTATATTAAACTCCGTGTCCGTGAGTGCCAACAGAATATGACGGAGACCTCTAACGACTGCGACACGGCAAAGCAAGGCCAGGAAGCCGGTCGGGTTGAGGTCACGAACCCCACAGCGACGACCCCGTTCCCACGTGGAAGTGCAATCACATCTCTTATACCAGTGCACGTGCAGGAAAAATAAGCTTGTAATGAATAAAAATATTACCAAAAAAAAGGAAGCGCACGTTACGCGTATAGGAAAAAAGTAAACCGCCTCCATTTCTACAACAATATTTCACTAGTTAAAGTTTCGGTAGCTCACATGTATAAAGAAAGTAGCTAGAAAAAAGAAGCCAACATTCACCACTTACTGTGGGACTGCCCAGTTCTCAAGCCTACAAGGATCCGGCACCTGAAGACAGCGGGTCTTTCTCCGAGCAACCCTGCTTCATATATTGCCTGGACGCAGGGACCATACATACCATCGCTCACTACTGAACTTCATAAAATCAGCTAACCTTTTTTCATTACTTTAATCATTACTGCATCCTTCATCACACCTTCGCCCACTGATGCCCTGAGGCAATACATCTCGTTAAAAAAAATAGATGAGTTCTGCGTTACCGCTTCGATAGGTACCAGCTCTACGTATAGCTGAGTCGTGGTTCTCAGTAGCTGCTGACATGGACGTTGGAGGAGTTGCTAAGTCTGGGATAATTAAGAAGGTACATCATATGCTTCGAATTATTAGTTTCCATCGCCATTAATTTCCTCGCAATTGTCTTCATGCCCTGCTGCAGCTCACAAAATATTTGCCGCAATATCGCCAAAAGCATTGGCCAAATCGCAGCACTTCTAAACTACCTCTCTCGTCTCTCTGTGTATTAATTTGCGTTACGCCGGGAAAAACTGCAGCAGTAACGGAAATGGAGGGCGATAGCTCAGGGCAGCACACCTGTGTCAGGTAGACATGGTGTGGAGGCGGTTTCTCCTGTATAAAACACGCCGATGGCAAGGAATTTCTCAGGCGCAGGCAGTGTGCGAAAGAAAAAAAAAACAGCGAAGCGAGTTGCTCCGCGTACATTGCCATTTATTTATCCGAGAATAGCTCGGAGGCCAAAAAATTGCCGAATAGCGAGAAAGAACTCGACCGATCGTGCCCGCTCAATCGGCAGCGGCACCGTGCTCCAGGCGGAAGAATTCGTCTTCATTACCTTCAGTTCGGTCTGTGTCGCCAACTACAGAATTCATGAAGCGGGACGAAGTTAGAGTGCAGCGCAAAAGATAAGTAATAAACGCTGCAGAAAAAGGTTATTTGGATGGCATCGATCATCACTAACACGTACTCATGCGCACGCGTCCGCACGCCCACTTTCTCCCTCTCTCTCGCTCTCACCACTGCGCACAGCATACGCATGCACGCGCGCACCAAAGCACACGCAATGCTGCGTGAAAGTCGAGTGGTATTTGTGAGGTAATAATACTCAAGTACAGGGTTAGTCAAAAGACACTCCGCCATCTTGTACTGGTGCATTTACGCCACCTCCGAGGCTTGAAATCTCTGGAGGATGAGAAGGAGTCTCACCCTCACCCCCGATAACCTTGATAGGTCCTGTAAGTGCCCGACATACTGCTCAAAAAGCGGACCCCGTGGAAACCCTGTGGCCTGGGGACCCTGACTAAACCTGTACATATACCAGGTCTTTCACGGAAGACATTTAGTAATTCTCAAAATAGTTTTTTTTTAGGTAAAAATACGGCCTTTTCAGCATAGTGTTACCACTGCTGGAGGACACCGGAAAACTGGTGAATCGTCTTAAGTAGTAAGCTGGTTAACTAATTCTTAATAATTAACTTTTTATGGTTTATGGAGGCTTAACGCCGCAAAGCGACTCAGGCTATGAGGGACGCCGTAGAGAAGGGCTCCGGAAATTTCGACCACCCGGGGTTCTTTAACGTGCACTGAAATCGCACAGTACACGGGCCTCTAGAATTTCGCCTGCATTGAAATGTGACCGCCGCGGTCTGGTTCGAACCCGCGTCTTTCGCGTCAGCAGCCGAGCACCAAACCACTGAGCCACTGCAGTGGCCAATTAACTTTTTAACTATTAGAGTAGGCGCCTAGTTGCAATTAGAGATTTGAGCGGGTCGTTAGTAATAGCCATATCTGATTTTTGAAATTTAGAAAACGCGATTTTTCTTGGCGCTCTGGATCGACAAAATTTGTCTCTTTTGACTATAGTTACGTGCACTAGAGAGGTTGTTTCGCCTGCATGATTTTCCAAAGCGCATGTATTTTGGCACGATGTATTTTGTGCGCATGTATTTTGGCACAGCGCCGAGGATAATCGCGATTTCGAAATTCTAAAAACTGATGTGGCTATTACTAACGACCTGCTACAAATCTCTAATTTTAACCAGTTACCTAGCTGTGATAGTAAGAATATAGTTATAAGAAATTAGTTGACCAGCTTACTTCTTAAGACGATTCACTGGTTTCCCGGTATCCGCCAACACTGGCGATATTATGCCGCAAAACCATATTTTTAACTACAGAGGCCTATTCTTGAAAATTACGTCTTCCCTGAAACACCTGGTATAATGATGTACAGGCTGTTGATGTCGATAGTGTTATAGTGTTCTCGTTACTCTTTTTTTTTCATGCAGCAAACAAGATTTACAATTTTCCCACCTACTCAAAACTATGGAGAATTTTTTCTTTTTTTTCACCTTTTTTCATTAGGCTTCTTTTAAGAACGCTGCAGAGGCAGTGAGGAGCTCAGGGCCAGGGTTTGAGTCAACCGTGACGTGTCTTTTCCTGTATTTAAAAGCCTGCATGCAGATAGGACAAGTCCATGCGGAGTCACTTTCACCCTGCATGCTTATTTTCGCTGGCGTTGTTATTACAGGCATATTGTTTGCTGGCGCAGTCACATTGATGCGTATGAGGATGCGGCGGGTGTAGCGCTTGTTCGTGCATGAGAGCCACTTAGTGCGGTATTTACACACAGCACTAATTATTGACCGCACAGCAGAGAATGCTTTCCGCTGAAGTATTCTTACAGCTTCTGGAAGGTGTAAAAATTGCTGCGCGATCGTGTACGGGATGCATTTTCTTCGTCTTTGTTTGCAAACACGTTCTCGTAAATTTTCGGGCAATAAAGAAATTACGAACATGCTCCTATGCATGTCAGATGCTGTGCCTACATTCTGATGGATGACGAAACAAAATTCTGGGGTAAGATTTAATGTGAGTCGCAGCAAATATGCAATGCACAGAATTCGTGCGCGTAGCTTGACGCGATTCGCCGGTTAGTGGATACATTTTTTTTATGTCTCAATTGTCAGTTCGTCTTGCTGACAATAAATGAACATGTAAACAGGGTAAAACGCATGAGAGTAACTACAATGAAATTGAAGTCATGATAACGTCACGCTCTCCGTCATGTCATATACGTATGAGATGTAAGCTCTTCTGGGAAAAAAATGACCTAACGTTTACCCCTGGTTAAATGTATAGGGTAATCACCAAAGGTGGAGTAGGACGTTTACCCCTGTGGTAATGCGAATTTCAGCGGCAGCTGGTGTGGCGCACAATGGCGATTCCGGTAGAAGTGTTTAAGTTACTCTGAGTACGAAACCTGCACGGGCCCGCACGGTCGCTTATCTATCCATCCAAATCCATCTTACTGATAAGGTTGGATGCATCCATATGATAAAACTATGAGTTACGAGTGACGTCATTGCGTTCGAACCAATCAATGATCGGCATTCTGGCCAGTCAGCACGGCGTCAGGCGTGACACCACTTCATTCCTACCAATCAGTGTGGCTCCTTGTAATGAAGTCATGCGTGATTCTGTTCATTTTGACCAATCCCCGTGATGCGTTGCGCCTGTTGTGTTACGCCGACGACGCATACCGGGAAACGTAGCCTTAACAGCTGCCGCTGCGAAAAGAAGCCATGATCCGCATACGGTATCGCCTAAAATGTACAACAGCGACAGCTTTGGCGCCGTTGCGCTACCACTGCAGAAATAGTAGTCGAATTCGTCAAAATTCTGGATACGGCCATAGCCGCGCACGAGAGCCGAAACGTCATCCTGTCCGTTCTTTTGGTTGGTCGGCGCCTTCTATTTTCGTCAACTAGTCTATTATGTTGAGACTATCTTCTTCGTCTTCTACCTCATATTCCTATCCCTCTTCTCATTACAAAGCTGCCCGCCCTGGATAAAATTGTATTCAATCTTCTTTTCCAGAACGCTCAAGCAGGAAACCTAGGTCGGGACTGATGGTTGTTGACTTCTATTGGAAGGGTGTGTATACCCATGACGTGAAGAGCGCCATTCCTTGCTTTCCCAATCTTTCTTCTCATGGGAGCTCCCATATAGAGCCCCGTATATCCCGTGGAGGATACCTTCTCTTTATTCGTGCACCATTCCTCTGTCTTCTTCAACTTCGGCCAAACCGGTCTGCAGATAACAAGGGTGACCTGTCCTCCTATGCCCACACGGCCGAGCATGCAGCGTACGCTACAGATGGCTATTGCCCTTCGCTTTCGGGTTCTATTTTTTCGAGAACTCGGGAGGTAAAAATCGGGAGATATCTTTTTAGTTAAAATTGTGGTAGAAATCGGGGTATGCAGCAAAAATTTCTGTAATACGGGTTTTTGCGGGTTATTTTTTTCCCTAGTAAAATACAATGACTATAAGAGCTAGTTTTCTGCGGGACACAAGATCCCCTAGGTTGCTCGGAAAAAGACTGTCCAACAGATTAGATTCTTTTTTATATATTACAATTATTTCATCGCGTAAACTGTCAGTCTCCTACGCAGCACTTCGCGTGCAGGCAAGACCTGCCTGCCTTGAACGCTGCGAAAACAGTCATTAAACATCACAGAGGCTATTTTAAACGGGCAAGAATAAACGGGCTGAATAAATGCCTCGTCAGTACCCATGTTTTGGCGTCTTGTTTCTAAACGTTACTTTTCGAACATATCCTCAAATTAAGGCACGCTATGGATACAAGCGTTAAGAGTGGTTTAAGATCGCCCGCTGAAAGAACACTCCTCTGTAATAAGTGCGGAATATGCACTAATTTTCTTGAGGCGTGTCTTCTTCTTTGTTCAGGAAAACATGCGTTTTCTATGCCCTTCCATATATACGTATACATCAACGAGCCCCTCTTTCCCTTGGCCTTGCATCTTCTCTAGAAATATGTTCAGACTGTAAGAATCGGGCAACATCGGGCTTTATCCGAACACGAAGGGCTCTATGTATACTGTATACACAGTGTACACCCGCAAATGCAACGGGGCACCCTATCCTAGGAAAGCCTAGGACGATTATTGTCGCGTCCGAAAAAAAAAAAAGGAACCATGAACTCCGAAAACCGCGCATGTAGAGCTTGAGTGCATTCCCGGGTTTCCCAACAACAACAACAACAACAACAACAACAAAAAAGAGTGAGGAAAACGCAAGGTTAGAACCCTAAAATAGCATTCCCTTCGAGGCGGTGCGCGAATACTGCGCGTCTCCGCAAAGGTGTGAATCGGTGGCGCCACCACTTTCTCCCCCTTTCCTCCCTGCGCTACACACTCTCACCCCTCTCGAGCGGGGGAACAGGCCAAGACGAGGAGTGGAGACAAGGGCCTCCAGAGCGAGAAAAAAATTCGTGACATGGGAGAAAAACATCTCGCGCTTCTTCATTAATTAAAACTGGCCCTTCCGGTGTTGCACCCCTCAATTAACACGTACACGGATCTGCACGACGTTTCGTCTGCAGCGCGTCGCCTTTGTCTGCTGCCCCCCCTCCTCCAGTTGGGGGCGCCCTCTTCTCCAAATTGCCGGATTGATTATACGGCCCGCGAGAGACGCCGCCGGTCCCTCGCTCCCGAGGCTATTAAGAGTGCGGGCCGCAAGCCATTTGGACCCCCGTTCGTGACCCCGGCCGACGGGGGAGCAAGAGGCACGCCGACACACTTACGCACACCTATACACGCACCACGCTTGCAAAGAGAGAGCGGCTGAGAAAGAGAGAGAGAGAACCGGGAATTTTAGAATCATTTGAAAGTGAAAACCGAACACATTTCCGATTTTATTTCTTTCGCTGCGAGTTCGATCCTGCCTATTCTTTCGTTATTATTTTTTTCCCCCCGCCGTGTTGGCTGTCGCCCTCACCCGGTGAAGAAGTGGACGAAAGGTTCCGCTATAAAATTGATTGCTCGTGTTCTTTTGCCTCTCCGCCCACTTCGCACTGAAAAGCCGAGAAATTTATCGCAAACCGTGCTCGGCTGACGCGGGAGGCTTTTGAGCCTTTCCGACTCGCGGCGGCAGCGCAGGAAGGCCCGGTTGATACACGCGCTTCGGCACCGAGCTGCGCACTTGCGCCAATTAAGCGTGTTAGGCTGAGTTATCGGATTCCCGCGCCGGTCGAGGTGTGCGCGGCGTGTCCTTTTCCCTTGCGTCCCGCGCACCCGGGCTGCCCCCAGCGGCACCCACTAAATAGGCATCGACACTTTGCCATTAGTCGTAATGGCCGCGCCGCCGGGTTATGGGTTACCGCTGCTCATAATTAAAAGCGCGCCGCGGCCGTTGGGGATTCCGATGCGGAGGCGAGAAGACCACGGACACTCTCAAGAGGTGTCGGTGCGAACCTGCTCATTTAATTTCGACTCGCGTTCGTCCGCGAGATTTATATCGCGTCGAGAACGATTCCAACCCGGCACACCGCGCTCTTGCCAATCAGTAGGCTTGCCACGGATTCACTTCGTGCCTCTTCGGACAGAAAAAAAAAATTGTTCCTGTAATTATTTACCTTGCAGAAGCCGAGGGGCAGGGAAGCAGCCTTCGAGTTCGACGGAGAAACGGCACCCGGTTTCCTATTCGTCTCTTCCCCCTGCCCTCTTTTTAATTCGTCTCTCTCTCTCGTTCTTGTGTTGCTGCGATCGCTGACTCCCGACAGTACTTGTCTGTTTTAATGTTTGCCATGTTATGTGGGGCGTAAATCTGAAACGCACGAGACACCACCAGCTATTGTGGCCGAGGTCTTGAACACATCTTTACGGGATGAATGTCGTAACTCCTAACCAGTGAACCACCTCGTTGTATTAGCGCCTACGGCGCGCAGGGGCAGAACGCGGGGTCACGGGCTCAATTCCTGGATGCGACGGAGGCCGCATGCCGAAGTAAGTCACTGCGACAAGTGCCAGTGAACTAAGATTTGTGCATGTTAAAGAACACCAGGCGGTCGGTAACGGTCCAGACCTCCACTATGGCGACCCAGATAACCGCGTAGCTTTCGGGCCATAAACTACGTTACTGTTTCGAAATATTTCCGCAACTGCGAAGCGGAGAACTTGAGCATGCGTTTCGAACAGGACACGTCGTTTCAGAATGCGTGCAGGTATCTTGCTACTGATAGGCGAGAAGAAAGAAAAAAAAAGCAGAAATGAACCGAGACCTATTTCAGCGGAAAACAGCAGGTGCACTCAGGCGTCACCTTGCGAACACATTCACAAAGGTTACGCGTTGCCTCCACATTGTTGAAAAGCCTGCCGCCTCTCCTGAGTACCGCGTTTCGCACGACTCCCTCGGCAGGATGTCTGCGGCGAACCGCTCGCCATGTCGCCCAGGAACGCTCGCGTGGTGCCTAACAGGCGGACACTGTTAGTGGCACCGGAGTCTCCGGTGGCACAAAATATTCCGCACTTTTCCGCCCCGTACTTTGCAGCTGTACAGCGGGACGCCAAGTTTCGTACTGGCAACGCGCTCCAAGAAGGCCTGGCAAGAATACTGCCTTCCGTAGGAGAAAAGAGAGGAAGAGAAAAAAATAGATTCTTCATTTCGCACTCCAGAAACGAAGAGAAGGCGGGTTATACAAGAATCTCTCTTTCAGGACAGGAAGCCGCTGTCTTCGCATGGTGGAACCAGGGGCGAGCTACAAAGGCTCCGAAGCCAGGCTGTCATTTCGCGGCCGCGCGCCATATGAGTTGCGGCCGCAGCTCTCGTGCGCGAAGAAATATTGGGCGGCGCGGGGCGCCCATAGCGGCCCTGCCAGCAGGAATGCGGCGCGCGCACCTGGGGGCGAGCCGTCGTTCACGCCGTGGGGGTCGCGGGGGCACCCAGTCACGTGCGGGGGCTCTCCCTGGACTGCCGCCGCCGGGCACGGGGTCGGGACGCCGCCACACGTAACGGTTGTTCGCCCGCCTCTGTGGCCCGTTTAGTTAATAGGCGGCCGGGCGGGGCGGCCACACGGAGGGACCACAAGCTACATGCGCGCGCGGTGGGGAAGAATCAGGGTGCTGCACTCTCCGGCTACTCCCCAGTATCGAAGCACAAAGTGTGAGAAAGAGCCTGAACACAAAGCTGCATGGAGAACACGACGCTGAGGCAACATGCGAGCTTCAGCTAAGAGCAAATCGCACCGTGAACTTGGTTACCGACAAGGGGTTCCCGCTTTAAAGCACAGGCCATCGATGTTTCTAATACGATGTACAGAGGGGCATTCGTGCCTTGCAAGATATATCCGCTGTGCGACAAACGGTAATAGGGCCGTGCACGTTCGTTTATAAAGTCAAGTCGATCGCAGCCGCATTGCGATTTGAAGTCCTCGACAGGAGACCCCTTGGTGTCACCTTTGGTCCCCTGCATCATGAAAACTTCGCGCTGCAGAGCTAGCTGTACGGTGCCACCAGCAGTTCAAGAGTCAACAGAGCATGATTGGCTGCTAAGCTTGAGGTGCGACTATTTGGTGGAATTTAAACTGCCCGTAACCAAGAGCTACACTCACCGGACAATCTGGTTGTCGATAGCAATTTTCTGCTCTGATGATGCAGGGCTTCTTCAAGGGGCTTATTAAGCCATGCATAATATTTGTAAGAAAATTTCGCGAAAAATTTCGCGTTTTTGGGCAATCGCATCAGCCGAAAGCTTAGCACTTCTCGAGAGACCTCTGCACACCCCTCTCTCTCTCTGTTACTCACTTGCTTACTCAGTCATAAGAAGAATCAGCTCAACTGTAGAATGATGCTAAAAGGACCCTGTCGTTAAGAAAACGCCGAAGGAAAATATTTTGCCAGACTTTAACACCTGTGTGACTCCCGCGACTGAGCTTTGAAGAAAAATAAAAGCACTGTTTATTACAGATTTTTTGTTTTGCTCTCCATATGGCTTATTTGGTGCGTATACATCATGTAGCTATTGAAAAGTGAAGTTATAAATGCTCGCTGCGCAATGTGATGGGTTGCAGAACTCGATGCGTAGCAGCACACACGTTTGTTCGCGAGCGCAATGGGTCCTTTCTATCATTTTTCTGAAGCTCATGAATTCTCTGGACTACGCATCCACACAGCTTCCAGCCCACATGACATGGCTCACAACAAATGGCAAAAACAACGGCGGTGCTAGCGAAAAGTGCTAGCGATACTCCTCCATGGACGTCTGCAATGCCCATTCTTTTCTCTGGCATTTCCAAATCATCTCAAGAAATGTTTGTGCACGACGCCACCTAGCCGTTAGCTTCAATACGTTCAGTGGAACAGAGTGAGAATGAAAACAATGCGGTTAAGGCGCCTTCGTTGTGTATAAAGATTGGAAGGCATAATAACGGACAGAATACGAGACTCTTTTTCTGCTTTATCAAATGTGGTACAGCAGCCGCGGCTTTCACCAATGTGTGCGACTAAATTCCGCTTTCTGCTTGGGTTCTTTTGGTAATCTAATCTATTAAGTGGTCCTTCCGTCTGCCTGATGTTGTATAAAGACACCTCAGCACTTGCTGCTTTTACTGCTTGTGAGAAACAGCTAGAGCTGAAAAATCCCCAGAGGCTCACGTCAGCTCAGACAAGCCATGCTAAGCGCAAGTCGCTTCAAACACGAATTACACAACCTAAAATCGTTTGCAATGTCAGGAAACAAAGGAAATGCAATATACATGCTGAAATTAGTCATTTTGTATTGCATTCATTTTTTTTTCCCGTGCGTTGAACACGCTGAATGAAAGCAAAAAAGTTTGGCTGAGGCTTAGCTCAAGTGTTAAGCCTGGATATCACGAAGAGAAAAGCTCCGTGGTGATGCTCGTGGTTTAGCTTAAGGTTTCATACATGCTGCTTTGGAGCCAACTCCCACCCTACCACTTCTGGGTCTTCTCCTCCTCCTTCCATGGCGAAAGGTCAGGCGACGGCTGAGGCAGCAGCGGCCGCCTGCGCTCCGCGTGACGTCACTCGGTTTCACGGTCAGACGACGGAGTCAGCGCGCTGTGGCTACGACGGCTGCGGCAGCAGCGGCCACCTGCGCTCCGCGTGACGTCACTCGGTTTAGCGCATGCGCAGCTGTGGCAAATCTGTAGTGTGGCTCACGCGAAGCCCGGTGTTGACGAGCCTAGTGAAGCTTTTCGCTTCAAAACAGCCGCAATGAGTAAAGCACAAAAACAGCACGCTCTTGAAGGGTAGCTAATATGCTTATTTGTTTTTCAACAAGCGCAAGTTTTCGGCATACCGCAGCAGAAACGAAACAGCGTTTCTAGAACACTTGATCGAGAGTAACCTTTTGCTAGCGAATGTACTACGTGAGCGCTTCTGTTTCATCCATTAATGTCGATCGCAGAAGAAATGTCTTACGGTGGCCTTCCATCGCACATAACGTATCCGCAGCCAGGTCACAAATATGCATGCCGATCTGCAAATACCATGAGCGCTCGACAATGCATAGATTGTGAGGACTCTCAAGGAGATAAGATAAGGCCATTGAGGCTTCCTGTCTTGATACAATTTTTTTTTTGCCTCAGTTCCCACTGCAAGGGGACGGTTTTTTCTGCCCTGGCAAACGCCCACATGTTCGGTTCTTTGCGTCAATGGGTTGTAACTACCGATCGAGCAGCTGGACGGCCAAGTTAGGTATGTTTGGCTAGCTGCTTTATCTGGAGCCATCCCCGTGCATGGTCGGCTCCGTGCTGCTGAAGCTGATAAAGCAGTTAGTACACGGGCGAGCTTGTAAGCAGCACGTGCGTTGCATCTTACCACATGTGACGTAATTAGACATTTTAGCGGCAACTGTTCGTGCTGAATGGCCCTGCCTTCAGACGACTCTATAGCATGGTCTTTGCTCCATTAATGGGAGGCCACCTCTTGCTGACACGTGCAGCGACCTCTAGCGAGGCCACTGCAGGCCGTTTCAAAGACTAGCAAGCTGACTAAAGTCTGTCGGGGATCTCGCTATCTTGTATAGGGCGACAGCACGGTGAGCGTAGTTTGCTACCAGCATAGCATTGTAGAGGCGTAGTTCGTTACCAGTACGTCACTGTAGCGGCATAGTTCGTAGCCAGCATAGCTGCACCCAAAGTCCGCAGGCAGCAACGGTAGTGCGTCACGAGCGGTGCGGCACAGGCGGCGCTGCGCGCGTTTGACTAACGACGCGACGCAAGGAGCAGCCGTTCTTGCGGCCGAGGACTTGGCAGTAGACATACACAAGCACGACGGCACTCGAGGAAGAGGGGGAAGGAAATGACATTCTCCAGGAATCGCTTCTGCGCCGCAGCCGTGAAGTATGGACCGGGGCCGGAGAGCGCTCTTTGGCCAGGGCAAACAAAAAAGCTCAAGTCCGGCAGCTTCCGGCGCCGAGATGACATGGCAGGTTGTTTGTCCAGCAACATTCCTTTCATTATTGTGTCGGTGGCGGATTCTCGCCCAGCCGCCGCCGCTGTTTGCAGCAAATACGGAGCGAAATGGCGGAGGGGAAAACGTGGTCCTTCATCTCGAGTGTCTCAAAAAGGAGTGCGGCCGTTTTGTTTGCGGGGAAAAACAATCAGCACGAGGCAACGGGAGGCCCCCGCGGGCCAGATCCAAGCAGATAAGGTCCGCCCGTGACGCGCGCCGCGTGAGACCGGGTCCATTCCAATTACCCCGCGGTAAGACAATGCACGCGCCTTCCGACGCTGGCGGCTGCTATGCGCTGCGGGCCCTCGCTGCCAAGAGGCCGCCGTGCGATCCGTGAACCGCCACCGAGCGCCGGAAAAGCAACAAATGACACAGGCACTGGGTTCCACCTTTCAACCTCTGCGCTGGCTGCATGAGAGTTCATCCGCTTTGCTTTGTTCCAGCTCGCTCTCTGCTTCCTGACGGGATTCGACAGAGGGCAGGCAAAAACATATAACACATATTCCTGCGAAGCAGAGATGAAAATGATACAGATTTTTTGTGGTCGGATAGACTCCAGACTATTCGGCGCCATGATGGTGAACCAAGCATAGCTTCCACAGCGCCATACCGGAGCAGGTAGCGATAAGTGAATTTATCACAGCGTAGAATTTCACCGTGGTCCTGGTCTACCAGCATGAGAGCTGCTATGACGTCAGTGCAAGCCATCCGTAAGGCAGCACTGTAAGCATACGTCAATAATCACCGTAAGTATTCGGCAGCAGCAACGCTTACTGCGTGGGGTTGAGATAAGTGTTTTGGATCGCTTATCGCTTTAGCTGTAGCCCTCTTTCTGTCCTTATCATGCTCCGAAAAAGCCAACCAATACGCCCGAGAGTTCGTCGGACGGGCTGTGGCCGATTCGGATTTCTGATCGGCTAGAGAGAGAATGATCTCGTACCATGAAATTACTTCCCATTACAGAAACAGTAGGCTTGAAATCCCTACCCCGCACCCCTCGTTCAAGAAAAGGCAACGAGCAGTCTGGAGGGAGTTACAAACAGGAACATTTATTAATACGAACATTTATTCAAAATTCGTCCTGGACGAATTCAGACGTGACTGCGTTAAGTGCCGGGCACACAAAGGCACTCTCAATCACATTCTTTTCGAATGCCCCGAGGACAAACCCCCGGAACACTTGTGACTCTCCAGCCTAGAGCTGTAGGAGACTGCGTTGTCCAACTCGTACCCGGAGGTACAACTTCGTGCGACTGGCAGGGCCGAAGAGGTCGCTGCAAGGCTGTGCTGTGCATTAGTGCTGTGTGGCCACGTAACGTCCAGTCTGGAAGAGAGCAAACTCCGAATGTCCCGTGATTCCCTTCCTCACAATTCCGGTGAATAAAGTTGTTCTACTACTACATGCTAAGTGAATTTATCGCATGTCCACTGGGAGAGAAGTAGAAGCCTAGTTCGCTGTAGGCATTGTTTGTGCCCTTAGGCGTGGCTTTCTTTGCATCATTATATAATAGCGAGCGAATACGTCAGGCAAGGCACGCAGCGCTGCCAACTCTAAACTCAAGCATCATCAATATAAGCGTGCGGAAACGCTCATCGTCTACGACGTTCTAGCTCATCGCTACGCTTCCCGCAACCCCTTCGCCTGGGCAATGCAAAACTTTGCTGTACAAGAGCGGGCAACCGAAGCGATTAACGCTATTAAGGCATCGCGAATGCAAAGGACACCTTTCAACACGACTCGAACAGTTTGCCTACTTAGAGCCAATTTCCTCGTGCTGCTTTCAGCCCCCGGTCGGTAACGCGTTTAGCATCTCTCTGGAATTCGCGACACCGAGGGTCGCGAGCGAAAACGTCGCGCAGCGGCGCGATGACAGCCGCATCGGCCGCCGCCGAGAGAAAGCGGCCAATTAGGCCGCCCTGCGGCGGCTTCGGGAGATTCACGAGAGAGCGGCGGCGGCGGCACGATGCAACGGTTAGCAGCGAGCCGACCCCCGGCGGCCCCCGCTCCGTCGCCCTACGGATACAATTTGCGGACCAAGAGCCTCTCATTTTCACGGCAGTTAAAGACGCCTCGTGGCCGCTTGTTGGCAGCTTGTTCCTGCTGTGATCCCCAGCGGCGTCGCCTGTAATCACTCGCTTCCTGCGTCGTTCGTCAACGGCGCTGCGGCATCCAACTAATTGGAAAATTAGAACGCGGCGCGACGAGAGGGCGGGGAGAAGCGGCCGAATGCGCAACGCGCGCCGCTGCCTTCTTCGCGCCTCGGTGCTACCGAGGATCCGGCTCCAGGTCGTGCCCGGCCGCCCAGGAGCGACGCCGCAGCAGCAGCAGCCGTGGGTGCGAACTCACACTCCCCCCTGGAAAGAGGGTGGGAGGGCCGGCGACAGAGCGAACCCATATGCACTGCTGCCCTCCTGCCGGCGGCCGGGAAACGCGGCGTCACGAAACCATTCGGTGAACCGAGCACTGTTTAGCAGCCTGTTAACTTTCAGCTTGCCCGTAACGGCCCCGGAACACGAGAAAAAAACAAAGAATCACGGTTGTCGCGGCTATTACGAAGGGTGCCTGTGGCCCACCAAGTGCGCCGGTAGCCAGGGCCACTCCGTGTTGCAGCGCACCTTCCACTAGGCGCTGGATTGCCGCGTTCGTCCGCAGATTAAAAATGAATGAGCGGCCGCAGGGGTGCTTTCTTTACTTGTGTGCATTCCTCCGTAGGTGCGAGAAGACATGCAGCCAGAGACAGGACTCCGTACGAGGCTAGCCGAAAAAAGTGCGTCTCGGTGGCCGATCTGAAAGGGCTGTCGGACTGTGTACTGGAAACCCATGAAAGAAACAACGGCTGCTTTTGCCGCTTTTGGGTTGCTGAGGGAACAGCCAGGCATCTACGAGGTGACTTTTTCCCGGGACGAAGACGCATGAAGCACCCTACACTTTCTCTGACCTCATCTTAATCAGTGATCGAAGTATTTGTTCAAATGTTGTTCATAATAATGGGCTTTCTGATCACGACGTTATCATCGGGCACTTCAATCATCGTTTCAGCGAAAGCAAAACTGCAACAAAACAGATAAGATGTTATAACAGGGCTAACTTTGCCAAATAAGCTCAGAGTTAAATCCCCTTCTCTGAGCAGTACTTTATCGTTTTGTTGGAAAGAACTGGATCTTGTTCAAAACAACACTTACTAACCTCTTCAGTCAGTATGTTCAACTTATATCGATAAAGAGCAGCCAACGTGCACTTGAAACAATCAATCTATGGTGTGAAATAGGCTTGATTGATTGATTAATCGATTGATTGATAGCGTACCCTGGCTTGATCACAGGCTTCATAGAGCCAATAATAAGATTAAACGCTGGTACAGACTCGCCAAAGCTAATGTAACTTCTAATTCGTTTCACAGGTATGAGCAAAGTGACAAGGAATACCAAATCTTATTGAGAAGAACCCGTCTGGAATTCTTCAGTAACGTCTTGCCAACAATGCTCACGAATAAACCACGCAGATTCTGGCGCTTTATTAATTACCGCAATTCTGATGACATCATCTTAACTGAGTCGAATAATCCGAATGTGCACAGATGAATATTACAGCACTCTCATCAAAATTTACTTTTGAAGACGTCACATATCTCCCAGGAAGGATCCATCTATTGATGTTTCTATACCCCAAATGGTTATTAATGATGCGAGAATTAAAAAATTCCTGTGTAACGTTAAACTGACTTCAAGTTCTGGTGCCCTGGATGCTAACAACCAAATGCAGTCGAACCCAGATGTATCGAACCCGGATATTTCGATCATTGGCTATATCGAACAAAGAGATCTTCCCCTTGAAAATCCTCTATAAAGGTAGAGGAAAGTCGCGCACTATATCGAACTCCAATTTCCTCGGTCATTCGATATATCAAACTGCGCGCCGCTCCCCTGCAAGTGGCACTGCTCCTAATAGCGCTCTTCGATCACTTTTCGCTCACGGAGACGGGTCAGCTGCGCGGGTTTGGGCACCTGCTGGCACCGCTAGTGCAGTGAAACCGGCTGACGAAGTTAACGAGGGTAGTGCGCAAGGGTGGCCTTCGACCTTATCGCTGTCATGCCTGAATTTTGTAGTGAGTGATTATTCCATTTACAGTGTACTGGTAAAATGATTAGACATCTTATGATAGGCAGTGGCTAGTTCCAAGCAGCCGTCCGCTGCGGCTTCGATGTGAAGCAGGTCAGCTATAGCAACGCTTAGTGAGTGGTTTACTGCCAGCATGGTGGTGGATGACACGTCCCTGCGAGAAGCGCGTCACTAGAGTGGGCGAAGTGCATTTTGCTTCCAGGTTACAGATAAGCTCATCTAATGCAATTTTTTTTATAATATATCGAACTATTTCGTGCTCCCCTTCGAGTTGGATATATCCGTGTTCGATTGTGCTTAGAAACACCCCAGAGAGCATTTTTCAGGTATTATCATTACTCTTTTCTCAACCATTAACGTATGGATCTACCCCTAACGATAGCCGCATTGCTAAAGTAATACCCGTATTCAAAACTAGTGACCACTCTAATCCTCTCAACTATCGTCCAATATCTTTAACATCTTTACCAAGCTCATTATCTAAGCTCATTGAATATATCGATTAGACTATACTCCATGACTATAGCGCAACGAACGGGACGTAAAAGAAGGACACAGGCAGGGACACAACACAGACTAATACTATTAAGTAGGTCTAGGTTTATGGGGGTTTAGCATCCAAAAGCATTTCGGGCTGTGATGGAGGCCGTAGTGAAGGGCGCCGGAAATTTCGTCCGCCTAGGGTTCTTTAACGTGCACTGACATCGCACAGTACACGGGCCTCTAGAATTTCGCCTCCATCGAAATTCGACCGCCGTGGCCGGGATCAAACCCGCGTCTTTTGGGTCAGGCAGCCGAGCGCCATAATCACTTAGCCACCGCAGCGGCGCTAATATTATTAACTACCTTGAGGATTATGACATCATATTCAAATACCAGCACGGATTTCGAAAGGGATATTCATGTGACACTCAACTTAAGTATTCATTCTTGACCTTTGTTTTTTCTCTGTGGATGCCGGCATTCACGCCAGTGCGCTGTTTCTTGGAGGTGATGATGATGATGCATTCTAGGGGGTCCTCCATCATAGACTTTTGCTCAAGCAAACCCAAACAAACCCATTCTGACGTTATTGCATGGATTCAAGCTTTTTTTTTTCATGCCGTTCTCAGTTCGTTTCTGTCAATGACCATCTTTCTTCTTCCTCGTCTGTTTCGGCCGGTGTTCCCCAGGTAAACGTTCTGGGACCTTGCTTTTCCTAATCTTCGTCAATGTCTTAACCGCTTACGTATCATCCAGGAATAGATTAATCGCCGATAATTGTCTTATATACCGCAGCATCCCTAGCGACACTGACCGTCAATCTTTGCAAACTGATCGTAGTTCCATTAGCAGCTAGTGTTCATCTTGGTTAATGACCCATAGTATCTATACATCGAAGCTCTATCATTCCATCGCAAGTCATACCGCATCCCGACATCTTACTCTCCATATATAATATCCCGGTTGAACTTTCGACTACTAACAAGTGTCTGGGACTTGAGCTTCAGTCGAACTTAACTTTGAATTACCACACAAACCAAATTTGGCGGCTGCTAACCACTCTTTTGGCCTTTTAAAACGTAACCTCAAACGTTCCCCTTTTCACCTAAGAAAAGTAGCATACGTTAATTAATACGGCCCAATATCTAGTACGCGTCAGCCATCTGGGACCCGCATCAAGCATTGATTATCGATGAGTTGGAGGAATTGCAAAGCCGTGCTACTGAATACGACTTTTCGGATTATTCTCATTATACTATAGCGCCACAGCACTTAAGGCGAGTGCAAACCTTGATAACTTATCACATCGTCGCAAACTAGTTCGCTTGGCACTCTTTCATAAGCTTAATCATCATCATTTGCTACATGAAGATTTCTTACATGCACATGAACCATTTTTTTTCTATGCCGCGATCACCAGTTCAATGTTCAACGCATCTCATGCAACACTTCTGCTTTCAGAGTCATTCATATGTCGTACTACAATCGACTGGAATTACCTACCATCGCACATCGCTACAGAAATAAACCCGAACAAGTTTCAGGACCTCCTAACACAAATGTATGTCTAACATTGCTCGTTGGGCTGTACCACTTGTTTTATTCAGCTGTATTGTTATTTTGTTTTGTAAGATTTGTCATATTCCTCAAACGCACTTTTCATTTTCTTTTGTTTTTGATATTTCGTGGTTTCGGGTTATGTATGTATTATTACGTACGTATATATTTATGTATTGCACCTTTTTACTTGGCAATTTTGGTTTGTATTCTCCTGCGTCGATGCTCCACCCTGTGTGATACCATCGGTTGAGGGCCTTTAGATGTATATTAAATGAGCAGATAAGCAAATAAATAAAATATAAGCCCACAAATGTTTCGGCTGGAAGTGCTCTCCGTGCCGTGCCTTACCCTTCGACCCTTGCTCGACCACCACTTTTGCGGAGGCGCGGCGGTCCACACTCCACTATTTTCCACTATTTTAATGAGCTCTTTGCGCACAAATGAGAAACGACGTTTGGAAAAAAAATTATTCGGCCTAAGCGCGACTCTTTGAAACAGGAGAGGTGCCACGGTTGGGTGGCGAATTTTAGACGCGTGCGTGCGTGCATTATCAACAGGAAAATTAAATGAAATTTTGAAATTTATTGAAATTCAGACAAAATACAATTTGTCCAGCTGAAGAGGGCTAAAAGTGACACATAAGGTCACCTGACCAGGCTCTAAACGCCCTGCATTCATTCAGCACAGTGTAGACATAAAAGGCATTTCAACAAAATTTTTCAAAAATATCGTAAGATATCACACACAGAAAAAAACAAAAAAATTACAACAAAGTTCTGCAGGAATACCATACAATTCCACATACAGCAGTTAAAATAAAGATTTGAAAAACACCCTTGTTACGAGTCAAAGTAATTGAAAAAAAAAGAAAATAACCACAAATGTGTTCCCTTGACAAAACAAAGAAAGATAACCAGAATGGAGGGAATCGCTTGGAACACAGCAGTAAATATACTGGCACTGCAGTTCATACAAGCATAGTCGGGATTATAGGCAAGTCAAGAAAAAATCCTTTGCGTGCTTTCGGAAAGCATGAAGAGAAGAAGCGTTTCCCATGATGCCCAACAAATCAGGATGAAGGTTCAGCAGGTTAGGAATAAGCCAACTGAATAATTGCTTTCCATAGTTAGTCCTACATTTAGATTTTACAAAAGCAGTTTTCGTAAATTCTTATTGCGGGTCATGCTTCGTATACTTCGATATGAATGGTTGTGGATCGCTTTTAAAATCTAAAAAGGCGGTCTCTGACAAACTCAACTTATACAATGATTCAATATCCAAGATTCTATTTTGCATAAAATATAACGATGTTGAATCGCGTACCGGTAAGTTTTCAATGAAACGGACACCTTTCCTCTGTAATATATAAAGGCTTTCCATGTTTCACCTACCGGTAGTGCCCCATACAAGCAAACAGTAATGAAGCCGCGAGTGAACGGTATTGAATTAGAGCTCACGTCGTAAATAACGAGGTAACAGCAGACGGAACCTGTTAAGCACACCAATGAATTGTGCGATATTGCGTCTAATAAAGCGAACATGGCAAGACCAGCGAAGGTTTTCGTGAAACCGGACGCCTAAAAATTTGATATCTGAAACTCGTTCTAGCGGTCGCGATTGAAATGTCACTTCATTATAATGAACTGGTCTGTTAACAGAACTAAAAACAATGTGCTTTGTTTTGCCAACATTTAACGAAAGTTCATTTGCAACAAGCCAGTCAGATAGATTTCTAAACCATAAATCTACACGAGGAATTAAGGAACCAAAATTATCTGCAGAAAAAAATACACTAGTATCGTCAGCATAAAGGATAACGGAAGGAGTTTGTGGGATAGATACAATGTCGTTGATATACAGGAGAGACAGGGTAGGTCCTAGGATTGAGCCCTGAGGAACACCAAATTTGATAAACTCCGGATCGGACGTGGCATTATTAACTAAAACGTACTGAGAACAACCTGACAGGTAGTTTTCTAATAATTTTCTAATAATAGACTACGGAAGCAGATTTAAAATTATATTTCTTGAAACCTGGCCATAGCAGTATAGCGGTTTATTTTGTCGACAGATTTCATACACTGTAGACCGCTCTTGTCATTCTCGTCATTCTCTGACCGCAGCGCTAAACGGTTCTACAATAAAATTTCGCTTTCACAGTCCATTTGCTTTTCCTGCCGATAGTACTTCACAGAGGTCGAGGAAAATGAGGTTCGTGTATCGAACACGTGCTCGCGCTAGAGAACTGTTTGGTTTTTATTTATTGCCAAGCCCTGTAGTTCCACGGTGCATTATTGCAAGAGACGGAATACAGAACCCAGAAAAAGTGAAAAATGCCAAAAATGCACGCACACAATGCATATATTTTTATATTACAACTAACCAGTATAATTATTAGCTTCACTGTCCACATAAGTCTGCATTTGCGGACTATGAGTACTGCGCGTCTTCTGTTTAGGTTTTTCTTTGTGCTTGTTGTACAAAGAAAACAGGCACGGCTCTGGAGGGAGTTAAGTGTTCAGTAAAAGGCAGGTCACGCCGGCCTGTGTGCACAAGTTGGAACTGAGAATATCAGAGGAGAACTCCTGCTCACATCGTTAGGTTTGGCATCGCAGGCACGTTTGTTTATTCTTTTATTACTTAAATCATTAGTATCTATACGACTGTGCGTCCGAGACTTGGAACGAAACTGCGTCGCTATAGCGTCTCAAACGAAGCGGTGTCATTAAAAAGACGATGACCTTCGAGGCAGTTTGGGTTTGCACCCTGTCCTGAAACTGAATGGCCCCGTTCATTGGCTCGTGCTTGTGCGGTGAGCGAACTTATTTGGTCATTAAATAGCTCTTTGTATCAGCCGTCAGCGACGACTTTGCTGTGCTGATAATCAGGGTGCGTGTTGCTCGCGTAAGGAAGGCTATTCGCTGGTAATAAAGTGCGACAGTTCAACCAGCCCGGCAGCTCGGTCAACTCAGAGGAGAGCTGGGGTAAATAGCAAGCATGTACTTTTTTGCTTTCAGCGAGGCTTAGTTAATACGGAGTTCGGCACGAGTCCGTTTTATATGTCCACGCAGAACTGGATGCATTGACTAGCTCGAAATTGACTGCCTGAAGACGGCTTTCGAGGTCTCCTGCCTGGAGAGCAGTCCGCCACTTTTTACTGTGCCGCAGTTTGGTCTCGATAATGCAGAAAAATAAGCAAATCAACTCCCGAAGCTTGTTGCCCAGCTCGTATTGGTGCAGGAAATAGGTTTTATGACACTAGCCTCAGGCAGTGCAGATGCAGCAATCGGAAGTTTCGGATCTTTTTCTGTCCGCGGCAGTAAAAAGCGCTCAAGTTGACTTAGAATAGCACGCTCGTTGCTAATGCCCTCCATTAGTCCTACTGACACAAACGTTCCCCGTGGAATGGACAAGCTCTTCGAACTGGACATGTGCGAAGAAAATGGAGGCAGTGAAAACTGCAGCCCAACGTGCGGCGCAGTCATTCGTCTTGGAAATTGTGGTTAATAATTCTAGCTTGTCACATTAAAGAAAAAAAACAGGCATAAGAGGACTCTCTCGGATGTTTCGGGCGCCTTCAGAGCTCAACGGTAGAGAGAGGTCAGGAAGATGGGACCCTTGACAACACAAAACGAAGTGAACGAGGGTTGAGTGGGGAGCCTCAATCCTCTTGCCAGCATTTCGACAAGAAGACTCGTCTTCTCGTCGAAACTGAGGCTCACCCTCAACTCTCACCCTCACCCTCAACCTTTGTTCAATTTGTTCTGTGCTGCTAGAGCTCCCAAGTGAGCCTTATTGTTGTAAGGTGACTCTTTAAGCGATGAAATAATTACGCTGTTAATCTCCCATTGATTAATACCACAAAAAAAATTAAACATCCCCTATGCTCCTTGGTTTCACTAACTGTTGGCTTCCTTCACGTACTGTATGCTACATTTATGGTTTACTGTATATTGGCACTGTCCGGATTTGTCCTTGCATTTATCATTAATTTTCCGTTTATATCAGTTCACATGTACCTTCGTCGAAATAAACAAACGCCTTTCAGAACGAATAATCAGAGAGGCTCAGCTTGGAATCAGAGGGCGCGGAAAGCAACCGCTTTTGCGTAAGCAAAGCAGCATTAGAGCGCGATAGCGCGTGTAAAATTAGACTGAAGAGCTAAAACCAAATTGTGCCAAGTAGACACTGTCGCCCTGTACAAGCCACAATAAGAATCTTCAGTTCCCTTTCGGGATGTAAGGAAGCCGCAAGTTCTCGAATTTTCTCAAATAGACGCTTTGACGTCGCAAGCGAACTCAAATACAACTTAAGTAACACTTGTTGCTGGGCTAGTTGGTGCATAGTTCTATGTACAAACGTTAGCGCAAAATAAGACACATTCACAAGAAAGGCGCGTTGTCTTGTCCCCCTTTCTTGTGAATGTGTCTTATTTTGCGCAAACGTTTGTACGTAGATCAAATACAACTATAGCAAAACCCCCTTGTCGTCGAGTAGTCTGGACCGAGGAGTTGTTCACTACATCAAGAGCTTTACTACAGGCGCAGCTGCTCCAAATCTCCAGTCCAGCAAGCATTCATTATTCCTACTGCTGGAATTAGATGACCGAAGACATGGACGGGCTGTTCAAGTTTCGACGTTTCTTGCACCGGGGTTTCCGTCATATAACAGGCATATAAAAATTTATCCCGGTGCCATAGAAGCAGGCTTTCTTTTGCATGCCGAGCGACTGGATTCGGTCGGCGAGTGTGAGACTGCAAAGCTCGCTCGGTGTCTATGCCACCACGCCAGCTACGCTGACCAACGCGGCGCACTCACTCAAGAGGGAGGGCAGCGCGAGCCGAAGCGCAGCTCAGGCGGCACGCGCTCGCAGCGCAAGCACTTGTGAATTCCCGCCGCTCACGTTCTCCTCGCGCGAGACCCAGTCACGTTTAATCAGCAGAAGGACGTCCAGCCTGTCACGTCAGGAGGCGCCGGCCCCGACTGGCAGCTCACGCTCGTGGCTGGGGCTCCGGCCAGGCGAGCGGCCCACCGCGAGTGTTCGTGACTGCGAGGGTGCTTGGCTTGCAAGCCAGCCCCCTCCGACAGCTTAATTCCACCTTCCCGGCAAACAAAGGCGCAGAATCCCGTGCACCGCGACGCCTCGCGGATATGCGCGTTTTCCTTGCGGCCAGGCCGAAAGCAGCTACAACTGCAGGCTGGCCAAAAGCAGGCATCGGTTTCCAACTTGTGGTTACGAAATGTTAGTCAACTTTGTGGGCAGGAACCATTTCGGGTCCCATTTCGAAATCGCTAAGCACCGCGGCGGCTGCGTTTTTATGGAGGAAAAACGCTAAGGCGCCCGTGTGCTGTGCGATGTCAGTGCACGTTAAAGATCCCCAGGTGGTCCAAATTATTCCGGAGCCCTCCACTGCGGCACCTCCTTCTTCCTTTCTTCTTTCACTCCCTCCTTTATCCCTTTCCTTACGACGTGGTTCAGGTGTCCGCCGATATATGAGACAGATACTGCGCCATTTCCTTTCCCAAAAAAACCAATTATTATTATTAAGCACGAGTTCATGAGCTCAATTATGCAGTTTTTTTTTCCTTTGCGAGAAAACATTTTTTTTTTTACCGCTTCTCCTTTCCAAACCGGCAGATACGGATTGATAGCATCCTTCGTTGCCGTGAACTCGCCCAACTACAGCATTGGTCGCGTCGGTCGTTGCGATTCCAATATGAACAGACAAAACTATTTGATTGAAGCCTGGATGCATTCCATGTCACTGCTGTCTCGTTTTGTACCGACATAGTGTGTTTGGTGCTTGGCACCCTGCTTCGGTCTGCGTTCCAGCTGTTTCTTGAGTTTGTTTTATGCGCTGTTCAGAAACCGCGGGAAATAGCGGGGAGGAGCTTGGGCGACCAGGAAAAGTATTGATTCAACCAGATTATGCTCTGGCTCTCAAATCAGATTTCGTCGTGTTTTTTTCCCCTCTTGCGCATCCTTATGTAGTGGATAAGTATAAACTTAAGATGTAGTAGTTTACGTTATGGGACTTCCAATATACACGGCGTTTGTACGGTCGTGCACAGCTGTAATAATTATTTTATGGCTACTAAATAAATTAGCGGGTTTGATAAAGTTGGTCGCTAGAGTGGGCCATACAGGTCCGAAGGCAGTGAGAGACTGTCTCACCGGATTTTGGGAATTCATTAAATTTTTTTTAACCAAAGGAAAAAAAAAACACGATGTCATGCCATGTTTACATTTTTAAACCAAAGAAAAACATTGCCTCATCTCACCAGGAGAGTACACTAAGAAGAGCTGGTCCTACATACACTAGAAATAAATTGCACTTCTTGCCGCTTGTTTACGCATTCCTTATTTCGAGTGTTTTATGCCAGTAAGGTCGAAACCTTATAACGCCGGTGTTATATGGCGGCTAATTCACAATGAACCATAATCTTCGCGTTTTTCCCCGAACCTATATGGATGAAACCCAACAATTGCTCCACAAAATTGTTCTCTTGACACCTGAGCGTGGAATTGTGTTTTATACCCGAAACGCTTGTTGTCGGAATCTGCCATTTTGTATATAAATTCCAGACGAATGTTAGCTTAATTTCTCACAATCATTCGTGGACGATGTCCGCATCCTGTACATAAGCTACTGAAGTCAGTTGTACTTCAATGGCTTTTCTTTAACAAAGACACTTAGCAAAAAAAAGAAAAAAAAAATGTCCACTTGAATCGCACATTCAGGCCTGTCACTTCTTGGTCAGTTCAACGGCACTAAACTTAGTTTTTCTTTGTTTTGGTAAGAAACTTGTTTTCTTTGCATAAACAAGTGGATCACTGGATCCGTAGAAACCGGGAATTGATACAACACATGACAAATGGACAATGGAATGCCGCTGCGATAACAGGGATTGCAATGTAGTTACACACCGACACAAATCTTACCTATTGAGACAGGTTCGTCAGCACACCATTTATAAGTAATTCTCAGGCGTTACATGCTTAATGGCGTCGTCGGAGCTGGAACATGTGCGAAGCTTTTTTTTTTTTGTTCATTGACTGTCAGACCGCAGCAGAATTTCCAGGAAAAGAAGAATGCAATCTTCAGCTCCCACGTGACATGCGGGAACCGCAACGACGAGTACACGACACCGCTGAACGGGGGCCCGTTCGCGCGTGCGTTGGCACGCGTTGGCCGCCCCCTTCTCCGCCGCAAAGAAATTATGCACAAAAACGGGAAGAAGGGGCGCGGGCAGATAAAGAGGCGAGCGAGACTGTTTCCGAGAAAAGATGGACGTTTCCTCCTGCGGAGGAGAAGGAGGAGTTGCGCACACTGAGCAAACAGAAAGAGCCGAGCGGCGGGGCGCGTTCTGATGCGCCAACGCAGCGGCGGCACGCGTGGCCGAACATGTCTCGTAAAATTCTGTTTGACAATGTGGCCGGGCATCCCCGGCGGCCATCCATCGCGCGTCGCCCTGGCAGCAAGAAAAGAGAAAGCTCGTCGCTTACACAGAGCGATCCCGAGAACATGACGTCCGTAAATAGAGCTCCAAAAGGGACCATTGGCCGCTCTTGATGCATGCTCGCGCTGGCGACAAGAAAAGGCCCGGTCGTGTTCCGCAGCCCGCGGCGCCTGTCAGTGTGGGTCCGCCGCACAATGGCCGGGGGTGTGAGCCCGGCGGGAGTGTCCCGCCCGGAGCCCCATTCTGGCCGCGGCGCCACAAAGGCCGATCACGTCTCTCCCTGTCGCCGTTTATTACGGGCCCCTGCAGCCGGCGCCGATAATCACCGAATCGGAAGGGGGCGACAATCTCGCGCGGCCACAGCGGGCAACTTTATTCGCGGCACAAATTAACTGCATCGCTCTTTTCCGCGACGGCCCGCTCGGGTGTCGGCGGCGCGGTCCTTGACGCGCTCGAGACGACGCCGCGGGAAGAAGGGTGGCCCAATCAGGCCATCTGCTGCTGCGGCCGCCGCCGCCTCCTCCTCCTCTCCCCCGCGCGCGCTGTGCATATTCACGCGCGCCGCCTCACGCGGACAGGTCCCGAGGAACACCCCGCGTCCCCGCTGGGTCCGCCGAGGGTTCTCTTTTCACCCGCGCCGCCGCCGCCTCGAAACCAGGTCCGGCAGCAGCAGACTCGCATCGCCGCTGTCTGCGGCCTCAGAAGAAGGCTTCCACGGAGGGGCTGTAGCGCCAGTGGATCCGACGGACGACGCCATGCACCGTCATCAGCAGGCTGGGGAAGGCTTCGACGAAGAACCGTTCGGGTTGTTTCAGGGCGTTTCGGGCCGCGGCAGACCTGGACAGGTTTTTGCGTGAACGGCAATCACTTCCAATTAGGCGTACACGTGTTTTATCCTGCGGCTACAGTGAATGCTCGCGCAACACAGGCACCCATTTAAAGCCGAGAGAAGGTGCGTTACACTATAGGTCACAAAGATCGCATCCTCGTCACGGATAGTTTGCGTATTTGTTACGAATCAAAAAGGGTTCCTCTCCTGCCTGTCGCTCTGCCTGCTGCTATATTCAGAGCAAATCTGTGCCTCCCTCTCTGTTCACCTCCAGTGGTTGTCTGAAACCGACCATTATACTCGCTCTCCCCTCTTTTTGCCTGTGAGGGTGGAGAGAGAAAAGAAGAGAAATGTGGGACAGGTAGCGCCAGTTCTCTCGCAGTGCAGGTAGGTACTTTCTGGTCCTGACAGGACTGAAATGAAAAAGAATGAAAATTTGTTGAACCATTCTTATAAAGTAGAGATACCGTAGCCAACTAAAAAGTTTTGCCGAGCGAAAGGCCGTAAAGCCGTGCCTGGTGAAAAAATGTTTCTGCACCCTTATAAGTAAACGTGAACAAATAACAGTATAAAAGGTATCCGTTGTAGTAGGCGTCGTTACCTTCTCTAATTACATGCAATGCAGCACAATATATACACTCGCACAGTTCTTCGCCTGAAGTCCAGCAGTAATACGTCGGATCGAGAAGCAGTCGAGAAAGAAAAAAAAGGGTTGAGCTGCCGAGATAAATTTCAATGAAATAATAGCGATACACAATAAAAACAATAAAAGCCGCAGTTTGCAATGACAATTTGATTCTTACATAGCATCGTATTCCAGCGTGCAGCGCTTGATGAGTTTGAGCAGACTGGTCGCTTCGTCCGGAGGATTGCCTTCGGGAAAAGCGTCCTGAATAACTTGTGGAGGAACGCGGGCAGTCTAAGTTCGAGCGGAAACAAGAAAATGGAGAGGAATATCAATAAACTGCACTCGCATTCTAACTCGTAAATGAGCCAATACATGTCATACCCAGTTAGAACACTTGCAAGAGATGTTGAGCTGGTGGATGATACCTTCTGTGATCCTGTTGGAGAGAACAGCGCGAGAAAGCGAAGTAAGCTTCAATAAAGCACGTGTTTTATCCGCACTTGTGAGAGAAACAGATAAACATCAATTAATCTCATAAAGCACTATGCTATGTGCAAACATTTTTTTTCACAACGCCAAAAAAGGAAAAAGAAAGGAACTGCGCCAAATATAAGGACTATCTGTTCCGTGTCGTGACCTGGCTGTTGGATTTAACCGATCCTTTTGCGAAGCAAAAAGTGTTTGCTTTACCAGTCATATAAAAAGACTACCATTATCTGTTGCCGTTCCTAATTGCAACCAAGATATATCTGCAATAACTGCACTTAATTCTGGCATTTCAGACAAAGTGCCTTGGACCTCAGTACACAAGCTACCGGTCTGTCTCACGCGCTGTTAGCGCGGGTCAATTTATTGTTTTTCACCTTTAGAAGTGGCAGATGTTCGTTGATGGAAGTTGAATTAATAGCATTTAATGATGACTAAAGTCTCTCGGAGTAGCGTTGACGAAAGTCAGAAAGTTTGTCGCAAAGAATTGCTCACGCCTCGAAATACCGGCGGAATGTTTGTTTGTCATAGCTACGTGTGAGAGGCGCCAAGAGATGAACTCTTCTGTTTGCAGTATATTAAAGGACATTTCAGCAGATAGATACCAGCACCAAAACAACGGTGACTATTGGAAGTCGCCGCTGTTAAAGGCAGTGCCAAAGACTTAACGATACGGACACCGCGTCTTCAACAAAATCGGCGTACTTTTTTTTTTCTTCAGCACGATTTCATCCATCAACCTGTGACCAGGGGCATGTCTTTCTGTACGCTTTCTGTGCTGGCTAGCCCACCTTTCCAAGGCGCCATTATGTTTCGCGTCCATTCATTCCGGCGAATTTCCAGAAGCAGACTTTATTTGGCTATTCCAAGCTCGATTCCCAACGTCGTACGACATAACAGCAGAGCATAATCACCGTTCGTCTTTCCGATGTTCCATTTCAAGAGCCACGGCTGAGAGGAAGAAAAGGCGCTTCCTTGGTCCCCAGAATACTGGATGCCTGAGAGAAAAGAGACACAACTCACCGACAGGCTTCGCAGTTACCCACAAAAAGAACGTAATCGATAAAGCGGCGCAAATAGAAGAAAACACATGCTCTCTCCTTGGAGAAAGAGGAACTCTGTAGGACGCTGTGCCCCCCCCCCCCTCCCTCTTTTTTTTTCGTACAGTGCAGTAACCGGTTGATATCACTAAGTGACTAACATTAGGAGGTAATGGCACTCGCATGCATCATGTTTTTTGTTATCGAAACGATGGAAAACACCAGGAATTATCGTCTCCACGACGACGAGAAGCAGTCAAGAAAATGCGGCGCTGCAACAATATTGCTGTGTGTGTTCCACCAGAACGTATTTTCGTGAGGTACCGTGTTGTCCTACGCCTCTCTCTCTCTCTCTCTCTCTCTATATATATATATATATATATATATATATATATATATATATATATATATATATATATATATATATATATATATATATATATATATATATATATATATATATATATATATATATATTAGCAGACAAGGCAAATGAAATGAGGGGCTCGTTTGACAAACATATTAAGGAAGCCAACAGTCACCGAAACCAAGGTGCATAGGGGAACGTTTTGTATTTTTTTTTATTTTCTAATGCCAATCGATTAGTTTAAAGAAAATTACTTATAAACCAGCGGAAAAAACAACCATGCCGCCGGTGGGATCCGAACCCACGACCTCCGAATATCGCGTCCGGTGCTCTTACCAACTGAGCTACGGCGACGGCCGTCCAATCTGCTGCTTTCGTGGGTATTTATGTTTACTGGGTGTAAGCGAGCCTTGAGAGTGTTCACCAGCGCCACCCTC
Organism: Amblyomma americanum; assembly: GCF_052857255.1. Taxonomy (NCBI): domain Eukaryota; kingdom Metazoa; phylum Arthropoda; class Arachnida; order Ixodida; family Ixodidae; genus Amblyomma; species Amblyomma americanum. Next base: position 108,141,331 of record NC_135497.1, read on the forward strand.
GTCCATAGCGGTGGACGTAGCACGTCCTGTAATACCGCAAGTGTGACGTAGAACGTCATCTAACGGCGAGGGCGGAAACTGCGAGAGCCCTCTTATGCTACCTATGGCATATATATATATATATATATATATATATATATATATATATATATATATATATATATATATATATATATATATATATATATATATATATATATATATATATATATATATATATATATATATATATATATATATATATATATATATATATATATATATATATGGAATGCCAGGGAATGCCAGGAAGCGCGTTCAGCTTCGTTGGTGTTCGACTGAAAATGTGGTGGATTCAGCTGTGGAAATGCGACTTTTTCTCCAAACTTTATCTATAGGAATTTTTTTTTTGCTAACTTCAAAACGGTTTTAATACCCGACACTTATTGCAGGAGATTTATTATGATTTTTTGTGAAGCGAGCAACATACATTTACAAGTCTTTTTCTGGTACTTTTATGTCTTTTGAGGAAGAATCTGCGTGCAGCAGGGCGCACACCTTATCGTTTTCCAAATTCCAAAGCATGTATGAATATTTTGTCGACCTTGTGACTAGGAACTCCGTTTTAGTCATTATTGGCTAAGATATATAGTAGCCTGGATCGCGGCATAGTAATATTTACGAAGTAGAGTTAGCATACTGACTCTGGCTAGAGGTACCTGACCAGTGGGGCCGATAGAATGATGCGTACTTGTCCCACAACATTCGCTACTATGCGACGCGCGTGAACCTCTATACAAAATAGGATGGTCTATATATCGAACGCTCAAAACACCAACCAGTGAAAATCATGCAAACGCGTGCAAGGGCTGGTGAATGCATTTAGGTTGCTTGTACTGTCAGCCTGAAATGCACACCCAGAAATTCTGGACAAATCCATTTTTCAACGGGAAAGAGTTTATGGAAGCATTTTTTTTTCGTATATTGAAAGATTTTACTGTAACAATAAATATATCCGCAGATCTCGTGTCTGCAGGCTTGCACTTTTTTGCTATTAAGGTTTTTGCTATCGTCAAAAAAGTTCCCCATTGGTTTGCTATGGCAGTCAACGGCTCGATGCGAGCGATGGAAAAAAAAATAAAAGAAAGAGTTTGCTATGAATGGGAAGAATAGACCATTACCGTCAAAATTTCCATAACACCCTTACAAAACGGTCTATAGATTTCTTATACACTATTTCCTTCCTATAGATATTTCTTTTTGTCTATTTAGAGTCTGTAGACTATCTATAGACAAAGGTCTAATAAAAGTGCATAGCCATCAATCTATAGCTTGTCTATAGACTGTCTATGGGATTTGTATTGCCTATAGGCTGTTCCCTCGGGCTTGTTGTCTATAGAGATTCTATAGACTTTAAGACAAAAGTCTACGGACAGTGTCTAAAGAAATTTTGGTAAGGGCAGTGCCTTACAATATTCCAATATTCAAATTTTTTGTCCAAAAATGCTGGACATGAAGAGCAGGGAAATTTAAGCGTTAACTGCAAAAGCGAGAAGATCATAGTTAAGGGAGACCGTATACCAGAGGAGTTCATTTTCAATCTGAAGGCGCGAAGGCCGCTGTTTGGAAGTGTTTACGTGTAAAGAGCTTTGCGATAATGGCTCCCTTAGCGAAGGCCTTTCGAGATCCTCTTCCGATGCAAAGGTCTATCTATACTCCGCCTGTGTTTCCTCCCCCGACGCTGATATTTTTGTGCACGAACGAACTAGACAGGATACTTGACCTTAAAGTCTTGCTCCAAGATATTTCCTTTTCATGCACCCCCATTTGCAGGGCAAACATCTACAAAAGTTGTTTTTCGCGTGAGACCAAACAAACAAAGAAAACACGATGTCTACTTGACATCTAAATGCAGCCACGTGTAGACAACTCGGTGACGGAGAGTGTTCACCGTCAAGTGATTAGATTGAAAGCTGCTGGTTCCCGAGCTACATGATAGCCGCAGCTTGCGAAAAACGGACCAATAAGGTTAAATGCGGTGCGACTGCCTCCCCACAAGCCGACGGGCCGGGAAAAAAGGAATATGCTGTGATTCCTTACCAGCATAAGGTGGCGCACGATTTGAATAACGTTGCGCAACGTTATGGGCGCGGATGTAGTGTTTTCTGATTCCTTAAAGATGGCCCGTTTGTGTTCACGCGTGCAGATATAAAGATTAAACGTACGACTAGCCATAGCCCCATAGTTCACGGTATGTTCCCTGCGTGTGCGCTGTGGTCAACGAATTTCCTTTTTCTTGCGGGTGTGTTTATGTCGGACAGACGGGACGGTGTGTCAATATTCGTTTAAAGGAACATTTTAACAAGCTGTCGTCTGATGAGTATTCCCACGTTGCGAAACATTGCCGGACCGGTGAAATAAAAAAAAAGAGGGAGTGCCTTCCGCTTCTAGATCACACCAAGGTTCTGTACAGGCATAGGAATCGTTGTACACGAGAGCTGTTTGAGACATATATGATTAAAAAAAAAACACGTGTATGTGTTAGAGATCCTTCCGTCGTACTTGCTGATTGTAAGCTGCGGTTTCTGGACGGGAGGTTGTGGCGGCAGCGAATTGATAGCCTTGAGCACGTGGTTTTTGTTCATTGTATATTCAGGTATGTCATCTTTCATCGAGTAAAAGTGTGAGTCTGCGCGCGTCCTGTTCACTTCTGATTCTGCTGTCCGTGTTTTTCTAGAACATTTACCCTATTTCAAAGATAGACAACTCGAACAGCGATGAGAATACCATACCTAACCTGTGTGATCGCATGTCGGCTGCCGCTTTCGAGAGGCTTTGTCGGAAAACATTTTCACAAATGTTTTAACCACTTCGTATACTGTGCCTATTTTTTGAATACTCCACCCCGCGCAGCCTCGCTCATCGAGCTGCAATTCTGAAATTCCGCGAAAATAAAGCGTCATCTATTTACCGCGAGCCAAGCGCACAAAACCTCGACGCTGTATTTGCAAGCATCGTGTGACCTGAACAGTAGTTTACCATTTTTCGTGAAGAAATTTGGACAGACACTATCTGTCGCTGGCAAACGATAAACATCGTAGATGCCGTAAGCGTAACGAAAGGTCAATTCGTTCTCTTCGAGCTTGGTACATGAACCAATTTTCTGTTGGAGTCGACTTAGTCATGAAAATACATAATCTCCACCGTGTCGCATGGTTACGGCAGCAGGACAAGTATGTGTTTTCTGGTTTAACTTTTGAGTCTTAATTATGAGCAGTTCCTTTTTTTTATTCCAATGTACCTTCAACATTTCGAGCCGTGGCTTTCTTTTTGCCGACTGCAGATATTTACGCATTTTTCTGTACCAGATAAATTACAATCACGCCGCAGCTTCTGCATTTGTAACTGAACGTCTGCCTGGTCCCATACAGCGCATAAACAATGACGCATAAAAGGCTTTGGGGATATCAAATGATGACCTGGCTTTGTCATGGGTGGATTTGTGGTTCGCCTTTGGGGGGGGGGGGGGGGGGGAGAGGGGAGCGGTTTTATTTGAAACCATGTATTTGACATCTTTCGTCGAAAAAATGAGGTTCAACATAGTTTTCTCATGTGAAATTTCTCGTTTGGGGAGGGCGATCGACCTCACTCCCTTAAATCTGTCTCTGGCTTCTGCAACGTGAAGCTGTATTTTGTCATTTAGAGCGGGTTGTGTGGCGACGATCGAAAAAACTCTTGACCGAAAGATAGTACCTACGTCAGGACAGTGATACACGTTGTCTTTAAGCGACGTTTTCGAGTCTATTTACTGATTGCAGCAAGAAGGTTTTGGTAGTGTTTCAAACACGCGTCGGACGCACGCATGCTGTGGCAGACGTCTGTACAACACAAAGGAAGCGTCGCCTGACATCCTGCTTCATGCGAACGTCAATGCAGCCAGATGATTGTTTTGCTAGAGTCTGTTTGAAAGCCTTGCAGAGCGTGCGAGAGCGGAAACTGACTCTGAGGAACTCGGAACGCCGATTGCCCGTTGATAGCGTAGCTAGCTTGCGAGAGAATGAGAAGATCTCTCTCTCTCTACCTCTCCCCCTTTCCCGCTTTGTCTTGCGAGGAATGCACTCATCGAAATGACGTCAAGCGGAAATGCGTTGAATGTTTGAACATATCTGGCTCCGCGAGAAGGCACGTAGCGCAACGTTGTGCTTCTGGTTCTGCTATTTTTACATGAGGAGCTAGCGAGTCTATAATCTATACAGCCCGTTCTAAACGTGCGATAAACCGGCACGCTGTAACAGTTGTAGCACAAGCAGCGCAGTTGTCGCTGTTGCGCGTTTCGCCCGCACGCGGAAGCAGACAGCGCGCTCTTGACATTCTCCGCAGCTTGCCTCCATATACGCCACCCTAAAAAGCTGGACGGCTGCATTGATTCGCGGGAAACATGCGCTTAAGGCGGTGCTTTTACTGACTCCGGCTCACGAGCTGACCCGACCGGCACCGCCGAGCTATGGCAGGAATTTCGAAGATTTTGTTCTTTAGATCACGCTTTACTCGGACATAAAACATAAAAAAATGGCTTTTAAGCTGTTCGTACGTTTTAGCGGCAGCGTTGTCTCCCCCTGGCTGAATCAGAGCTCCGCGATGTAAGTGTAGCGCTTCCCTGTGATGATGATTATCGTACAGTGTTCATTCTGTCTTTGCTGTTCAGTACTCTGTTATAAACTATTCATTACAGCACGATCAAGCGCTACGACCACCAATGATATCTTTTGCTCTAAGTGTATACGAAAAGGGTGCGAAAGGAGGAAGGAAAGGATTGGTTAAGAAAAGAGGTCACGGCACCCGTGATATACATATAATACGTAAGCTTACTAGATTAAAAGCGCACTTCAAACCTCGAAGAGGGATAAACTAAACGCCTCTGTTTTCCCTCCTTGAGCCTCGACATTCCAATCCTTCGCCCCACCCTGTATACACACTGTCACCGACGACAGGAAGAGACGCTCAACACTGGCTATCACTAAAAATGCAGACGACAAGCCTAAGACGCGCGTAGATCATCTGGAACAGGCTTGCTCACGTTACAGAAAATAAGCAACTGATTACAATTACAACTCGCTTATTTGAAGTAATTGATATTAGTGGTCAATTACAGCCCGCCAGAAGTACCTGAACAATTGCAGAAAAGTGATGGATTGCTATTGCGATATTCTCCTTCTAAATTTTATTACCATAGCACAAATGAACTCAAATGTACCGACGCACACAAATATGGGCAAATGTACAGGCGCAGATTAAAGCCGCTCGAAGTGCCATCAGGTTTTCTCGGCAACCCAGAATACATCTGCAGGAAAACACCTTACGCCTTGAAGGCAATACCAATATTAAAACCTGTTCATCAACATCTTCCGCAGCATGAATTTGGTTTGTTTTGTGAACACAGTCGAACCAGGATATATCGAGCTCCAAGAGGATCATGAAATAGTTCGCTATATAAAATAGCATTATAAAAAGCTTAAAAACTTAGAAACAAGAAAATATTCCAACCTCGCTAGTGATGCATTTCTTGCAAGCACGTGATGCCTGCTGCCGTGCTGGCAGCACACTGCTCGCTAGGCACAGCGGACGGTGCTTTGGACCTGGTCGTTATAAGATGACCAATCCCGTTACCAGTATAGTGATAGCTCATCAAGATACAGTCGGTTTCCGCAACGCCTTCGGCAGCGAAGAACTGCTTTAGTTAGTTCAGCTTGCTTCACCGCTTGACAGTGATGTGGCGGGAAAACTGAGTACAAAAGACCGAAGGCCAACCTCAAACAATATCCCACGTTCATCTTGTTACGCGGTTTCACAGAGCTAGCGCTGCCAACAGGGGCAGAAGCGCGCGCAGCCGACCCGTCTCTGCACTTGAGAAGTGATCGAACGTGCCATCAGGTGAAGCGCCACTTTAAGGTGCGCGGCATGCCGTTCGATGTATCAAATGATCGGCGAAATTGGGGTTTAATATATTGCTCGACTTTCTTATACTTTACCACAGGATTTTTAAGGGGATAATCCGTGTGCTCTATATATCCAATAGTTCAAAATATGCTGGTTCGATATATCCGGACTTGACGACTTACACCTCTTGAAAGAAATCTCTGAACATTCTGCTTAACTTTTTGTCGGCTTTTGCAATGCGGAAAACACGAGCTTCTGCTGGTGCGCCACGAGCGAGACATCGTGGTCAGCGTTAGGTTTCTGAACCAAGAGGAGCGCCTTCAGTGGTAGAAATGTAATAAAGTTACCGCTCTCTGCGGTATGAAGGTGCGACAGTGGGTTCCCCGTGCTTAATTAGTTTTATAAGGTATTATCGAAATACTGCCATTTACGCTCGGTCCTCACATCGGTGGGTAGTAACGACAAGAAAAGTAGAAGCACTACAGAAGCAGGTTAAAAGTTTTGTTCCTTGCAACCTGATATTCATGGCAAGTTCACTCCGCCGGCAGACATATGTTCGTTTCGCCGACGGCCCTTTCCTTGCTCCTAATTTTTTGGCAGCAATGTTAAGCGCTTCAATAATAAAACCTTAGATGCACCAAGTGTATAACTTAAACCTAATTAGTTGCACAAACTGTGAAAAAAAAAATAACTGTGTAAACAAAGCAAGGACAAAAAGGAACACACACAGCGCCGTGTCTACGTCTTTTCGTCCTCGTCTTTGTTACGCTGTCATTTTTTCCACTATAGATTCCCACATACATTTCCTTCTGGTACTACAAAAAAAAAAATCTGTAGCTGTAGTGCCAGTTTCAACAGAATTCTTGCTTTACACGCCTTCTTGAGCTGTTGGCGACTTTCACGAAATTGACGCCTGACGCTGTGGCGACTCTGCGAAATGAGATTGGAGCGCGCAGAATCACGTCGTTTGCTCCTTTGATATCGCCTCGCCGGCACATTCAGACGTTGTTGCCGTAATTAACCTATGAAAGTATAACTTCGGATCGCTCCTTCATGGCCCGATAACGAGATCGAAGTGTCGCCAAGTGAAACAGCGCAATCTTTCTGGTGCCAGTAACACAAAGAGAGCATGGGAACAGGAAGTTTCCCACCGTGGTAGAAAGCTTGCAGGATCAAGATGACTCAGCTCTTATCAGGCAGAATCAGAATCAGTTTATAGGTATAAAAAATAAATTACAACACGGACAAATTTATACAGGAGGACCCGTAGTTAGTTACTGTACTGGGATCTTCTCCACTGGGACTGAGCCTACATTTTTAAAAATGTGATTTGCATGGACCAGAAGGCACAATGTAAATACGAGGATCTATTCGTTAATATCGCTGAGCTCACATGACTAACGGGCGCCTTCCAAGCGCGCAGAGTTTTGCGCTGATCTCTGTGATGGCAATCCTTATTACCGCATGAGTGTATGGTGATAAGGCGCTTTGTTATCCACGGAAAGGGGAGTGGGGCGATATGATGATTTCATTCAAATTTTATTTATTTCTGATTCTTTTGCACTCCCAAAACTCTCGCTGTGACTGGAATGAGTAAGTAAGACGGTAGGATGATAAAAAAAATCGAATAAAATCGAATGAAAAGATTTTTTTTTGTCTCAGCAGCCTTGAATTCATTACATGCCTTCTGCCCACTGCTTAGCAAACATTGCATGGGAAAGGCAACCTCATTGTTCTCGCTCTCCATCTGTACGCACGAATTGCAATACATATTTCTGTACTCATCAGCACGCGAAAGGTGCGCACCTCTCTCAGTTAAAACTCAAGCGACAGTGACTGGTAAACTTTTTCTAGCTTGTTTCAGTGCACAAGCGCAAAACAAATCGCTGACAATCCTGGCAGTTGCGTTTCTAGTTTTGTCATTCACCTGCTAGTTGTTACCGAGTTTTCATCCTCGACGTCATTGATCCTAAATTCTCGCCAAAGCGCGCGTCGATCCCCTACTGCTCCGTTTTCATGTCAGCCATTTTCAAACGCCAGACAGCGATTTTTTTTTCTCGTCTTTCGTTTACTCTTTCACACCCTCGAGAAACAAAAGCCCGGCTCACACGAGGTTGTCACCATTGACAAAAAAGCGCGAGCTTATCGTGAAATTTCAAAGCATGCGCGGTTCCACCTACGGCTGCCTACACATATTACTGTTGGCAGAGAAAAGAAAGAGAAATAATGTTGCCCAGCCTGCACCGCCGAAGACACAACAGGCTAACAGACTGCCTATAGGAGGAGTCTTCCGTAACGCCCCCAAACTGGACTATGTGACCTCCCCCCCCCCCCCCCCCCCTCCAACTCCGTTTCATACATAGCACCCAACGCTGCGAAAGCCAGCGCGCCTGCTCGCGACGGCTAAGCCATATTCTCAGTCAGACGAAACTGGACTGTGATAAACTCTCACGCGATGACAACGACGATTTAAAACAGCATGGCTCACGCACATATCAGGATCCACTACTGCACTGCTAGTCTTCAAATTCGCCATGCGGGATCGTGCTAAGTGATGAGTCGATGAAAAATTCTTGACGTTCAGTTCAAATGTAAGTTTTTTCAGTCTAAATGTTCCGTTGTCCGTTTGTCAATGTTGGCAATAGTATCGCATCTTCAGCACTTCTCGCCGACGGGTCATTACGTGACAGTGCTCCCGTAATTTCTCAATGACCATCCTTTCTAAAAAAGACTAGAGCCACACTGATATGCGCATTGCAAACAAGAGGGCATCTAGATAACCACAACGTACGATTCGCATCCGGCGCCCAGCCTGGATAGAAGCCAGGTTAAACATATGTGGTGCCACGAGAGATCTGATGTGCTGCATGAATCAATGTGTGTATACGCTGAAGCTTTTCATTGTTGGCATGCGGGCGGCAATGTGGCCACTGTAGTGGGCGGTTCGACCCTGATTTCCTGGCGCGAGCTGTGGCTTCTGCTTCAACGTCAACAAAATGTGGGCAGAGTGCTGATATGCATTTTTTTTCTCTATGACGTTGCAGTGTTTGTGCGCTTTATTCGGGCAAACATCAGGTAGTCTTGCATGTGCGGACGTAGAGCTTTTGGTTGGTTGGTTTATGGGGTTTAACGTCCCAAAGCGACTCAGGCTATGAGAGACGCCGTAGTGAAGGGCTCCGGAAATTTCGACCACCTGGGGTTCTTTAACGTGCACTGACATCGCACAGTACACGGGCCTCTAGAATTTCGCCTCCATCGAAATTCGACCGCTGCGGCCGGGATCGAACCCGCGTCTTTCGGGCCGGCAGCCGAGCGCCGTAACCACTCAGCCACCGCGGCGGCTCGTAGAGCTTTTGAGCTTGACAATTTCGCTTCAGCTTTCCTTTTATTTAGACGCCATTTACAAGGCAAGCGTATTGCTTCAGGCGCATGGGGAAGTGGTAGTGTGCCTTTGCCTACAAAGTGAAGTTTTCTTTGGAGACGCAGTCCTGCGACTACTGGAACACGTGTGTAAGAAGAAAAAAAAACAATTAAAATAAGAGAGAACGCCTGTTCGAATTGCCGTCCAAAATACCTGAACTCATTGGTCGCGGAGAAAAGCGAGACTAGTATGAATCAGTTGCTTGCATAACTGCAACTATTCAGAGACCCAGACCCATAGGTGGAGCAGCCGCGAGAAGTTCTTAACAGCGTTTGCAGCGGGAGGGAAGAATTGGGGAGGAAAACTGAAGCGGGTCTTTACCTTATGGCGCCGGTGGCCGAGAGGCGGTACTCCGGCTCCATCGCGAGAAGGTGGTGGACGAGATCGTCCAGCTCGGAGTTGACAGGCTTGAGCATCACTCGGCCCTCGAGGATGTTCAGCTGGCAGTCGTCGTCGCACTTGCCGAAAGGGTGAGCGCCGGTCAGCATGTAGTAGATCAGCATGCCTGCGACCTTCGTGCCACGGCGAGCGCGCCAGTCAGTTTGAAAGAAGGAACACGAACGCTTGGCCCGGCGGCGTGAACAGGAGCCAGAAATTCACTGCGAGCGCTCACCATTGGTCATTGGGGCAGCCGTAACACCCATTTAAGAAACATTTAGCACAATTGGAAAACAAGTCGTGGTGAGAGATAGTGCTTGATAGCGTACAGAAATGAGTTTTTATTTTCTATTTCTTCGTTTTTTTTTCTAAATTTCAATCGTGTTTATTTAGTTTCCCATGCAGTGTGTCCCGAGGAGTGCATCGGCTGTTCGGGACCCGTCAAGAGGAGTACACATCTGCCTTTTGCCCGTTCATACGAGACAGACTCTGTTGTCTGAATGAGGTAATATCAAGATTTATGTCAATACGCGCCATCACAACCTGTGCTTGCACTCTGGAAAAGCCCGAAGGGCGCAGGCGGACCCTATAGATGAGCAGCTAATCAACCATTATCTCCCATCTTCAGATTAACGTCTGACGGTGAGGTCTGTATTTATGCACACAAGATAACATTATTCTAGTACACGGGAGCCCGTAGTATTCTTTCATTCTAAGGTACGAATATTGCAATTCTATCGCTTCTACCGAGAACTGCGCTTGCTTGGGGAACTGGCCGGGTGCAGTTGCGGTAAAGGAGCTCGGCTGTATGCTGATAGCGCTGCGTGCTGCTATCATTTTTTTTCGCACACAGTTCCTCGTAAAGGATAGTGCGTCCAAGATGCCTGGCGCTGTTTTCTCAACACCTATCTCCACTGGGCCGACTGGGTGTCGCTTCGGGATTTTCCTCATGACGCAATTTCCTGCGCGTGTTTATACAGTTAGCAAGAGTCCCAACAGGATGCGTGTTCCAGGCTTTAAAGGCACACTGCCAGAGGACAAGGTCTGGACCTCTTTTTCATATCTTTTTAATGGAGCGGAATTATCGATGACCTTGCGCTTCGAGCGTTCTCCCATGCGACCGGCAATTCCAGTGTCCTACATATGTAATGCACGCGCGCCGACAAGAGAGATACTCAATGTTTCCTTCCATTATCATTTGCGAGTGAAGGGCTAGCACGCAGCGATAAGAGCTTTACCCTATGTCGTGCCAGCTTGTTTTGGACCATGTGCACGCCGCTGCATCGCGTGGGTGCAATCGACCTGGCGGCGACGTATTGTTGCTCTCGATATTTTTGCGGCACTGCGCACTTGGCACGGAAATGCAGAATCGTTCGAGCGCTCATCTGACTGGTAAAAATGAAGCCGAGGGCGTGCAATGCGACACACATTGGGCGCATGGAAATGCGCTTCTCTTGCAATGCCGCGCTTGCCATTCGTATGCTAGCGGGCAAGTTAAGAAAAAATAACAGAAAGCCCGCAAATACTGCATACGTGAAATTTTTAGCTTTCGATTTTGGGCGATGACTCACATCCAACCCTGCTTTTGACTTGTGGACGATCAACGTTCGTTCCCGCTGGCAACGCACTGCGTCGTCTGGCCAGCGCCAGCGCTTAGGAGGCATCCAACGTTGCCCGACGCTGACCAACCCGATCGCAAGATCGTTTGGTGAGCGTAAACAAACAAACAAAAAAAACGCGGGCCGAGTAGTACTTGCAACAAATATGCGTGTACTAGGACCTCTGTCATGCGAAACTGGAGAGGTAGTTGTATGGATGGCGTCGTCCATTCCGGCGACAACACTCAGTGCCCCGGAATGGCGCGCCTGGCATTCTCTGCGGCCTCAGCCGCAGTGCGGCGTCTGCCCCCACAAGCACGGAGAGCGCCTGCCGCGGCTGCAGCTCTTGCCGCCGCAGAGTCGCCTTTCAAGTCGGCCCGTCATCTCGCTCGTCTGACGTTCAGCGAAGTGGTGGGTATCTCTGTGCCCATGGGCATTCCATCACCTGCGTGCATCCCACCTCCTCGCGGGAAGGAATCGCATTCCTGCCGAAGTGCCTTTGGCGAGAGAACCGACCTTCGGGGAAGTTGCAGGTGCTGCCCGGCCTGACTGCGGTCGTCTCAACTTACTCACAGACGCTCACAGCAGCGTAAACATTTCGAATCACCTGAAGGCCGGTAGCATGCCCTGGATGCTTCCTGTGCATCGCGGAACGAAAGAGGAGAGACCACAGCTTCGTACTACATTGGTACGCAAGTCTGTTCACGCTTGGCTGTACAAGAGCGCTCGGAAGATATTGCGTACGTGAATCATTTTTCTTCGCTCGATTCAACATCTGACCGCATGATTAAAAAGAAAGGCACCAAAAACTCCCCCCGTCTCTCTACCGCGCGAAAAAAAGAAAACAAACTATATGGCTTCGGAAATGCTTGCATCATTTGAGCGACCTGTTGCTAGGCGTCATTCTGCGATAGCTAGCATTGCCAAGCAGGCGAAACCGCGGTACAGGAAGAGGGAACGCCACAAACGCACTTTGTGCATTCCTGCCTTGCTGCGGACTGTGCTTTCTTTGCTGTTCCGGTCCCGTAGGAGAACTCGCGTGTCCTAAATGGTTCGCAGCAATAAAACACGAACGTACGGGATGAAGGACACGGCAGGACAAACGCTCGTTCAGTAGCCTTCTTTTTGCGTGTTCGCGTTTTACAGTGCGCCATGCCACGCCATTTATATTACTGCCGCAACTACTCTCGTTCAGCTAGGCATTTTGCATCTGCCAAAAGTTTTTACTGGAAGGACGTGGTTGCAACGTCTTCCAAGTGTCGGAATTACTGACGCCCTCCACCACATCACCCCCCCCCCCCCCCCCTGCCACCCACACCAATTACACACAGAGCCATACATTTGAAAGGGCGAAAATAACCATTTTAAGATCTGGTTGGAGATCGAAATTTTTTTGAACTTTAGTGGGATAAAACTTAAAAACAAAACCGCAGTTAAAAAAAAAAAACAGCCCGTGGTCCGTAGGGGTCCGCATTCAACCTCCTGCGAACAATCCGAACACCAAAGAAATCATCATTTTCATATTTCACTACTGAAGATCTGAGGTCATAGTTCTTGCGCTTATAATTTAGTATTGTGATTAGCTTTTCGTTTTGGTAAGAAAATAAACTTTAACAATAGACTATTTTCGGTGTCTGTGAATGCTGGAAATGTACTAATGACAAATCGAATCTCGTAGTATTCGAGTCGTGAAACAAATCCTGCAGTACATGTTAAAAAATATTCGGGATTAATCGAATTTTTTCTCAAATTTTCTAACACTTTTCAAAAAATTGGCGCGAAGTTCGAGTAAGGCATGCAATGCCTTTTTTTTGTTTTTTGAAGACTGTTTCAAAACAGCGCTTACAGCGATAAGGGTTGCCAATTTAGCCATTTTATGGCTAGATTTAGCTACTTTTGAAAGCAACTAGTTACAAAAATTTGCTTCAGCTACGAGTAGTGAATTTAGCTCTACTTTACAAAATCGGACTCCGAAATTAGCAATTTTCTAATTGCAGCTTTAATCTAGCGCACTTTAAGAATGAATAATTTGGCAAATGTTGAGCGGTTGTGAGGACAAATAACTCTTGCTGGTGGTAAAGCTAACGACGATGACGCTATGGTTTTTTCCTATAGAACAGGCGGTCAGCTTCGGAGTGTCCTAGCCTGAATAGTTGAAGGAGATAAGGCAACTGGTGTCTCAACCAACTGCCGCTTCAATTCGTCAACAATGTTAAACATATAGCGCCATCTAGTAGCGTTCAAGTAAGGCACAATCCAGACAGAAACTGAGCCTGGAGAGATAGAATGCAGCAGTTGAAGAGAGGGAGGAAGAGCGAATGGCTTCCCTCCTCTCTTAGGGCAGCCTGGTGGGTATTTTAAACACGACTTTCCCTCTCTTTTTGTTGCTTTAAATTTTCCATTCCCTCGGTCCCTCACAGCCATTAACGACTCGGCCTCGCCTTTTCTTTTCCCATCCTCTCCGACTCGTCTTGCCACGCTGGCTTTCCCACTGTACCGCAGCCTGCTTTTGTTTGTCGCCTTGGTCGTTTTCGCGCGCTTCGCTGTTGGTCAGGCAGCGAGGAGTCCTCCAGAGAACACGAGGAGTTAGCTTTCCCGCCGGACGCCGCCGCTTTCAGAAGAAGAGGGGAGGGCACCACCTAATATGTACAAGGCTACGCTCTCTCCGACTGTCATCGACGGAATTTTTTGCCGGTGTTCTCGTGCTTTCTACGGCACGTACGAACGGGCGAGTTTTCGTTCGCGTGGGGCGGGCGACTTAAAACGCACGCGAGGTTTGTGACGCCGACGAGGAACGTTTATTTAAAACGCAGCGAAACGCAATCAGCGAGGATAGAGCACTGAAGAGAGGAAAACAAACAAGCTGCACATAGGCGGGTAAAAAATGCGAAATGTTTCAAGGCAGGGCAGGGCAACTGAATGGCCGACAAAAATGGAATAATCTCCAGTTATGTCGTTCCTAACTGCCCTGAGCTCAGTTACCAGCAAACAAGAAAAAAAGAACCAAATCCTCAGAATTTTGTGCCCTTTCTTTTTTATAGAATAGCATTTGGTGTAATTTCAAACTGGTTAAGATACAGAAGCTTCACTCAAAGGGCTATGTATGCACAAAATACGTTATAAAAGCACTCGAAAAACATATAGCTGCTTTTAGCTCTTTCTCGCTTGTTTTAGGTACTTTTTCGTAAAAGGGTTAATATAGTTACTTCGTGTTACGCACCGTTGATGGAGATCGATGTTGCGTCTTTTAAGAGCTATAGCTGGCTCCGCAGGTTATAGCACCGTACCACAGTGCCGTCACTATAATTTCGCATTTTCATGTGATTTTTTCGTTTCATACGAATATTCGCGCAGGTAGCGAATATTGGTAAAAATATTCGATTCGTATTCGATTAGATTTTTAGCAACACTATTCGTATTCGATTAAGTTTCGAAAAAGTGCCCTTCGCACACCCTAGTTTATTTCCTTGGCACGGAGGAACAAAATACAGTCCGCGTCACCCTTGTGCACAACGTACGAGCACTGTGCACCATGCAATAAATACTGACGTTAGAAAGCAGCCCACGGTTTCCGGGCAAGGTGCTTGTACCAAACTTGCTTGCTGGTCTATGAGGCTCCTCTTATGCACAAGCGTTCCCCCTATAGATGCTAGAAGCTGCGATAAGGTGTCGATTTCCAGGCAGCGAAGTGCGTCGCTCTCTACACAAGGCCGGAGCCTCACTGCATCCGGTGTTCGGAGCAGGGATCGATTGGCAGGGGAAGCGCGGGACATGTTTGAAATGCCTTCGTGCAAAGCAGCGACCTTACTGTCCAAAAGCATTAACCTTGCTACACTTCAGGTCTGCTCCTTGAAACACAAAAACAGGAATGAACAAAATGGAGCTACATTCCAATGCCAACAATATGAAATAGAGAGGCTCCCGCAGTGACTCAACTGAGTCAAAGATTTATTGAGTTCTTTGAAGCGCAGTAACGCCGATTCATGCTTGTGCAGCCCACTGCGCAACCTGTGAAGTGTCTGGGAGTCGCCGCATCATATGTTCCGCCACTTATTTTGACGAGAAACTGATCGCCACCTCTGTTACCTTTGAAAGAAAGCGGTAGCTACACTCTAAACACGAATACGCCTGTATGGGACTAAAAATGGAGCTTACTCTCTTATACAAAAGGGAGTACGTTAGAGGACAGCTTACTTCCTTTTTATTTACTCCTTTCTATTTAGAGTGTATAATGGTATACTTGCACCTCGAGGCGCAGTGCGCGGGAATGACCATACTGTCAACTCAAACGCATTCGTTAGTTACGCACGAAGCACTCAACAGCCAGGTCTCGAAGACGCCGTATACTTGGAGCTTTCATGAAACGCTCCCCCTTCATTAGCAACAATTACGTTACATAAATCACCTAGAAAACGTTGCTCAAGGTTATAGTTGGTGAATTTAAATTGTTCCCTTAGCGACTACGCCGGGCATAGTCCAGCGTAAAGGCGCGGAAAAGAGATGAGCCCTCACGCGTACCTGCGAGCTTTCTTTATAGTTTCACTTGGGCTTGCATCATCTGCATTGCTGAAGTGGCATTCTGCCAGCACAACCAAAGCCGGAACAAGGGATGGACATCTGCTCAAAGCACAGACATTATACCCTCATCGACGTGACCAAGCCACTTTATTTTAAATGCGGTCTTACTAACAGCCTTTCATAGTTCTCACATTTTGCCTTGAACACACTGCGTTCCCGCCTCAATTTTTTTTTTCTGTGGCCGTATAAATGACACGAAAGTCGGGGTTCAATAGCTGAGTAGCAACGCAAAATAATTACTTCTCTAGTGGTCGACTGCGAAATTGTTCCAGACAGCATGACACTAGATAATATGACGATCCGCAGAAATTAAATCCTACACTATTTTAGTACCGTCATACTAACCTTATTTCTAGCATATCAAAGCTTACCGAATCATTCAAGCACAACTCAACAGCCCTGGGTGCTAAATTTTTTATGCACCCCCATAATTTTTTTCTTACCGCAGTCCGGGCCTGCGGCCACTACTTGGTCTATGCGGAGGTACTCGTTTGCTGCTTCCAACAGCTCGCTACACTTCGTAAATTGAACCCGCCGCGGTAGCGCAGTGGCTGTGGCGTTGCGCTGGTGTGCCCAAGGTCGCGGGGTTGATCGCAGCCACGGCGACAGAATTTCTATAAAGACGACATGCGAAAACTCCCATGTGCGGTGCAGTATCACCACGTCTACGTGGTCAAAATTAATGTGCAGAATCAATCAATCAATCAATCAATCAATCAATCAATCAATCAATCAATCAATCAATCAATCAATCAATCAATCAATCAATCAATCAATCAATCAACCAATCAATCAATCAATCAATCAAACACCGCTGTGATTCAGCGGCTATGCTGTTCTGTTACTGAGCCCGAGATGTCAAGGTTGTGAACCTGGTCGCAGCAGCCGCATTCATATTGCGTTGCTGAGCCTGAGATGTCAAGGTTTTGAACCTGGTCGCAGCAGCCGCATTCAGATGGGTGCAAAACGCGATAATTCTTCCCTTGTGCAGAAATTTCTGTGCATGTTAAAGAGCTTCGAGAGTTCGAGATTAACCGGGCGAACACAAATATGGCCTGGAGTAGACCGGAAAATAGTGGCTCACAACTGCTTTTTCGGTCTTAGAACCCAAAAACCTCGTAATTATTCAGTTGAAGCAATACCGGGCTACCTGTTACCGCGTACTGTGTGGACGTTGTCGAATAAAAAGGGTGTCCTGCGTAATAAGTTCAGCCACTTTGGAGGTTTCGGCGATGTAAGCAAAGGCCTAGAAGCCACCCCGCTAAAATAAATGACATATGTGTGTAGCAAAAACGCCATTCTGCTGGCTCCGTAGTAAAAAAAAAATGCATAGGGTCCAAGACCAGGCGTCGTACAAAAGGCGTCTGACAAGCAGGTTGCTCGGGACAGCATTTGTGAGGAAAGCTAAGTTTGTTTTTTATTGCTCTCGTAGATGTCGTCATTAGGATAGAGAAATTGATTATGACAGAAAAACTGGATGTGATTACGGGCAGGGTTTCCAGAGGCGAAAGAAACGGGAAATACGGTCATCAAAAAAAAGGCTGGTCATCGAAGAGGCAGTGTGGGCGTAGGGGTGAGAGGATCCTCTTGCAAGTAAAACGATTAGTTAGTAAACCTTGTTTCGCGGAATTGTTAATATTGAGGAGGCAAGCCGCGAAAGAAAGCGAGACCAGAAAGAAAAGTGAGTAAGGCACGAGGAAATCTGCTTGTGGGGTACCAGTTGAAGCAGTTCTGTAGCACCGGAAGTTTAAGTAAATAAATACCTGCAGCAGATCGGCCAGAAATGTTCGCCGGAAAAAAAAAACTCAAAGATAAATTGCTTTGTTTTCCTTACAACCGGTCACGACGCCGCTGTTTTCGACACCGTGCATAGTGCTTTCATGTCGTCTCAGTCCGCTCCTATACTGCACGTAATTGTAGCGTATATGTAGACTTGAGCGAACCGCGTTGAAATTGGATGCCGATTTTGCAGCCTAAGGTTGTTGCTCAACGTCCTCCCGGTAATCACCCTATCCTTGCGCTCTTTCGTACTCGCATATTCGCGGCTTCATGGCGCAGTGGTCAGCCCTTGTTGCTTGCGGGAAAGGTTTCTGACTCGTCTAAACATGTTAAATCACCGCACGAAACCTTACGCACGGAATCAGAATTATTGCAGGTTATTCCGAGTGAATCGATTCGCACGAGCGCAGAATCGTTCCTCCATTATTTGCCTTCACACAGGCGTGCCACTATCACCGAATAATAAAGTACAGCCCTCGCTACAGCGCATAAACATGGAGCCCAAAGGGGAGGTCGCCGGCTCTGACCAAGTCTAGTAATACCCCTGTCACACGGGACTTCTTCTCGGCCTTTGCCGTAAATTTGTCTTATTGCACTAAAGGAGGAAAACCGAAAAGGAGCAGCGACGCTGCTACACGGCAAATCCAAAGGAGCAAGAACGCGGCCTCCGTGAATGCCAAAAGTCACCGCTGTGTGTGAAGCGGCGCTAGTAACATTATGAAATTAAAGCAGACGGTAGCACTTCAGCTAAGAGTGCTTTCGTTTATGTTGGAAAAAGTAGCTATCACGATAATAAACGAGCGTTCTGACGGTGAGAAACGGATATTTTGAAACAAATTTTCTTTTTTTTTCATCGTTCTCGGTCCGATCACGGTAGGCGCACTTTTCCGTTCGGCTCCTCGTCGTGTTCGAGAAGCGTGCTTTGTTGCTTGTGTCTTTGTGCACACAAGCAAACTCAAAACACGCACACAACAAAGAGCAAACGAAGAAAAAACAGCAAAGCGAGATGCGCAAGCACGTGTGTGTCGATGCGGCTGCTGAAAAGCGTTCAAGTCCTTTTTTAGCAGTGTGGATGTCTTTAGTCATAGCCTCCTCTACGGTTGAGTGCACTGTAACGCAAAATTAACCATTAAATAAGATAAATTAGATATTTTTTTACGGTTTAAAAACTAAAAATTGCGTCAATTTTTTATTCTTTGAGCTCGCTAGCTGGCGCTGCTGTCTGGGTTGCTCCTTTAAGCAACTTTAAGGCCAATGACGGCCGCCTTTATTGCTACGGACCTTTATCGCAAAGGTCTCGACGCTTTGCCGTGTAGATTCGCGTCACGCGCCTTTGGGGCAAAGGACCTTAATTTCTAAGGCCTTACAAGTGCCCGTGTGACAGGGGCATAATTCTAGGTTGGAGAGGCGCAGCGAGTGTCTGAACGACGGCCGAGGGCGATGGGGGGGGGGAACCGCTTGCGCCATCTGTAAGCCGGGGTGTGAACGGAAATGCGAGGGCTGCTTGTGGGCAGCAGCTCCGAATGCATGTTGATGGTTCAAAAGATGGGGTGTTTTTCCTAACTTGTGATCTTTATCTAGAATGACGCATATATTGCAACAGCGCCAGAAAAGCCGAAGGTGCGTGTAGCATG
The DNA here is from genome assembly GCF_052857255.1 of Amblyomma americanum. Classification (NCBI taxonomy): domain Eukaryota; kingdom Metazoa; phylum Arthropoda; class Arachnida; order Ixodida; family Ixodidae; genus Amblyomma; species Amblyomma americanum. The sequence goes on from NC_135497.1 coordinate 108,160,635, forward strand.
CGACGAGTAGGCATGCGCTCGCTAAACAAGGATGCTTTCATCAAGGATAATTAGGATCATTCAAAACCCAAGCATCCACCGTTGTTGAACGAAAATTACATAGGAAGTTCGCGCTCGGCCTATCGCTGGACTTCCAGCGTTATGGAGTATCCCGACTCTGATTTTCATTATTCTCAATAGCAAAATGAAGAACCTGCGAGCTTTTCAAGTGAGCTTGTACTTCGCCAGTCAAGACTGTAGGAGTGTGTTAAAATTTCGTTACAAGAGTAAATACGACTGTAGCAAAGAGTAAACGTGGTCTTGGGAGGGTGCAGTATAATGCGGCCAGGGAGAGCGTTGTCCAGAAGGATTTTTCAACGACTGTAGTCGAAAAGCGCAATTTTCGTCAAAAACATGCAGCTCCTTTCGCGGCTGCTTCGTGCAGTTTCCGTGTCTTTTCTGTGAAGTCCTGTGACGCTGTTGCAACTCCGATTAAAGAAATATGCGGCATTCTTATCGTCGGATTGGTTTCTGCAGCACGAACACAAGGCTGCCGACAGCTGGTCGGGGCACTGGTGAATGGGGCCGCGCATTTCTGGCCAAGACCGTTCGTGCTTACCTGGAAAGTTCTTGACATTTTTCACTCGCATACTTTCATTTATAGGTCCCATTTATTAACTGTTTGAAAAACATGCCGTCCTCAGCTCGCGTTGCACACTGGCTCAAACTCGCGTAGTCGATCTCCAGTGTCAGCTCAGACGTGATATCAGTTAATTCTTGGGGTGCATGGACGCGCCATGAGTAGAAAGAACATAAAATATGAATGGATAGTGTTTTAAGGCAATGAAAAAAACCTCCCAAGATTTCAAGCTTTCCCAATACATTACGATGTGATGTCCTCGAATAAATACAACGTAGACTGGGTTCTTTCTGCTATCATGTGAAAGCAAACAGCACGCCTTCGCCGTAAGTGTGTCTTCTCTGAAAATCATGGGGCCTCAGGTGGCCTACAACAGGTTTTACGTTAGCCCATGCCGAAACGAAAGCGGTCAACAAATGTCGCAAAAAAGCGCACAAAAAGTCCGCGCAATCTAAGTCTCAAACTGGAGTTTCGCACCGACCGAAGAAATTTATTTGTTGTCACCGCTTGCGTGCTACAAAATATCGTGGCCGATAACGCATGTGTTTCAGTTGACAGAACGACATACGTTAAAAATACACCCCTAAGAAACACATACTTATAGATTAAGTCATCGCATGTAAATCAACACAACCACGTCGGTAGACTCCAAGACATGTAGCTGCGAATGATCACTGTGTTCCCTGGATGAAGGTCACTGCCAGTCCACGAGGCATTTGCGTATGACTATCATGCACCGGTGTTGTGCATGGGAGTAGTGGACAGAGCGAACTTTTCATCAGACGTTTCGCACAAGTTCTTAGCGCTCGATGAATGAAACGTATGAAGTGTCGCATATGAAACCAGTGCCTTTCTTTTTCTTGTTAAGACACCGCTATTGCTCAGCGGTCAAAGCATTCTGGGGATCTGTAAAGCAGTGCAGGATGGCCTACTCCTCGCGCTTGTTGGCCTTCGATAGAAGCGCACGGCAAGAACCCGTTTACCGAGATTCAGGAACGCGTTAAATCTCCTCTGCAGAAATTCATGCCTGCTCTGCCATACGAGTACGACAGCGGGCCAAACAGCCAGCAGTGTGGCGGCACGAAGAACGGCCGCGCCACTGCGGTAGGCGGTTTCAATTCTTTCGCAAAACTTTCCAGAATGGCTTTTCCCTGCATTTTCCTGCGCCATGTCCTGTTCACTTTGGTCTGAAACATGACAGCGTACTACGCGAAAAGGTGAGGGGACGAAACTGTCAATAAAGCTTACATCAGGGTTTGTAAAGAACCGCCGTACAAACCCCTAAGTGAACTGCCGCCGGTGACGTTTCAGCTCTCGCTCTCCTACCAATCCGTGTAGAATGACGCTGTTTGCCTCCTACGCCGCGCAGAGGTGTGGAAATCGTAACACCTCTCCGCACCAAGTTGCACCAAGTAGCGAGAAAGAGCGGACAGCCCGCCGGCTGCTCGACTGTTCTTTTCCTTTACCACGTCAACGGTAAGAGGAGGGAAAAGCAGCCGGTACGCATCCTGCCTGCGGTGTCATGAGATTTGCTCTGAGGAGGTGTTTGCAGCCGGCCGTCGGCGCGTGCGTGGCACGTCTTGCTGTGCGGGCAGATGCGCCACTTCTGAGCAGTCTCAGTCGGCTTTCTTATGAGCGCGAGCCGTTCAAACAAGCGTAGGAGGCGTTGCCTAAGGACCGTGCACATCTGCCGGCTTGTAGCAGGCATGATATATTGCCACGCGCCCGGCAACCTTGAAAGCTGCGAGCCAAAGCCGTTGACCGCTACGGTTGGCACACGTCAGAGGGTTAGGTAACAGTGAAAGGGTCCAAAACGCTGACTACGCGTCCTGGTAGGATTAATGCCAAACATACGTGTACGTTTTCTGGAGAAAGAAAAGCCTGATGAAAAGCAAAATCCTATGTAGTCATTTGTCCACCTTTTACCGAGAAAATTGGGCGTCGACAGGATTTTCCGATTTGGCGAAATATTTCCCACAGTGGCCGAGGTACTATGCTCCCGACAATCCGGTCACACAGTGAGACGATAAAACTTGTCTGGATAGTTTGTTCATTCCTGGCCTTCATTTCTGCTGCGCGAGAAAGGCAAGGACAAAGTACCACGTACCAGGCGGAGAAGCGCTTCTCCGTATGTTAGCGTTTTCCTGCTTTGTTGTGGTCTTTTTCACGCAGCAGAAACGAAGCACACAGTGTGGTCAACCAAAACCTGGCGAAATTGAGTAACTTCATGTGTACTGACAGTCAAGTATATACAGATTGATATAGGGCACTGCTGTGGCGGTCGACACCTGATCGTAAATTATTTTTGTTTATAAATCCACCATGTAATGTTTCTAGTAATTGAGCCCCGCACTTCCCGGCTGGTAAATTACCTTCTACAGCGTGTGATTGTAAATTGTGAACTATGGGGTTTAACGGCCCGAAGCAACACATGAGCTATGAGGGACGCCGTAGTGGAGGGCTCCGGGTTAATTTAGATCACTTGGGGTCCTTTAACATGCATTGAAATCGCATGCACAGGGGCGTGTTTTGATTCGCTACCATCGAAATACGGCTGCCGCGACCGCGATAGAACCCACGACCTTGGGATAAGCAGCCGAACCCCAGACCCACTGAGCGACCACGGCGGATTCGACAGCGTGTGGATAAGGGGTAAACGTGAGGTAACAACCTTAGAGCTAAAATTTTAAGAACCAAGTGCGATGTAAAACATGTTCTGGTTTATAGGGGTTTAACGTCCCAAAGCAACTCAGGCTATGACAGACGCCGCAGTGAAGGGCTCCGGAAATTTCGACCACCTGGGGTTCTTTAACGTGCACTGACATCGCACAGTACACGAGCCTCTAGAATTTCGCCTCCATCGAAATTCGACCTCCGCGGCCGGGATCGAACCCGCGTCTTTCGGGCCGGCAGCCGAGCGCCATAACCACTCAGCCACCGCGGCGGCTGTAAAACATGTTCTCATGCTGCACAAAACGGCGAACGCGTTACACTCGACAGGCAAAAAAAAAAAACATTTTAGAACGTTTACTGCATACTTTTCGCATATTATTCAAATATTTAGAAATCGGTGCCTTGACATGTGTTAAATATTCTGACACAGTGACGCCCCCCCAAGATGTCTTCACGGCACAACATTGCGAGCCGCCCACTGTGTCTGAGAGAAGGACGCCCCGCGGCTGCTTCCAAGAACAGTTGGGAAGCGCCCTTTAGTCCCTCCGAGGGAGAGCGGTGTCGATGTGTGACAGCGATTTATGTGTGTGAGGGCGGGTGCACGCGCGGATCGAGGGGACGATCGCTTTGCCAAGGTCAGCAAAGCCAGACACTCAGCGACCTCGGAGAAGCGAGGCTCTCGTTTCGACGCTCTCCGGCCAGTGTTTATTTTCTCTTTATGTAGTTGCAAATAAATCCTAGTTCGTCGTTTTTAAAGGTATCGTTCTCCTGTACGTCATTGAAATACGAACAACATGTGAGGACTCGTATGCCGTCTAAGTGGTCGTAACGTTATGACGTGCTTTTAGATCAGAGACTGCAGGACTGTTCTTCGCGTCAGTAGCGAAATGTAACAGACCGAAATTTGTTAAAAGGGCAACTTCTATCCAGTTTCAGTCATCAGTGTAAATCTATTCTATGGCTCTTTATGGCTATGTTGATATTTGTCTAGTAGCAAAATACGCATTTATTGCCGAGAAAATTGGATTTAAGAAATTTCCCGCGACTCAAATCTAGCTAGTGACGTCACGACCGGAAAGAACTTCTCGAATGGCGGTGCAGTCTAGCCTCAGGTATCCGCGCACATAAAAAACGCGTCGCAGTTTGCTTGCTTGTCCGCAACCGGAATTCGATTCCGCTACCTCGTGCCCAGCATTCAATCGCCGTTGAGGAGCGGACCGAATATCCAGTCCCAGCGCCGTCAGTGACGCGCATGATCTAAATTATTCGTCTTACTGCTGTAGTCCTACGAGGCTTGTTTAAAAGTTCTCGTATCTCGCGACCTGTTCTTTTCATGTTTAATTTTTTATATTTTACCTTCAAGGAACCCTTGGTACGCTGCCTTGAGCGCAAGTCACGATGTTGTATTAATGTTACTAAGACTCTCTGGTTACGAGCCTCAATAACGCGCGCCTAAACAAAGAAAGCGGAATTTCCGGACTACGCTACACACCTTGTGCATAGCCCGCAGGGCTCAATTCTGCCAGAGAAGTATATATATTACTGCTTGTCGGCGCCTGGTATATATTCCGCAGGGCCGGCCTGTAGGAATACGTTGCGTTAGTCCCAAGAAGGGCGGAGAGCAGTCAACTCTCTTCTCTGCGGAGGCATTGCGACTGCTTTTCTACACGCATATGCTTCACTACCTTCCTGCCTGCGGTATGAAACTCCCAGCTAGTGCATGCATTACGGAAGTCGGGCGACAAAGATCGGCCATGTACATTATTTTCATCTTAAGGACATATCGGGCGAACGATATTCTTCGAAATCACGATGCCAGTAAGTGCCAGTAGGCACGCGTAATCCAATCAGCTCCGCGATGGCAAAGGAAGCCCACTGAAGGTATTAGCGCTTAAAAATATCTTTGTGACAGCAAGAATCATGTTGGGCGGGACAGTTAAATTTTAAAATTTTAAAACAAATTATTTTAAGCAATTTTGACAATTTTAAACACTTTTAATAACCAAAAAAACTTTGTTGTCCGCACCTGTTTAGGTAGGCCCCAGAAAACATAAAATTTTAACTTTTAGACGTGTATAGCCCCCACCCGGAGTGTAAATCGGAAATTACGGTAAGTTATTTGAGTTGGCCGCCGTTCATACATTTAGCGCGGCACCATGCCGGTGAAAAGAAAACTCAGGAGCTCACACCTGCATGTCCGACGCTGTCGTGAAGACGACAGCAGCGAATTCTTGTGTCATGGCTACGATGAGTTCTCTTGGGCGCCAGCTAGCGTCAGTGACTGAAACAAAATGAAACCAAGCGTTCTCCACCTCCTGTGCTGAGCTCTATACCTGCATGCAAGTATTTTGACACTGTTAAGTCGTAAATGTTCCTGTGCTTCGTTATTGCGCAATTTCAGTATTTCCTGCGTGAAACCGCAAAACAATCATCGATCACTAGTAATGTGTTCCTGGCATTCGGGTGATGAAAATTTCCGAATGAATTTGGCGTTGATAGACCTCTCGCGTATGAAAACGCACTTTCTCAAACCTGCTGGCTCTGTAGGGAAAGCTACTGCAAGCACCAGCGAATAAGGGGATGGATTCTCAAGCAGCTCACGCTTTACAACGGTCCATGGTCGGCACTTTTGCTGTCATGCACATTCGTATATCGCGATGGCAGAAGAGAAGGGCGCGAATCATTCACACGCAGTCCTTCTAAACTAAGAAAGCATACGCGAAATACAACCTTTTGTGTAGTAGCTCACTGAATCAACATAAAATTAATGAGTACAATTGTGTGTCGCAAGACGTCATCTTGCTGCTACAAGTTTCACAAAACTTATTTCTCTGAATTACGCTCAGTCATTTAAACTTAAAGGCTTAGGCTAGTTAAAAAACCTTCCATATGTTGCTACAAGATTATCGAACCCATTACTCTAGCTGACTTCCACGCGATGAAATTTTCATTAGAGCGTTATTTCACCAGTAAAAGTGCAAGTGACTTCAAGGCCACAAAGTTTCTAGCCCCTCAGTAATACTGAGTCTTGGTTAAATCAGTAAAGCGACGGCAAATCCGACAATTCTCTCAGAGAATCCCGAGGTTGTATTTGCGCCTCACTTCAAACAAATAAAATATACTGACATTTCAGTTTTGCCTGAAAAGCTGAAATGGCATTTCAGCATGCCCTGAAAGTGTTGATGAGCAAGGGCTGCAAGATTTATGCATATAAACTCATCATCATCATGCGCCTGACTACGTACACTGCAGGGCATAGGTCCCTGCCATGTATTTCCGATTAACCGTGTCCTGTGCCAACTGCGGCCACCCTATCCCCGCAAGCTTCTTAATCTCATCCGCCAACTTAACCTTCTGCTGCCCCCTGTTGCGCTTGCCTTCTCTTAGAGTTCACTCCGTTACCCTTAAGAACCAGCGGCTATCGTTCCTTCGCATTACATGCCCTGCCCAAGCCCATTTCTTTCTCTTTATTTCGACTAGAATGTCATTAACCCGTGTTTTTTCCCTTACCCACTCTGCCCGCTTCCGGACAGAGTGGGTTTTATGGTTTAGCTTTATCGAGTTTAACGTCCCAACGCGACTTAGGCTATGAGGGACGCCGTAGTGGAGGGCTCCAGATAATTTGGACCACCTGGGGCTCTTTAACGTGCACTGACATCGCACAGCACCCAGGCCTCTAGCATTTCACCTCGATCGAGCCCGCGTCTTTAGGGTCAGCAGCCGAACACCATAACTACTGAGCCGCCACGCCGGCTTGTGAAGATCACAGCGATAAGATTACTAACTGTGCGCTGATATCAGCCTGAATAATAATTAGCCTGTGACCAGTAATGGGTAATAATCGTGGCAAACCAAAAAAGAAAAGACGTTCGTAATACAACATCTATACGTGCCACTTCCTACGTTAACAGGAATATTAAAATGCACATTGCTCGAAGGTGCAACTTCGCTGGGTCAGTTGATTTCCGTCTCCATATGAGGACGCTAGCGAGCACGGGCAACGCAATCATCCTTCAACAGCGCTTCAGTTGCTGCGTCTGCTTGTATTTTTTCCCGCATGTATGCTGTTGAATATGCTTTCATGTCACACAAGGAAAGCGGCTAATGGGGCCATCTTATTTTCGGTGACTCAGCGTAGACTAATCTGATACGACATCAGGCAGAAAGTAGGGTGAGAGAGTGATGCTGTCCCGTAATAATTTACCTTCTGAACGCGCGGTATGGCGGAATGTTGATTCAGGTAACAAGTCTAAATTGACCTGAATTTTATCCGTCGAACCAGCCTTTGCAATACCCCTTCCATTACGCTGGTCACGATAAGATGGAGAGCGAGCGATACAGAAGCACCCAGAAAACTAAGGCGCTTGCCTTGTTTTGGTATGCGCAACATAGTAAGCCGAAAAATACCACGGGGTTTCGAGCAAAGGAGGAGAATCAGACAAAAAGGCCATCGAAGTTCTGGTGCGGCACAAAGAAATGTGTGCTCTGAAGCCTGCATGCCTTTCATGGATATGTCTTTCAGTAGAACTTGCAATAAAGACGAAGCGCACAAACTACTGTGCATGATCGTTGTTTACGTAAGATATGAGCCAAATCTGCAAGCTGTTGAGGAATGATCAGCGCATTTCTTCAGAAATTGACGGCACACTCGAAAGAAAGTCACTAATCTGACGACGGCTATACTGTTCGAGCAACTGTGTTTCTAGCCGCCTTATTCTTTTGACGCCTGCATCGCATATTCTTTTTCTGAAAGTAGCTACGCCAGCGGTATCCAAAGGTAGTTATTTATTTACTTATTGAATGATACTACAGACTTATGCAAGGGTGCTCATATAACGTGAGTACAACAAGGAAAAGCAAGAACAGTAACAAGTGTGTAGGTTCAACAAACAGCAGAAACGAGAAGACACTAGGAAAACGCGAAATGATCTCCCAGTCCCTCCGCGAGATTCCTAAGTGTAAAAGCAATTAAGGAGTGGTTAAAAGTGGTACTAGAGCAAACGCTAGATAAAGGCAAAAAATGAAGGCCTTCTTACGCACTCTGGCCCCTCGACGATTGATACATGTCGGTCATGATAAAGCCGCAGGGAACGCTTGGCAGCGCGCCCCGGGGCGCCAGGTCAGACAGCAGTATGTTTCCTCTGGGTGAAATTAGTATGTTCGAGGGCTGAGGGAACAAAGAGAAAAAAAGTTTTCAGGTTACCGTGCTTATCCTGTGAGGTACGCCGAGGTATACATGTGTCGCGGGAGTGACGAACCCCGCCGGTACGCTTCAGGTCATATTGAACGCGACTGCACCTTCGAAGCTTGTGAGTACAAACGACGGATATTATTACCCTGGCGGAAACATTGCAAGCCTATCGGAAATATTAAGCTATGCGTAATTTTTAAGCGTGTTTGGTGCCCATACCAACCGACCCTCTGCTTCAGTAAAAGTGGTTGCTGGTGTCAGCACACAACGTGGATTTAACTCGTTTGACGGCGGAGCACATCACTGAGTTGGCAATGCAGTGGCTTAGTCAGAGACCGTGTTGCACCGTCCCCAAGCGTGTCTTTCCCAGGCGAGCCGAACACCTAGCCGGGGGATGCTTGTGCCCATGAGAAAACTGGTGGGGCCCTGGTGGTAATGGGATTCGAAACCATGCAGCACTGCCGCATATGAGGCGGATGCGGGAGCTTATGCGGTGGAGGAGGGCGGTATTATTTACCAAATTCGGCCTTGCACGTTTGTGGCATTCGATTAAGAAACCACTTCACCTAATGCTCTCATTACAACGTGCAAACAATGTTGGCTGATATCTGCAGTGTCTGTGGCGCTCACCTTGAGACGACCGTGGACGACAGGTTTCTCCCTCGTGTGGAGGAAGGCGAGGGCGTCTAACAGTTGGGCCATGGCCATTCGACCCCATTTTACGAGGGAGAGCTTGCGCTCGCGGAGCATCATCATGTACTGGTCCAGGTTCCGGTCTTGCGGGTGCCAGAGCACGTAGACATGCGCCAGCGATTTTTGCAATGTCACCTGGACAAAAGCCAAAAATGGTGTTTTGGGCACCCATACACGTATTCCCCTGGCAAATAACGAATGCGGCCTATAAATACCGTGCACGCCTTCTTTTAACATTTCTGCAGAACACGGATCTTGTTTTTAAATGGTGACAGCAGGAACGGACTATGGCCTACTGTGATTGAATGTGTGCGTAGATGGTGTCTTCCGGAGTGGACTACTTTATACTGTGAGTGAATGTGTGTATGGAGTGTGGCACTACAATGGCCTATGTTCTACAGTGACTGAATATGTGCATAGATGGTGACTTCTGGAGTGGACTGTGATGTGAACTGTGTGGATTGATTGTGTGCATAGATGGTGACTGCGGGAGAGAATGTGTGCTATTATAAGAGACTGTGCGCTTAGCGGGGTAGATGCGGCATTGTTAATATCGAAGGGACGCTGCGGTGGAGCAATTGCCGGCAGATAAAGCAAGGCTAACCCATTCCTGTAGCATTCAACACCTCAACCTCAACCTCAACGTCAGGCGAGAAAAAAAAAACATTAACAAAGTAAGGTTGGGGCTAACAATGGTTGACCCTGGTTGAGGACGAGAAAATTGCTTTTCTGCCCGTCCCTGCACCAGCGCAACCCACCGGTGGACGGAGGGAAGTAAAATACCATTTTTCCATTCTTCCCATCACGTACAATCGCGAAAGAAGCTCCGGGCCCTGACAAAAGTTGCAGCCAACCGCACTCATGTTCATCAGTTGGCTTCACCGACAGACCAGTAAGCCCCTTATAGGTCAAGTCTGTGTCGATGCACCCGACGTCACACTCTAGCACCAGTACGTCAGTCTCAAGAGCCGCTATGACGCCGAGACATGTAGCACGCCTATTTACGTAACTGGACAAGTGGCAAGTTTGGCGACATCTATCTCAAACCAGAGTAAAATAATGCACCTTAACCATTCATTCTCACCTTCGCGGCAATTATACATCTGTTTTATAGTTGCTTAGTTTTGTAGTACAAGCTGTACAGACAAAATTACTATAACTGAGGTGCGATTTCTAACTTCTGGTAAGAAAAAAAGGAAGAACTTTGTATAAAGCACATTGACCCGCTTTCCGCAGTAATGCAATGAAAACATGAACAATGCTTGATGAATGCCACATCCAAGCACGGCTCACTGCAACTTTACGCAGTTTCAAACGGGTGCCACAGGTAAGGACTAGTCCAGGCGTGTCAAATTAACAGCATATTAAGAGAGTGCACCTGCCTGTACGTACGTGGAATTCGTTAATATTTCCGTGAAAGAGGTCGATCTTTTTGAAGCTGCGGACGCTTTCAACAACGTGTTCGTATTCGCCCCAGTGATGCTGCACTTTCTTTACAATCACTTCTCTGCCGTTCTTGGCGATACCTAGATGAACAGACGTATTTTCATAGTATCTGCAAGTAGAAAGAAGTCAGTGTAACAAGCTGCCAGCCCATGCAAACACCTCGAGTGGCTCACAAGCATGAAAAGATTTTTCTAATTTGCGCCCTCCCCACTCTGCACATCCACAGCCGCTCGAGCAGTCGTCGCACATCTAAATGAGCTTGAAGGAACGTCGCGACAGGCGACACCGTCGCGTTATAGACAGCTGGCATTACTGATATTGGCCCACCCGAACAGTTGTCGCAACCCAGGCATGCTGTTGATGCTGTCGCTCAGCTCTAGCGAACGTGGCTGTCCATTTTTTGCAAATATTTTGGACAAATTACGGCCATTAGCTGACGTGTCAGACTATAGTACGTACTCTGCACATTTCATGGTAATGGGTACCCCGAGACCCCGGCCGCAATCAGCCATTTTGCCTGGCGAACCTTTACGGAAACTGGCCAGTTTTACGCGGCCTAACCTGTTTCGAAGGTGGCTCTGAGGCAGAGCTGGAAAAAGAAGCCAGACGCGAAAGCTAAGGCGCCTCATGCAGAGAAGGCCATCACGACCGACCCCAGGAATGGCCGCTCTACGGTGTTCGTAACTGCAAAGCACGCGACCGAGCCTCACCGTACTCCGGCGAGGAAGTTCTTTTTTCTCTCGCTGTAGAAGAACCCGTTGGCGGCGACCAACGAGCTGAGCGGAGCGTTGGCCACATCTGCGAAGGCGTTCTTCCAGCGCTGGCTCTCCGACAGCCACACGGAGCTCAGGTTTGCCTTGCTGTCGTACGCGATCTCTCTGCAAGCGACGGAGGCGAAGTTGCCAGACCAAGCGCCGTCCGCTGGAGAGCACGCGGGGTCGTTGCTCAGTGAGGGCTCTCCATCGTTTTGTTCGGTAGATAAATCTCTGGTGCCGCCATCCAAGGTGTACAGAGGCTGCGCTACTACGCGAGGGTCTAAACTGCAATTGGCCTTGTAAGCTGGCTTCAGCGTCAGAGAGTTCATGGACCTCAGCATCGTTTCTGCGAGTATCATCGCGGCCAGTGCGGTGTCACTTTTCTTCTCGGTTTTTCGGACACGCTGGATTTCACGAAAGAGGTGCTCTTGGAAGTAGTGCAGCTTCTTGCATTGCAGCTTGTGCTTACTTTGGCCGGGGATTGCCCATCGATCCCCGTGGTCGGAATCGCTGCTGTTGCCACCTTCCAAGCTTCGCCCATCGTGCTCATCTTCCTTCTCCATGGAAGAGGCGTCGTCATCGCTGGCCGCTCTTTTATGCGAAAACTCGCAGCTTGTCTCCGTTTCCATTGGAATTAGCAGAGCCTGAGCAGTCCTATGCGTCCGACACAACTCACAACTTTCGTTTAGAACTGATTTTCCGAAGGCGTTGGGCTCGAGGTACGCCAGCTTTAGTTTCTGGCCTGTTTTTTCTTTGGGGCTGCTTAGAGTAGGGTCACTTTGCGCACGGCGGACTAAGCCGTTGTCGGCGTCAGCGGATATTGAGCAGGGCTGAGATGAGTAGCCGTCAGTGGATGACTTATGAGCATTTGCTGGAAAAGAAAGGTCACGCGTCTTTCTTGGGCTTAGCACTCCCTCGGTGGTGAACTTGAATCTAGGCGGCCGGGCTTCTTCCTGGTAAGAAAAATAAAGGATAATATTTGGCGCTGTCTGAGGGCGCTATCAGTTTAAAAGCGCAAAGTTAAGACCTTAACAAATGGTCGTGCTTGAAAATCTATTCGCGTGCATTTCGTGCCCAAGTATAACTGAATTATAGGTGCCCAAAAAACTTTACAAAAGTTTTCGCAACTCGAAGACGGACAAAAGGACGTGACCTGCACTTCCCTGCGTGATTTACATGTGGCTCTCTTCATTGTGACGCTGTGCCTCCGAGTGATGAGAAAATTCGGCTTTTCTGGTGGCTTCCGTGCTCCGTAAACTACTGTGGGAACCTGTATGTACAGTCAGGGACAAAACTGTTTGGACCACGAGTTCCACAAACGAAGCCGATAGCTCTATTATTAACCAGCTACAGCATGAAGACCACACTTCAGGAGCTCAGAGTCAAAATTCAGTTCTTTCACCACCACAAGTCTGGTCTCTATATGGCAGCTAATAACAGAGCTATCAACTTAGTTTACGTTGCACGTGGTCCAGAAACTTTCGTCCCCGATTGTACATGAAGGGTAAACGCTCACCCGGATACAAACGATACGACATCCAAGTTTTGATTGTTAGAACGTACCTTCTTATTTTTTCTTTGAATAATTTGCACAGGGCCAGATAGAAAAGAAAAACAAGACTGTGCAATTTGCAGAGTAGAAGTTTTCGCTGAAGTTTACATTTTAAACGACTGCTCATTTTTTAGCACATTACCGATGCCGGTTTGCTAATGTTCAAGCAATGAGAATGTCTCTGGGCTACTATACAGATAAGGCACAAACTACTTGATGTACTCACAGCGCGAGACAAAGACAAGAGAAAACACAAGTGCTGAGGTATCAAGCTTCTCAGCCTGCTAGCATTTTAAAATATAAATACCCCTAAGTGCTGCTTTAAAATTAGGGAAGTTATGAGGGCGCTAACTTCCTTTCTTCCAGCAAAAGAAGGAAATTAAGAAAGAAAAAGAAAGAAAGAAAGGAAGGAAGGAGGCAAGGAAGGATGGAAGGAAGGAAGGGAGCGAGAGAGAGAAAGAAAGAAAAAAGAAAGGAAGGAAGGAAGAGAGAAGGAAATAAAGAAAAGAAGAAATGAAGGAAGAAAGATAGAATGAAAGAAGGAAGGAAGGCAAGAAAACAAAAAGAAAGAAGGAAAGAAAGAAAGAAACAAAGAAAGTAATAAAGGCAAAAAGAAAGAAAGAGAGGAAAGAACCGAGAAAGAAGGAAAGAAAAGAAAGGAAGGAAGGCAGGAAGCAACGACAAAAGAGAAAAAGAAAGAAAAAAGGAAGGAAACTAAGATAGGAAGGAAGGAATGATTATAGAAAGAAAGAAACAAGGAGAGAAAGAAAGCAAGGAAGGAAAAGAGAAAAAAGAATTAAAGAAAGAAAGACAGAATGGTAGGAAGAAAGAAAGGAAGGAAGAGAGAAAGAAAGAGAGATGGAAAGAGAAAAAAAGGAAACAGTTCAAGGTCTGGGAGGTAACAGACTGCGAATAGAATTTTTAAGTTGTTCGTGCCTTTATTGTTTCGGCACTGGAACTAATCAGGGGCGTTCTAGTTGAAAGCTGCTGGCGGTTTAGCATTGCTAAGCAGGGAATATTGAGCAAAAGCAGGTTTTTACTGGTGAACACCAATGCCACGTACATAAAAGCCAGATTGAGGTGTCCACTGGCCCAGGAAGCCAGTTGTGCGCCTTTCTTTTCGTCAAAATCAATGGACTATACAACGTTGTCAACGCCAACGCCAATGAACCCAATGACTGCCGGCGGCGAACTTGTTTTGTTTTGTTTGTTTTTGAAGAAAGGAAATGACGCAGTCACTGTCACATCTTGGTGGACACCCGAACCGCTACCTAAGGGAAGGGATAAAAGAGGGAGTGAATGAATAAAGGAAGAAAGAGGAAATTGAAAATTGAAAATCGGCCTTTGAGGAAAAGAAATTGCGCAATATCTGTCTCACTTCTCGGCGGACACCTGAACCGCGCCGTAATAGAAGGGATAAATGAGGGAGTGAAAGAAGAAAGGAAGAAAGAGGTGCCGTAGTAGAGGGCTCTGGAATAATTTCGACTACCTGGGGATCTTGAACGTGCACTGACATCGCACAGCACGCGGGCGCCTTTGCGTTTCGCCTCCATCCTTCAAGGTAGAAGTATGGCGCCGTTGATCTTGGCTTGACTAGGCCAGTAAAGCTTTCTTTAAAACAAACAAAATCAAAATTGTCTCGAAACTTTGTGCTTATATGTGAACATGTGAAATGCGCGCGTACCGTGTGTGCGTATATATACCTTCATTTGCTACACACCTTAAGAGGGTGAGGAGACCTTCCTTCTTCACCCCTCCAAAGCGTTTCTAATAAGGGAGAAGCTGCTCATTAGCATGCACACAAGCGCAGCCATACGGCTACAAAGTTTACGAAGCTTTGAAGTGCTGAAGTGCCAGGGGTGCTACAAGTGCTCCGTTACGCAACGGAGCAGCAGACAGGTTGGCCTAGAAACTTAACGAAGACACGCGTGTAAGGAAAGACCTCATTTCTGCCCCGGAATTGATCCAGCTGATCATGGTGGTCTTGTTGATGATCGTGAACGTGTACGCATGTGTGCAAGTTTTCGTGGGTGGCGAGTGTTGTGAAGACGCATGTATACACGCACACGTACACCTGCTGACGTAAGTGTGTGCGTGAGTGCCATTGGATCTGTCGCCACGTGAACATGTCACACTTGTCCGAATCGACAGAGCTGTCGCTTTGTATGCTAGAGTGGAACGGCCTCTTACTAAAGCTACTTCAAAGTTTCGTGGCGTTGTGGCGTTGAGCTATGGAAATATCATTGAGTGACGTACTTCGTCTCGAGAATTCTTGCATCCCAATAACTTTTTCTATTTTTTTTCACTCAAAAACATGTGGGAAATCGCTATGACACGAAGTGCAAGATATGGGCTTACCAGAAGAAAGGAAGGTTCTGGCTTGGGAAGATTGGTTTTCAGTGCGTTCGCGTAGCCCTGAAGGGGTAGAGCCGTTGGGACCACTGTGGGTGCTCGAGACATCACCTCGAGGACATTCATGGGTTTCGTGGCGATTATTTTCACCTCGGGCCTCTGCAGACACTGTTGGGTCCTGCGCACCTTCTTGGGCATGCGGGAGTCATCATTGAACGTCACTTGCAGCATAGCTGGGACGGCGCGGGGTCGCACTGTGATTTTCTTGCCCACTGTCTTGCAGCTCCTGATGGACTGTGGCGGGCTCTTCCGCTTGACTGCGGTGCCTTGGAGCAGAGCGAAATTGGTGCCATGTGCCGGCTGATCCCCCACGGGGCTACCGCTGTTCAGGAGCTTGCCGCGGGCTTCCGTGTAAAGATGGCCTAACGTTTCACTGAAGCGCTCCCACATGACGTTGGTCTTGACGCGTTCCCCGTCGGCCGAGTAGGCTAGCAGGTCTTTTTTAGAACTGAACTCGCGATATGGCCTCACCAGGTCGTCCAGATGCTCGCGCATCCAGCGAAGGCCTTCCTCCACCTCAGCGACGAGCAGCACCGGCAGCAGCGCCGCGAAGCGGCTCTGGAATTCGCACGAATCCGTTTCGTGACCGAGGACGTCGAGTGCGAGCTCCAGGCCGCCGGAGCTCATGAAGGCCTCTACCATGTCGCGGTGGACGTACTTGCTGTAGTCGGCCTTGTCGTGCATGAGGCATGCGCACAGGTGGAACATGGGCCCCACGACGGACGGGTCGTTCCGGCAGCGCCGGCCGCACGAAACCAGGGAGGTGAACACGTCGTGGCTGAGGAGCAGCTCGGTGCCGCCTTCCAAATGGCGCCGGATGAACAGCAGCACCTTGAACAGTGTGTCCCGATAGAAGCAGCGGTAGTCACGCGCTGATGAGGTCGGAGACAGGAGCAGGGATATCCTCCTCTGGAAGCGTGAAGTCCGCCAGCGTAAGTATCAGAAAGAGGAGACTGATCATGTTCATTGTCTGCGATACGGTTGTCTATACGCGATCCCTCAAATATGGCCCAAATAACGTTGTAGTTAACTGAACAATACCGAGGTAGGTACAATACTAAAGAGGTATTTTAGACTGTCGATCATGCCAATAAGTACGGAATGTTCCCCACGTCGATACCTTACAGAGTCATGAAATGTGCGCAGGCCTTCAGTGAATATGTTAAAAAGGAAACTACGTTTGGTTCCTGCACAGTTTACTACTTTGCTGTGTAACAGCAGTGCTTCGAATTCAGGATAACAGAGTTCGAAGGCACACAAGTGGCCGTAAAAGTTCTCAGAACGCGGGTGCTGAATAGTACAAAATTATTTCCAAGGTAATGCACGCGCCTAACGAAAAAAAAAGTATTCCAGTCCGCGCTGGTGTAGGCGCCTACCTCAATTTACCCCTCGAGTGCGGGGAGCTCGAGGCTAAATTTAGGTTTTTTTACAGCACCGCGGAATTACAAGACAATTCTAGAACGAAACGGCAAATGGTCCTCACCGGAGGCCCTCAAGCCAATGCCGCCGTGGTTAATGCCCTCGCACGTGCTAGCCTGACGTCAAAGGGGGTGGCAGGTGCAAACAGATCATCCAGGTTAACCACGACAATCGACAGAAGCCTTTGAGGGGCATTTGCCGCTTCGTTCTCGAGTCGTACCTGACTACAACAGTTCTGGAACGAGAACTTCAGGTTAAGCTCTTTTCTTTTACATCACCGAATAAATGCTGCAAAGATACTGAACTATATTTATTTAACGCAGCCAAGGTGTTGCTGAGAACAAGTATAAGCGGCTTTTTTTCTTCTTACCGACACATACTGTTCTTTTTCAGCTGAGCTCATCTTGTTGAAGATCGCCTTCACCGCCGCATCATGGTGCCGGCAGATTGCCAAGCAGGCCGCTGTCACACCGGACTGTGATGTGAGGAAGTGAGATGAAAGAAAAGTTATTCTTTGGATCCTATAGTACTTGATACTGGCATGCACATCAAAATTTTACAGGGGATATTTGAATGTTGATTTCTCTTGCTAACATACTTCCCAGATGAACATATCCTACACATGCACGTCATCAAAAACATCAAAACACGGCAGGGAAAGCTCCACTGAGAACTTCACCTGGTCCTCGGACAAGATATTGGCCCCAGCTCGCAGCAAGAGGCCTACGGCTTCAGTTCGCCCTTCAGCAGCAGCGCACATCATGGGAGTTCTCCCGTCCTGCAGTTGGAATAGACCACGATGCTTTTTATAACAAAACAGGCCAACAAGGAAGTAGTTTCGTTTGTAGCATACTGGGTGCGTCAGTAAACAGTAAAAAATTACTAAGAGAAGGAGGCCAAAAAAGATAAAGAAGACTTCCCAGGAATTAACCGCCAGCCACGGCAGATGTCAATTATTATGATATTCATCTTAATTAGGTATCTGATTAATTAAAATTTGCTAATTAACGCAACAAAAAGTCGTTCTCAGCGCGAGGAAATGCAGTGCAGCCGCCGCGGTAGCTCAGTGGTTATGGTGCTCGGCTGCTGACCCGAAAGACGCGGGTTCAATCCCGGCCATGGCGGTCGCATTTCGATGGAGGCGAAAGTCTAGAGGTCCGTGTACTGTGCGATGTCAGTGCATGTTGAAGAACGCCCGATGGTCTAAATTATCCGGAGCACTCCACTACGGCGTGCCTCATAGCCTGAGCCGCTTGGGACGTTAAACCCCGTAAGAACCAACAATCCAAATGGTGTGCTTTTTCCCGCACAAAACCGAAACTATGTGCATGAGGCGCTCAGGAAGCTCAGTGCGAACGTCACGTCCGCTAGTAACATGCTGCAGTGCCTACGGCGTCTAAATCTAACTTCCTGAGTTATTGTACCACGTCATGCACATTCTCCTGCTTCGTCACTTGTTGCAAGGAAAAGGATAGTCATCGGTAAGTACGTGGCCGTTGTTATTGAGAGCGACGAAGTAAAAGAAAGCGCATGCCCCGGCACAGTAGAACAGGCGGTTCGAATGAGCTTCCTGCGCTCATCACGTATTAGTAGTAGGATGTGCTTATTTATTAAACAAAAACAGACATTCCAAATTTCCACCAAACAAACCAGACCAAACCAGACAAACCAAATTTCCACGCCTGCAGCGCTTTAGAGAACGGCTTTTTCTTAGTTTCAAAAAATGATATGACATCGCATTTTCTGTGACTACAATCACGTCTTTGGCACTAACCACCAGTGTAGTGTGTGAATTAAAAAGTTGATTAGTAAGTCGCCGTTAATTAGCTGGCTAATTTGTGTTATTTTTAATCGCTGAAGTCCGCCGCGGCTGAGAGTATGTACCTGAAAGGATTTTTTTTTTTCTAATGCAACTAGCATGCTTCTACGAATTTTTGTGAACTCCCGGTATATTAGTGATCGTACCACCTGACGTTTCGAAAGTGTATACAGTGAGTTACTATTTGCAGGTCTCTATGACAAATAGCAAAGGTTTGACTGACTCTGACGGAGCCATCGACGAGGCTTAACTTTTGTAGCTGTGCTCGTCTCCAAAATTTAGTGTACGATGACCATCACAACCTGATACCTCACACCGCAAGTATTCCAGGTTAGGTTTAAAAATAAAAATGGCAGCATAAGCAGGGACAGGGTGCAAAATTTAAGAATGAATATTTCCGTGGACAAAAATTCAATGAAGAAAACTTTTATAGAGCAAAATTTATGATTCCTCACTTCCTTGATAAAATTCCTGAATGAAAATTTCTGCACAAGACTCGAGAGTGGAAGCTTCTTTGCACAACATGACACGGGGTCTCTAAAGGTACTGCCTTCCTTACAGGGGTCTTAAGGTCTATGAACGATACCGCAGTAGAAGGCTTCGCATGAGTGTTGGCGTCGTAAAGAACCACAAAGCACACAGGCGTTCTTGCAGTTTGCCTTCTCTGAAACGATGCCGCTGCCACGAGTGGATGCCAGACTCAGTGCAGGCCAGCGTAACCACTGCGCGCTACTAAGAAAAGCGGCACTGGCAGTTGACAGCAGCCTTGCAATGGCCATAGATTCGTTGACCGAATTATCATCCCATTGAATGATAATGAAATTGGAGAGATTGTAATAAAAAGGCAGTGTCCACTGCAGTGTAACTTTGTCGCACAATGCCCTCTTGATCTTCCTATCATCCTTCGCGATTACTGGGTTGAGTATACACCTACGTGACCGGTTTTCTGTTGCCGTCATTCTTGTTGTAACACGGGAGAATGCGCTACCTTACTCTTCTGCTCCATGTCGGTCTTGGATCGGCGAAGCAGGAATGCCACACCGTAGTCCCAGCCAATTTCGGCTGCGGCATGAAGTAGGGTCTTATTGCTCTGTAAAAAAAAAGCAATAATAATATGAGTATACATATTTTTCCAAATGCGCGCTATTCGCCAGCGTCATAACGCTGCACACCCACCTTATCTGTCATCAAGCTCCGAGCGCGACCAAGTTTTTCGAGCTTGTTGAAGAGTTCGTGGAATACGAGAGTGTCCATCATTCGTACCGCCAAGTGAATAGCGCCGTATCCTTCCTAGGCGAAGAGATCATGCGAAAGCACACAAAATGATACACAAGAGTAGTCGTGGTTGACCGCTGCTCAACTCTCAACGAACATAAAGTGCGAAAACACACATATCGCGGATATCTGTATACTGGTCTGCGAATTTCGGGGGGCGTAACCCACGCGTGCAGAATGAAGATGCCTGGAGAGAAATCACTCCTATTCTTTCAAATAGAAAAACAATGATTTGTCCAAAAAATGCAGGGCTCTTTGTCACATTATTGAGAACAGGCAAACGTAGTAAAAATTAAAAACATTACTATTCTTGTTGAGTCATGAAGACAAAAAGTGTCACGATGCCCTGTCGTTTGTTGTATCTTTAACAGATTAACTATCAATGTAGATGTGTTTAGTATAGCGGCGCAAAAATAAGTTCCAGGTTGCGGCGCTGGCGTTTTTAGTAATATACATTTTTTTTTATGTGGCTGTCAGATGTCCTAATTTGCATTTCACTCGCATACATCTCAAGAAAGCATTAACCTGAACGGCTTTTTAGGCTTTTTCAATGAATTCATTTCATTACATTACCTTTAAATCTGCTAAAGCAGGTATTGCACGTTATACGGGACGAAATATATGTGCCAACAGCAGAAAAAAAAATCTGTCAGAGCAAAATTAACCAAATATTTGCCAAAACGCCAAACTTGCTGCTTTGGGGCTCTCTGATGGGCCTGCAGTGCGCAGATTCTGATTCAACGTCTTTAAAATTTAGCAGAAGAGGTTGCTTCCAGCGTCCTAGTGCCAAAGTTCCCCTTTTGTCCGCTTACTCCACTCGGCACTCAAAGAAGAAATAAGCTTTTTCGCCCTGCTCTTGCTCTTCTCGGCCAGGTTGCCTGGTATACGCGATGCTTGCCTGGTTGACGATGGTTGCATCGGCGTTCGCCTCCAGCAGCTGCAAAGCGATATCCGTGTGGCCTTGACTTATGGCCAGCATTACAGGAGTGCCGCCGTCCTTCGAACAAGAATGAAGCGCATTTAAGACATGCTGCAAGCTAGCATGCCATGTTCATGTTTTTTTTTTTTGCGCGCCAGGCTACACTGCGGGGCAAACATGGCAAGATTTTTAAAGAGACGTATTAAAACGCCTCGCACGAAGAAAGCAAAGAAGGGGCGTTTACAACGTTAGCTACGCTGTCTTCATTAATGAGAGTAACCACAGCCGCCGCATTTAAGTAGTCATGAGTGACTGAATGAGCCAGTAAGCACTTTCGCTGTGCCTAATAAACCCTCCGACCACTCACTCCATTTCCTTCTTGCCACATGCGTCTGCTTTTGAGGCTGACGTCAGCTGAACACAAGAGAGGCGGACAGGAGTGAGACCCGTGACCTACGTTGGAAGGTTTTGTTACCATGCAAGCCTGGGTCTCCCATGTTGTACTGTCGTCAGGTATTTAATGTTTCAGCAGCAAGAATGCGTGATTACCGGTGACACTGGCCATCAGGAGCCACAATGAACGAGCCACGAAAGTGAAGTGGATGGCACGCTGGCTACAACTTGAAAGGCAAGCAATCAGGGACGCTTGTGTGGAAGACACGATGGCGCAAGGTAAAAAAAAAAGCAAGAAAACAACAAAGCCTTTTTTTCTTGCTGGTGAAAAGTGCTCATGTAGCCACTTGCTCTTGCTATGAGACGCGTCTGTTTTATGCTGCTTTTGCGCTTTTGAACTCAGTAGGACAGGCAACACTCACCCGGGCGGTGACGTTTAGATCGCTTCCGGCCTTGAGTAACGCTTCCACTGATGGTTTGTGCCCGCAGTAGGCAGCAGCGAGTAATGGCGCCCTCTTGTACTGCGCGGTAGAAACGTTTTATTACTATCGCGAGATGAGAAAATAAGAATGACGATGGGGTCGTTTGTGGGCTTGTCACCACGACTCACGTGTGGATATTTGTTAGGAAATTTAGATAATTCAAGTAACTTGCAGCCCTTCCGTCCTGCCCCTTGGCTTAGGGAGAACTGTAGAGGTCGACGCGTTCGTTAACGCCGGCTCTTCTCAGTTATGCAAGGCAGCCGCCGGGGCAATGGTGATATTCGAATTCTAGACACAACTCCATGCTAATACGTCGGGACCAGTATCCCCCCCCCCCCCTTCTTAGCAACAACCACCATCCCTCTGCAGTGCCTGCTTGTGCGGGAAATCCCAACAGCACCTACAGGAAGCAGCCAAAGAGGCACAACATCTTTAGGGAATGAAACTTGTACATCTCCTCTAGATTTTCTTCAGTTATGCTTTAATTGAACGAGCCACCGAGCAATATCAAACGTATAACGTCATTGCGATAGTGTACATAATACACTTCTGAAAGACAGTGGGATGCAGGGCTGGCTCTTATAGGGGTCTCGAGTACGCTGTCACGCCCAGCGCAGTTAAGTGCCACATGAAATCTCGCCTCTCGTGAAAACCGCAGAAAACCCGCGGCACCTGCTGCAGTTCGCATCACGGTCTGTCTAATCATAAAGCAAGTTTATGAACCAATGCGTTATTTCTTTTTTTGTTGGCGGTGGGAGCACATAGAAAGGTAACAGCGGCTTAGTTTCTGTGCGTCTGTACGTCTGAACTGTTTTACGACATTTCGATTCCGCTCTGAGGAGAACGACAGCCCACTAGACTGCAATGCTACTCGAAATATAATTATGGCTTCTCAACACAGAAATATGTTGCCTGGCAGACCGGGTGACACTTTCTCCAAGCGTTCGTCCCCTGTTAGAGCCAGGTACCAGACTGGGGGACGCTTTTGCCAGTTAGGATCGCTATAGTATCGGTGTGTGAACTACTAAGCACGCCTCAAATACGAAACAAACTGTGCATCATGTAGGCTGTGCTAGTATCTTTAACGCCTGCCTGAAATATACATTGTGCCACTTCCTTAAAATATTCGCAAGCTAGCACACACACGCACAAAAAAATAAGGAAATAGCTATTTGCAATATATATGGCCTCTCAGCGAGCATTCTTGCCAATTTTAGTTCTCGGAGTGAGCCCCTGGGTGCCTTTCTATGCATTATAGACGAATGTCACGACGCCTGCGTCTTGGGGAAACTACTGCCAGATTTCATACGAGGTAATGAGTAATATGCCCTCAAAGTAAAATTTCAAGCTACGATTTCCCCTCCTAGATTCCCTGCTCTGCCACAAAAAAAAAAATGAAAGCGCAGCACAACACAAAGGCCACGCACCAATTCCTTGAGCAAGGCTGCCTTGGAGCGGTCGTTGGCGCTCTGGAACACGATGGCCTGCAGTGCTTCCAGGGCGTGGCAGAGGGCCAAGTCCCACTTCTGTTCCTCATCGTCGGTCTTCCAGCGCGATCGCTTCTTAGTGCGGTCCAGTTGCTTCTTACGCACCATGACTGTGGACACACACGGCTTCTGAAAGCCACGTTCCTGCTATGTCGCACCCGCATGGCCTCGAGGGGCGCGCGGCGGCAGTGTTCATACACATCGTCCGTGGCGCCTTTCCAGCCTTCGTCTTCCTTTCGCCGCGCGGCACCGTCGTGGAGGTTTGCTGCCTCGCTGGCGAAGTCCGTCATTGCAGGGAAAGGCGACGAAGAGTTGCTACGCTCTCTTAGGTCGACTGTATTATCCGATCCCGTTGCTCGCCACATTTCAGCTTATTTTGTTTTTCCACGTTTGATTTCCTTGTGTGCCTTGCGTACTCCCTTTTCCTGTACCAGTTTACTGTGCCGCGTAGAGAATTGTGTAGATATGTCCATCTTAAAGTCCACGCATTTGAAAATTTATTATTATTTTTTTTTCACAGAGATCGCGGTGTCAGGTACATTCGAACTGCCAACTACGACGTTGATTTGCTGGCAGAAGACGGCGCTGTCCAGATGAGCCGGGGTGCACTTTACAAGGTTCCCTGTGTGGTTGCGTTACCAGTGGGCATGCACCATCTGGCGTGGTATAACTCTCTTTATCACTTCTCTATGAATGTTGAGTGCAATGTAAAAGCTTTCTTTGTCTTTTTTTTCGGGGGGGGGGGGGGGGAGTCATGGTAGCAAAAAGTGAATTTTCGATTTAAAAAACAAATGCGAAACGGCGTGTTCGCATTATTTACTAAAGCATGGCGACCTGGACACTCGGCTTGAAACTAGCGCATCCGGTGAAAATTTGAATATCTTCGAACACAGCACCCCAGGCACCAGGACCATCGTCGTCAAGCAGGCCATTGCGCTATGGAGTGTAGTCGACGCTGTTGGAAATGCCAGTTTCAGAATGCGCAGCATGAGCAAGATGCAAAACTGAAAGGAGCAATGCAATCTCAGCCTTCTTACTCCATTTTTTGATTTTTCTCTCCATTTCGCGCTGTTGTTTTTGTAAAACCGCACTGTTAACCGCAACAGACTGCGCGTCTGTTGCACTTCTGTTGCAGACTACGCGTGCGCTGCACGTCTTGCGAAAATCGACAATCATGAGGAGTCTCTTGCGGTGCAATTTTCCAGTCTTTCGCATAACCCTGCGCACTTCAAGTACCCTGGCTTCACAGATGGTCGTGAGGTTTTCCTTAAATTATTGAGCAGGTACTACAAAACTACAAAACTTTCCTAAGAAATTTGGAAGTTACCGTGGTTCTATATTCAGAAAAAAAAAAACGTGAAAACAAACGTTAAAAGATACTTTTGTTTTCAGTAGGTATTTATTTTGTTAACGTTAAAAGTTGTAATTGCCTAGCTTTTCATCGTCGCGTGATCAGTTACCGGCATTTGCTCTTTCAGTGCTTTACCGCCGAGTTTCATTTTCCACAATCGAATGCCTTGATTTCCTCCTTAAAGACCGAGCACGGAGAATATGCTTGCAGTTCCTTTTAAACCAATAAAGAACGAATGAACCAGAAGCGTAAATTTCTTCCTGTTTTCGCCTCATTGGGGCACAAAAGAATGAAGACGAGAAACATGTGTGCACGCCTTGACACATTTCATACCACCTGGTCAACTGTCATCTGTTTGGTGCACTGCCAAAAATCAGTACATGTAACTGGTGCTGTACATTATGCTGTACAGTAGTTTATGGACAGTAGTTAGGTATGGCATAAAAATTTATGTGCAGCAGCACATAGCTTCAGTGAGGCCTCGAGAAAAAGAAAATGTCGGAGGAAGCTCTCTGTAGCGGTCTGTTTTTGTCTTCTTTGTATTTTTTTTTGTTTCTGTGTCTGTTATACTTCCTTTAGCATGCCTGCTAAAAGCGAACGGTTCATATTTCTGACGAGGGGTCAAAGCCTGTGGTCGGCGCTGACTACGTGCATCTATATACTCTATCTCAGTAGTTCTTGCAGCGTTGCCAAGGTACGAAGCGGGCAGAGGACACGTCATTGTGCTGTGGAATATTGTTCCAATATAAAAGATCTTCTTGATTGTAGCATCATGATAAACGCAGTCGACATTTATAGAAACGTTGGTACGCTTCTATGTGTGAAAATAAAGGGGAATTTTAAGGGAAGACTTTAATATTTTATGATTATTTTTGATGAAGGACAATAACGATGTAATATAGTTTCCTACTAGAGACTCGGTTTAATAAATATTTCAGACAAATGTTTCGGCATCATTAGAACGAATTTTCGCGCACACAACTCGAGCCCGACCGAAGGCTGTGGGAGGGCACTGCGGCGGCTTTCATAGTAATGACGTCCACTAAATAGAACCACAGCGGACTCGTTCCTTAGGACAGCGTTGATAGTCCAGTGATCCACTTCACTCATTTCCGTTGCATCAAGGCGCACAACAAGGATGTTTAACAACAAAACAAATTCTACCATACTACTGGGGCTCTCACGTAACATCGCTGCTTTCCTACCAACGCGGACTCCTACCTCTGCTACTACCACGCCTGACCTCCGTGTTGCGTAGTGTGCGTCGGTGCCCTTGATTAAATACCGCAGCTTCCGCGCTAATGTTCTTTGAATGATTTTTATGGCTTAAAACAGCGTTATTTCGTGTTTTTCTCCGACCGTGTCTTCTTTTCCCGCGTGTGTCGTCTTTCTCGTGGTCTGTGTCTGTTTGCGCTAAAACGTTTTACAAGACGACCGCGTAAGCATTTGCCGCGCAGAGACGACATGCATTGGAAGAAGAGCACAAGAACACTTAAAGACGTGCTCGTTCTCCTGATTATTGAGGAAGACTCCAAGTTCTACAGTGCTGTAAGTTATGAGATAGACTATAAGCTTGCAGTCTGGCCTTCCACGCTCTCGTGGGACACCCTTTGTAGGATGGACGTGCGCACAGGCTTTAAAAGAGCTCGATGCTCTTTCGCTCACGCCACGTGAGGAGGCGTGCTTACCAAAGCCCACGGAAAAGGTTCGGCGCTATTAGGAATTGACACCAGCTGGTATTAGGATTGGCGCCAGCAGGTCTCGAGGATTGCCACCAAGACAGCATCTCTCGCCAGGTGTGTGCGGGGTGCATTTACCGCGCTCGCCCGGTCGTTGCTGTGTGGGACAAGCGGGGAGCAGGCTTCTGCGAAAATCCCTTTAAGGAGTCGCCGCCGCTGCCAACCAAATGGTTTCGGCTGTCTTCAGATCTTCCCGGCGTCTCTACCGACCCGACTACTCCTGGCTTCCCTGGATCCGAACGGGTACAGAGCTTCCGGCGTGGGAACGGATCGCCACAGCGACTCGTCCACCGGCTTCGCCGGCCATCGCTAATGGCAGAACCACTGGGTATTATCTGCAGACGGGGCGCTCCGGCTCTGCGCCTCGGCTTCTTCGAAGTTCGCCGACCGTGGGAGAGCTGGCCGATCAGCTGACGTCCACTACCAGCCCGCCGGGGTCCTGACCGCATCCCCTTCTCCCTCGGGCTCAACTTATGCCAGGGGCGTGTCCATGTGTGCGGAGGCATCCGTTTGTGCGTGAGAGTGAAAGTTTTGGCCACACTTACCACGGCGAGGGCATCCCCTACCTGGGGAATTTAGGGAAGGACGCTGTGTATAAAACTGGACGGCAGATGCCGTTGCAGCAGCTCACTTTTGAACTCAAAAGCTTGTAAATATGTGAAATAAACCAAGTCTGCTTTCTCCACTAACGAACTCCTTCACTCAGCGGCACTCCTGTCCGGGTCGGAGCGGAAGTCATCTTGACCGAGGTTGTGTCGAGAAGCGACCGCGATCCCCGCCTTCAACAGTGCTCTCCTAAGCAGTTTAATTCACACCATCCACCGGCCGCCTGCTTCTCTGAGCGCCATGAGTGACATTGCGCTTCGTTTCAGTGACGACTCTGCCATTCGCAGTGACTAGAGACGAAGTAGCTACGTGTAGTGGGGTGCAAGTGAAATGACTGGAAAATGCCCTATCATTGTCCATTGCGATAACGGTAAAGGAAGATATACGGCAGCATCTGTTGACCTTTTCAGCCATTTGTCAAAAGGCTTACGGCGACTGCTGAGATGCACTAGATGCTTCAACAGACGAGCCCAGAAATTCCAAATTGAACCCTAAAGACGCGGGTTCAATCCCGGCCGCGGCGGTCGAATTTCGATGGAGGCGATCTTCTAGAGGCCCGTGTACTGTGCGATGTCAGTGCACGTTAAAGAACCCCAGGTGGTCAAAATTACCGGAGCCCTTCACTACGGCGTCTCTCATAGCCTGAGTCGCTTTGTGACGTTAAATCCCCGTAAAACGAAAAAAAAAACGAGTAAATTCGTTTTACGCAAAAATGCTGACCACATACTTAAAACTGTCTTTCTTCATGCTGCTATAAAACTCTACCGTATTCGTGCGAGTGGAAGTTCAGCTGTTTTTTTTTAATTATGCGGCTAGGCTCGAAACACTGCTGTAAGAACGAATTTTTTCCATGGGCAACCTTGCTTGTGCTTGCATCCCTCTGCCTACGATTACAAGGAGGCACAAAGACACAGTTGTGAGCAGCTTTGCGGCATTCTTCACTGTGTTTATGCCCTTTAGGAGACTTCCTTTCTTCGACCATGGGCAATTCGGTCCTTAACCCGCATGCACTTATGACGTAAAATTGTCCTTCTGAAAAGGCAGACGGAGTCTATTCTGCTTAATCACACGAAGCTGTTACGGCTTTGGATGAGTTCAGTAGTTCTGTGTTGTTTGTTTATTTCTCAGGTGTGATACGCTTCTAGCTGGACGTTTCAGCCAACGGAACCCGGAGGATACCGGCCAGTGTAGCTTGCACTGTTTACTTTGCTCGTTCTTGCAGCTGATTCACTGCAATTTGGATGGACACACATTATTAACCAATGAGCAAAAAACGCGCGGCTGAGACCCTCTTAATCTTCGGCCAGGAACAGTGGTATTCCCGAGAGACATTTCTGGAGGGACCACTTCGCCGCTTGGATCCACGTCCCCTAACGCAGGTCGGTCAAGACTCTGACAGCTTTGCTCCAACGTTCGTCTGCTAGGAAAGCCGTCAAGGCGTTTCTCAAGTATTTAAGAGACGCGGACTTGGGCATTTGACAGTATTTTTACTGTGCTAATGTTAGGAGTGTCATATTGTATTCGTTTAGTGGTAAAGCTGCAGCTCCTGAAAAGCTGCAGTCTGTGATGTTGCAAACCAATTCAATATCAAACGAAACATGTTTTGACCATTGCTGTTCAACATGATGTGCAGTCTGGGCTTTCCGAAGCAGTGCCAGAGCTCCTCGGGGCTTTTCACAATGTCTGCGAAATCAACGGCTGTGCGCATACGCGTCGCCGTACTCTAAGTGGTCCAGCACTTTTGGGAAGCAACCAGAACTTCGAAGGCGTGATGTCCTCGCTGTAAGATGGGCTATAGGAAAAACAACAGCCGCCCTAATTCTTCTACGACGGCATGCGCCAGTAGGTGGTGGAAGTGAGTACGTCGCCGCTAGTGGGACTATGCCGAAAGGTAATACGCCACTGGTAAAGAGCTCATTGCAGATTTTCATTTCATCGTAACGTCTTTCAATTCCCTAGCGTAATAAAAAAATTGGAGGGGACACTTGATCTCCGCCTTAAGGGTATGACTCGATAGCGTATTGGGTTGATTCCCAAATATGCAGGAGGTCATTCTATACGTAACATCCATAGGTCGCTGGGAGTCCTCGTACCACTCCTGGCGCAGTGGTGCAGCGGTTAAGCGATGCGCCACTGCCCTGCGATGGTAGGTGCTGCCACCTGTAGGCCTTTGTGCGACCCAGGTTGCTCTTCCCGAGCGACCTCTCGCGATCAATCGTGAATTTAACTGCCACCTGCTAAGGTGGTCAGTTTGCTCAAGATCCGGCGGGCAGGTTGTGATGACGTCACAAGGTCACGCGACCTACAGGTAGGCCACCTAGGTTGCTTCTCCGGGGGTGGCTGCCTGGGCCACCCTACGACACCCTATTTATCGCTCACGACACAACGCCGACGACGCCAGATTTTCTGCACAATGAGAGCCTTAATGCTATCGCGTTAAAACCGAAGTGCTAACTCACACAATTCCCACTTGGCCTAACAACGCAAATCGACCGTCATATATATATTTTTAAACAAAACATGAAAGCTGCGTCCACCCTCATGGGCATGGCGACTAGTTATTTCGGCATTATCATGTTTCGCCACGCCGCAGAGATTTTACACGATCAAAATTTCTTTGCCGACCCGATGGCAGCCCCTCCTAGGGTGGATCTTCCGCCCAGTACCGAACAAGAATAGATGGCGAAAACCGGCCAAGATTAAAGAGAAGCTGAAAGCTCAGTGTTTTGACTAGTACATCAACTCGGCTTACCAGTTAAATGGTGCCTGACGCCGGCCACTGAAAGGGTACGTAAAAGTAACGCTTCTTCACTTGCAGCCATCGGTGAATCTGCGGAAATGCTATCTTAATAGCGTAAATATCAACACATGGAAGTAATAGATCACTATAAAAGAATTTATTTCAGAATGTGTTCACGTCACATCTCTGTGTCTTGAAGGCAAAGAACGGATGGTCACGAACGGCAACAAAGAGAAACTGCAAGAGGCATAGGTACAACGGCTGCTCGCAAAAAATATTAGAACACAACATTATAAATAAAGGAAACAGGGTTGTTCAACTTTCATGAATAGTTAGCACCAAGAAAAAAAACACGGAAGAAGAACGAAAGACTGGAAAATTTAAGTAAGTTGCGTGATAGAAAGCGAGGGATTTTTTTCTTTATTTCTCTTTATTTTGGAGTCTCTCGATCTTCAAGAAGAGCAGAGTAATACAGACTGAGGAACAGAGAACACAACCGATCTCCACAAGCACGTCATTCCAGACACGTACCCTCGCTGCCGCTGATGTGAGCAGTCTAACCGAAGTCCCACCCAGCGGCCACCCAAGTCTATACGTCAAAAGGCTTGGGTACGTCCGGCCTGAAGTGACACGCTCATGGCCGCCCGCCCAAAAAACTGGTTGCCCATGCAGCAGACACGAGACGCGAAGCACAGAGATATCACTGCGCCGTAGGACCATTTATTTCATTAAGGAAACCTCACGTCATCGCCCACGTGGAGCAACAAGAGAGAAAAAAGAGGAAATGCTTGTGCGCAGAGAACACAGAACGGCCGTCCACTCCGTGGCAGTTGTCTGCCTCGGGTCGCCGCCACCAGAACACAGCTGGCGTACAAAAAAAGCCAAGCGGGACCCGCGGCCTGAAACACGTCTCCTGGGCGACAGGGAGAGCTTGCAAGTGCATAAAAACGGGAAACTGCCACGTAGATAGTCAGCGACGTCTGTGCCATTTACAGTGCAAGGGTGACCGGGCTGAAACAACGTCCGCACGCGTGTGGGAACGGCTGCGCACGATCCGGCGAGGTGAAGCAACGCGTTCTCGCCGCGCCGCTCCCCCGCTGCTTTACGTGGTTAACGAGTAAGTGGTGAAAAAGTACGACACCTGCTCAAAATATGTGCGCGCGAAATATCTGCGACGACGCCGAGAAAACAGCGGCGTGTAATCAAGCGCTGACGGCACATGCTGCGACACGGCCGGTCGTGCAGGGCCAGGCTGCGGGCACCACCTGCAACGTTTTGTTCTGGCTAAAGAAATTAGCGACTACGCGCCCTACATTTGTGCGTCCGTCGAACCTCATCCTGTTGCGGTAGCCATAAGAGTGTTCAGGTTGGAACAAACAAAAAAAGGCAGTTTTGTGTAAAGAACAAACGATATGATTAAACCATTAGAAATACTTTAAAGCAGTTGTATAACATGTTTAAAAATCAGAATTGGACAACAGTGGCTACGCTTCTTCGTGGTGTGTAAATGAGAAGTTGGCGTTAATACCACCCGCTTGTAAAAGCATCTAAGCTTATAATGCACAAATTTCTTACAACAGCCCATGTCAGCGATTGACAGTAACAGTTACGTGGAAAACCTCGCAGTAATAACTTGAAACGTCAACTTGTAACAAGAAACATGTTGTTTGTGAGGCAGCACTTGTAATTTCCCTTGCCGTGATAAGATGCCTGTAGTTAGCACCCGTGAGTACTTGTACTCGTATTCATTTGGTTTAACGCCCAATAACAGCGAGTATTGCGCTGGAAACATTGTATGTGGTGTCTGAGCAAAATTGTCCCAATACGTCGGTGAGTGTTATCAGTCAATAGTCAACCGAGTACACAATGAGTGATCGGCGATTATTTCACTGCTAGCTGCCGACAGCTTGGCGCCAGTTTCGAATATACCATCCCGATAATGTGAAAAATTTATCCATGCTATTTTTAGGCAGCTTCAGAACCTTGACGGTGATTATGAGTGCTCACTTGCATTATAGTTTCGCCTTTGAAAAATCATTCTGATACACCCGGCAAAACTTCCTGAAACAATTGCGCGTGATCTGGTGGTGCCGTTATGATTTAGCTCTCAAGAACCTCGCGAAAAGACGTCGACATTTGAGTCATGTTTGCTGCCTGAGGCTGCAGTCAACATTTTACACAACTGAACTGTAAACGCGCAGCCCGATGACTAGATTGCAAGCACAAGAATGTGTGCTCATTGAACCCTACAGTAACCAACAGGAAAATAAATAAGACTAGACAAGTTCCCTCGGCGTCTATTGAGAATCTATGCGGCAACATGGAACCGCATTATTGTTCAATACACTCTAGCAAATTTCTTCCTACCAATAAAAAAAATACACAACTTCCTGTAGGACAAAACCGAACCGCGTGTATCCCAAGATAACTTATCCCAAAAGAATGCAAATTTCAAGATAAAAAAAAGCAGTTACAAACAAACCGTGACATATGTGTCCTGTCAATCCACGGCAGTGGATAGTATTGATTCCCAGAGCAAGCGAAAAGAAACATAGGCCATAAAAGAAACCGTAAGTGTGTGTCACCGTTACAAAATATTTAAAAAATTAAAACGGTGAAAAAGGAAAAGATAAGCGGAGCGAGAACGCTCATCAGGTGTGGAATCGTGTTTAAGCTGGAAAGTAGACCCACTAACACAAAAAAAAGAAGGTGGCTCAAAGAGAGACAGGTCCGAAATCGAGCTAACGCTACAGTATCGCTACCACTAGAAATTCAGGCACTAATGGTGCTGCAGTACATGCTGTCCTGAAAACCTGCTCTGCACAGCGCCGCCACGTAGCACTGTAGCGTTTGTCGAGGTTCCCAAAGAAAGAAGACCGCTAACGTCGTGCTTTTTTTTGGTGTACGCGTACAAAGGTTAGCAATTTTACCAGACGTAGAGGACGAATTATTAAAATAAAGACAGAAAAAAAAATAACAGCAACCACCGGACGCCAAAAATATTTCTCTTGATCAGATTCACTCCTGGCAGAGCGTTTACCGACTCCTGACGTGCTCTTCAAGCCAAACGAAGCACCCCACTTTACATCCCGCCTTCCTGATTACATCTGAACAAGCGACTGAGACAACGGCGGCCGTGTAAAACAGATGTGCCGCCACATGGCCGTGGCACATCACAGGGAAAGCGGGCGACCTGTTAAATGCAGACGACACGCCTATCCTCCAGGCTACACAACAAAGTGTACGCGGCCGTCTGGTCGCTGTGGCCCTCTTTTTTTTTTTTTGCAGATGCCTCGCTTGCCGATGCACCCAGCAGCACCTTCGCGGACGAGACCATGCTGCGAAGGCGCTAGACTAAGATTCGGTTACCTTTCTTCGCCCTGTGATCCCTACAGCCTATCCCTATCGCCTTAATACAGCAGACCTGATGCCAACAGAGAACCCCAACGACGCTTTCCGAAGAGCGCAAGCCTGGTGAATCGAACGCGCCAAGAATGAATGACAGCTTTCCATTGAACGACGTACCACAAAAAAAAAAAAAAAACGAAACAAGAAAGGCGCGTTTCGCGTGCGTGCTTCTGGAGAAAAAACGAGCACCTAGTTGGAAGCGCGTAAAAGAGGCGTGCGCCCGAACCAACGCGTTCGGTTGTGTGGAACACGGCCCGCCATGCTGTGCATCCTATAGCGATGCGCTAACGCTAACACTGCGGTATAGGACACGAGTGTGCCTGTCCGAAACCATCACAATGTGTGTGAATGCGCTTTATTTGAGCTATAACATGCAAAAGTCTAGCCCGAAAGAAAAATATAACGGAGAGGGAGGCCCGTAGAAAGAGCGCACAGCACAACTAAGACTGTTTCTCCCCCCCCCCCCCCTTTTTTTTTATCAATGCTACATCTACGTTTTGCGTGCACTCCTGATTGATTGCACGGTTTAAAAATGCGTATCACCCGGGGCACAACATCACCTCGTGTTCGTATGCTCGTGACCTTCTAAAGGTACGCTTCTCATTCACTCGCTTGACACGTGATCACCAGAAAGATGTACTTCTACGATAAATACAGTGCACAGCACGAACAGAAGCCACTAGCCGGTTTCTCCGCTCAGGCAGGTGTGTACGAAGAAAAAGAAAATAAAGGTATGGTTCACGTCAACTTCGTAGGAGGGCTCTGAGAGGTGACGATGGAACATGCCCGACCGCTGGTGCGGTGCAAGCGAAGCGGTACGAAACACCAAATGCAGTACTCTCCGACACTCAGCCGAGGGGGGCCTCGACGTGTGCCAGCAGCAAAGAGCGGGAAACAGTTGGACACGGGCGTTCGCTTGCTATCCAGCTGTAAAAATATGATATCGGTGCCGGCTGCAGGGTACAGTGCGATTGTGCATTAGGACGCTGTACTCGAACACCACGCGTTGTAGGGAAAGGGAGCGAAAAATGCACGTCGATGGGGAGAGAGGAACGCGGTGGCTCCAGTTGGCTGAGGCTGTCATTGATTTTGCAGCCGTGTGACCTGCCTACCACGTGCGCAGCCACAAGTTGAGGAGTGACAGTGCTCAGGAGACGACGCAACCGGCGCTGGGCCCACGGTGCCGTGTGTGGGAACAGCAGCGACCCAGGGGCCGAGTTGGCTGCGCGTCGCCGTTGGCCACCCTCTGAGAGAGACGACGGGGGGGCAAGCGCCGCCGCGCATGGAGCTACGAGGCGAAATCTGGAAAGAACGTGGCAACAAGCCGCGTGATGCACTTGTATACAACCTGACGGCTCGGCCGGAAGAAGTGGGCATTTCTCTCTTCGCCCTCGACGATTATATTTCTCCGGCGCCGGCCATGCACGCGACCGGTGCTCGGTCACCAGCTGGCCGACAGCACGGGCGTCGTCGGACGCGTGTAGGAGCCGGCGCGCGCAGAACTCGCTGCCGTGCACGGCTCTGGCGAATCTCGGAAATTGAGCAGAAAGCTGACAGGTGCATGACAGTGAGGTACATCGCAGAGAGGGAAAGATTATGTGTCAACCAGCCAGCAACAACCACCCGCACACCGTCGCAGGCCCGTGCCTCGGCTGACAAGGCGAAGTCCATGCACCCGGTGCAGGTCACGGAGCAGGAGTCCGGGGCAGGGGGACTGACGGGCGCCGGCACACGGGCCACGCGACCGGAGACACACTTGGGGGTCCGAGTCCAGCTGCTCCCAAGGGACGGCTACGTCAGCAGCTTGAAAAACATGATGGCGAGGCTGATGTTTATGAACAGCACGAGCATCACCAGCTGCTGCCTCGAGAACCAATCCTGGAAAAGCAATGGCACTCGGTGAGGCACGCCACGAAGTACACGCCTTGCATAGCTCAAAATGCATCGGGTCGATGGCGGCATCTGTGTGTGTGTGTGTAATATATATATATATATATATATATATATATATATATATATATATATATATATATATATATATATATATATATATATATATATATATATATATATATATATATATATATATAAAGATCTTTCGAACCTCTATGAGCGTACGCTAAACTGTGGGCTACGTCTTTGATCGAGTAAAATCATCGTTTTGCCACCTCAGATCCTTTACCCATAGATAAGTGTCAAATATTAGCATCGATGTTTGTATGAGGCTCTAAAGGGAGACTCTACAATCATGGTATGCACTTTAAGGCTAGATGATTTCCAATGCGCACGCGCATTATCCGAGATAACAGCATCTAATACACTTCTCCCCAGGTGCATGTTATCGAAGCGATGTTTGAAAAAAAAGTCGCAGTATTTTATTCCTTACTTCTGCCTACGCAGGTGCAACCTACACAGTAAAAAGACCGAATGACGTAGACGTACATACTGCCCAAAGCTCAACAAACAAAAGGGAACTGCCATAGCATAGTGCGCTAGCAGGAGAGTTTTCTCGAAGAAATGCGCTCACGTGACTCCACGAAGAGTTAACTGGTGCTTTCCTTACAGAATTCAGGCATTACAGGCATTTTTTGTGAGTACCATCGCGCTTGTCCATTCGCAAGAGCAATGATTAATACCAGAATTGAATAGAAAAGCCATGTCAGAGAAATTAATCAGAGCAGCAATAGCTGATAGGAGACTGTCCCGCACGGCGTCAGTTATTTTCAATTTTAAGGAGAAAGTTGAAGTGCCGTCCCGTTTGAAACCAAATGCGCGTTTTTTTACCGCGATAGCTAACAGCAAGCGGGCCCACTAACGGCTCACCGGCGCATAGCGGCTCAAGGTCACTCTCAGAGAGAGGATGTGCAAGGGGGGGGGGGGGGTGAAGAGGTCTTGAGAAAGGGTCCACATTAGGAGGCAGTCCCCGGCCCCTGTGTAGACTGGGTCGCACCTTGACGACAGGGAGAGTAGGCGACGCGATAAATAACTCGCGCACGTCAGAGGCCGCACGGCGTAACGAGGTAGCAGGACATGGCCGCCTGTTAACCAGGTGTCAGACGCTGTACGCGCGACGGCGTACATTGTTGTGGCACAGGCGGCCATGTCCCTGTGCGCGGAACAAGATCCGGGCACGGCTGCCGAGCCACACTCAGAGTGTACACTGCACTGTCCATACATCCGAGGCATGCGCGAAAGTAGCGAGTACAGAGTCTTGAAAGCTGGCGAGTAAAGTGAAGCGCCCTGGCACCGAAAAGGAAAACAAAAATAGACGGACACGACGCTCCCACCGCGCTGTAACCCCGTGAACCTCGTGTATTTCAAGGACCTGCATTTTAAAGAACGGCTGGCGCGCACCTTGACGTCGGAATTGAAGAGGTAGAGCAGCGGGTTGGTGCGCAGCCTGTGCGCCTGCTCCTGCATCCTGCGCAGCTCGTCCCTACGCTGGGAGCTGAGGACGGACACCTCCTCGCGCGACATGAAGGCCGGCGCAGCAGCGGCGGCCGCGGCGTCGGCGATGTTGGGAAGACTCTTCTTGCGCGTGAGCGACTCGGCGGGCGCCGGCGCGGCCAGCCGGCGCCGGGGCGCTGCCACGTACAGGCTGGCCGCGCGGTGGTGGCTGCCCTCGTCCGCTGGCATGTTGGGCAGCGTCGAGCGCCGGCCGCCGCTACCTCCGCCGCCCGGCAGTCGCGTGGGCGACGAGTCGCCGTCCATGGACTCGGAGACGCCGGAGTCCGGCGTGCAGTCGGCGCCGCCGTAGATGGCCGTCAGCGGCGGCAGCTGCTGGTCGGCCTTGTGCGGCGGCGTGCGCGACGGCGGCCGCTCGCGCCGGTACTGCTCGAAGTGGTCGTTCATCGCCTGCTGGAAGGAGTAGCCGTCGCGCTGTGTCTGCCGCCCGTGCAGCGAGCCGTGCGGCGTGCGAGGAGGGGGCTCTGGCGCACCCGGAACCTGCGGCATGCCCTCGTCGATGCGCTGCGGCAACTGCTGCGGCAGCGACACGGCTTGCACGTGCTGCACGGGCGCCTGCTGCGGCGCTGGTTGCAGCGGCGGCGCCGGCTTGGCGTTGGCCACGGGCGGCGTGCCCTGGCGCGAGCCGCCGGGCTTGCTCTGCTGGTGCGCCTTGGTGAGCGCGTTGAGCAGCTGCTGCTGAGCCGCGTCCAGCTGCGGCGCCGTGAGCTCCTGCGCGCGGGTCGGCTGGAACAGCGAGCGCCTGCGCTGCGGCGTCGCCCCGCCCGCAGCCACGCGGAGCTTGGCCAAGTCGGGGACCTCGGCGAGCTTCTTCAGCAGGTCCACTGCGAGAGAGCGGGGCTGCTCACGCCTCCGAGGCACGTGGGAAAAAGCTCTGGGGGACGCAGATCAATAGAAGAAGCCTTACGACGCACATTCGATCCTACTGGACTGACAGTTATGCGACACGTCACAGCTGCGTTATTACCAAGCTGCTCTCTTTCCAGGGAAAGAGGCGCCACGCGTCGTGGCAACTGAACCCGTGGTGACTGCAGTTATAAAATAAACCACATATAGTCGACGAAAACTCAAGAAAGAAGCGGCAATCATTTTTCAACTCCAGCGAATGGCGTAGACCGTTTGTCATGGCGTCGCAGTGAATCCCCCAGCATGACATCGCAGGTGGCTTGCAGGTGGCTTGCAGGTGCCTCCGTGAAATAGGATTAACCGCGACGTCATGACAATACGTCGGCGCCGTTGGCCGGACGGCCTCGTTATAGGGATGTTTGCCGCTCCGTTTTTGTATTGTATCCGAGTATAGTTGCCCTTATTTACGTACCTCCAGGCGCATGAAAAGAGCCATGGACTGACTTATGTACTGTAGCGAATTTAGTAAAACTATGTTGGCCTAGGTAAGTTGCAGATTACTGCACATTTGTTTACAAAACCCTTAAGGGGTCTTAAGGGTAACGGTGTGGATTCCAAGAGAAAGTAAGCGTAGCAGGGGGCGGCAGAATGTTAGGTGGGCGGATGAGATTAAGAAGTTTGCAGGCAAAGGCTGGACGCAGCTGGCAAAGGACAGGGTTAATTGGAGAGACATGGGAGAGACCTTTGCCCTGCAGTGGGTGTAGTAAGGCTGATGATGACGATTATGATGTTTACAAAACGCTGCTATGCCTACGGCGTTCAGATTGATATCCACAGAAATGCATTTTACATTCCCTGTCCTTCCATAGTTTAGCTTCCAATCGAAGCTTTGTGAATCTGGCTCACTCTCTATTTTTCCTATCCCCTACATGTCGCTTAGCACACTCTGCGAGTACTTGTACCGGCTCAGGTCAAGTCATTCTTGTTGAAAAATTAACCAACGCTCCCAAGTGATCAAAAATTGCGCGAGTTCTCCAGTGTGTCTTGGGAACTCTGATGATACACAATTTGGCCGCCATATTTATTCATTCGACGCATCAGCCGGCTGACTCATTTTCCTGCTCCTTATTTTGTATCCGTAAAAAGGAGTGTCATCGCCCCCTTCTCTTCATTTTACCTCGAAATCACATTTGGCCTTCACATTAGCGACAAATTATACTCTTTACGCAAACTGCCTCAGTGATTCGTCTTCCACCGGGCGATTTCACACAAATCCGAAGCGGCAATGGATGAAGGCGTGAATGAAAGATTGATGTCAAACCACAGTAAGAAAGAATTTAATTGCCCTGCACGGGGACGGCCACAAGAGGTTACCATACCGAATCCTGGCCTCTATGTAAGGGATATATATTTGCAGATTTCAGACGTTTCAAGCTCAATAAATGTTATTCAGATTGCGTTCACACAGTGCGACAACGTTCTTGCGTTTATTCCCGCTTTCATTACAGGGTGTTCCAAATTATTCAATACAGATTTTCGTTTTAAAATACGTGAAAGTTACTACGGTGCGGTGTGTGTAGTATTATTTTACTCGAAAGCGGACATTATTTATGTGATAGAGTGCAATGCAAATAATAATAATTAACTAAAATTAACTGATTAACCTTTAAGCTTTAGTTTAAGGGGCGAGGTTATATTTCGAAATTGAAGGCCATTGAAATCGAAGGCGAGCACAGCTTCTGAAATTCCAGAATCGGCATCATGCTTCGAAACACCGAACGTGAAAAAAAAAAAACCCTTTCGAGCTCTCTACAAGTTACTAATCACGCGCGCAACCTGTACATATTAATTATTGTGTAAATAGTTTGTGTATATTACTTCTCCCCTTACCCTCTCTTCCTTTCCCCTCACCTCTTTCATTTCATTTCTCCATTCTGCCAGCTATCCTTTGTTCCCGCTGCCCCAGCTCAGGTGCTTCAGTATCGATGGCAGATGCCGGGACTAGCAAAAATCTTTTCCTTCCTTTTTATTATTGTTTTAATAAACCACTAGTACTACTCTTCAAGTTGGTTTTCCCACGTGGCATAATAAAATGCATACGCTTTTTTCGTCTTTTACGTCCTATATGATGATGTCGTGACTGCCGTGACGACACCACGTGCAGCGACACCACTTTATCGACATGTAACGCGGAAAAGACAACTTAGCGAGCATCCAAACGCGTACTGTTTACGCTCCATATCTCGAAGCGCGATGCTGATTCAGAAATTTTATAAACTGGGTTCGCCTTGTATGTCGAAGGCCTTCAGTTTCTCAATAAAATCTTGTGCCCTAGAAGCAAAAATTGAAAAGGTGATCGGTTTATTTTAGTTGATAACTGCTCTTTTCGTTGCGCTCTATTAGGTAAATAATGTTCGCCTTGCCGTATAATCGACCTGCGCAGACGTATCTTTCAGGTGTTTTCAAAGAAAAATCTCTATTGAATAATTTGAAACACGTAGAACTCGCGTTGCTTTAAACACGCCCGCCCTATAGCCAAGACATGAGAGTTTCCAGCCAGTTGCTATAGTCTCGAGTGCTCAGAAACGAGTGACGCCAGGACGCATTAGGCATGCACGCTTTCCTTCCATTTTGTTCGCTCGGAGGTGGAAGACAAAATAATGTTGGCAGCCTCTCCAAATCGGAATGGGCGCCTTGCCAAGCAGCCTCGGTGTTCGCCACAAAAACAGACGCGCCGCCTGTCCCGAGACTTCAGGCGCTGACAGAAAAAAAAAAATAAACACTTCGACTGCGGAGGAAAAAAAACAATGTTTCTTTGTGAAATCTTTGCGTTCATTTGTTGTAACGCCTTCAACGCTCCCCATCGATGACCGCGCGGGGTATTTTGACTGCGCTGAAAGAAGTGCGTCGGTCACAAGTTGCAACAGTGCACGTGAAGCGGCCACAACGCAATCGCGAAAGAAAACAATGGGTGCACCTTTTGAGAACAAACGAATGCGACAAAAAGTTGTTCCAAAGTTCGATTCCGCGAAAGTCGTTCTCCTTTTCTTTTTCTCTGCACACCTAACTAAGATGAATATATCAGGGTCTAAAACTAACGAAAAGTATGCGCACAAAATAAAAAAAAATATGCTAGAAAGGACGATCGGCATACGCAGGGAAGACTGGTGCACGGTGCTTTCGAACGAGGGCTTCATGCACCGCTATTGCCTTCTCTGTCGCGCTGTCAATGCATTCGCTGCGGCTGCTGCTGCTGTTCTGGCGCAATCACGCAGAGGCCGGGCGGTTGTCACGCACGTCCAAGTTCATGGGAAAAGAAAATAGAGAACGGCTCCAAGGAGCAGACCAACCAATTCACGCATAAGGCTATCAATCAACCGTTCTTTAACATCGTGGAATTGTACACGTGATCAGTCAATTCAGACTTTATCCTGCATCTCCTGACAGCCCCCTCCGATGTGATTTTCGTTCTTTTCAGCATTTTTGTGCACGAAGAGATGGTCTGTTTCTGACAACTTCGAGGCACAGCTTAATGCAAAACACTCGTGAAACATTTAAAACGACAGAGGACCCACTTTGAACGCAAACTTGCGCAGCCGACACTGATTCACCGAAACGACGCAACCGACGATACGTCGAGCAAATGGCGGCCAACTCGCGCCACGCCACGAAGCCACAAGAAGCCAGCAAAGTGCGCCTGGAGGGACAGCCTAGCTACACACAGCGGCGGGCTACGCGGAGTCGAGCGCACAGCCGGCGAGCAGGCGAAGCGTGCTCTCCGAGGGCCAAGGCGCCGTACAGATTGCGGAGCCAGCTATCCCATAGCCCGCGAGGGGTCGATCTTCCGATCATCCCCGGCGGGGGGCTGGCTGCCGAGCGCGCTGCCGCAAAATGCGGTCAAGTGCAGAGAAAACTCACCCAGCGCCGCTGAAGAGTCACCTCGATTCCGAGTGTCGCGCGCGGGCCGACCGCTTTGGGCCACTCTCGATTTAGCTGTGGAGCAAGGTGGCGCGGCGCGTCCCGAAAGAAAGGGGAGCCATTCCGGCCCGAGAGAACGCGTGCCAACATTCCCCCCCGCGGGCGGCCACTTCAGGCGACGCGGCGCAGAGCTGGCGCTGGTCGCGTGCAGCGCAGCCACTGAGAAGCGTAGCCGGGACGTCGCAGGCTCCACAAGTCGGGAACCGATCGGGCGCGCACAGACACGCCTTGCCGGGCCCATGGCGTCGATGCGTTGTGACGCAATGCCAAACAGCTCGCGAACGCGCCGATGTCAGTTTGCGCGTTGAATTGCGTGGCACCTCACTTCACTTCACTTCACTTTATTACCTTAAAGACCCCACTTTGGGGGTGTTACATAAGGGGTGGGAGTACAAATATGGGTTGAATATGGTTGCTTACATGATATTTATGAAATGCATATTTAAATTGTTCACAAAACTTGATTGGCAGGTGATGGCATCAACGTCGTGGGGAAGGCCATTCCAGTCTTTAGCAGTGCGAAGAAAAAAGGATGCGGAAAAAGTGACGGTGCGGGAGCGTTGGCATGACACTTGCAGTGGATGGCCGGTGCGATGAGATATGCGAGCGGGCGGTGTGATGTAGGGTGGTTGTCCGAGGGAACTGTAAAAAAACTTATGAAACAGACAAAGAGAAGCAATGCGACGACGATGGGCAAGAGTTGATAAACCTGATTGTCGTTTAAGTGACGATACACTGATGTCGTATGAATAGGCGGAATGAATGAACCTCGTGGCGCGATTTTGGACAGATTCTAGTGAACTGATGAGATATGCTTGTTGCGGGCTCCAGATAGCAGATGCGTATTCTAGTTTTGGTCGAATGAGTGATTGGTAGGCGAGAAG
This sequence comes from Amblyomma americanum, assembly GCF_052857255.1. NCBI lineage: Eukaryota > Metazoa > Arthropoda > Arachnida > Ixodida > Ixodidae > Amblyomma > Amblyomma americanum. The sequence goes on from NC_135497.1 coordinate 108,202,787, forward strand.
TTTAATACTTTGAGGGGCGTGCCGTAGGTGACGTTTCAAAAAACCCAATGACCGGTTAGCTGATGCGACGATGTTCGTTACATGAGAGCGCCAGGAGAGATCCTGGCACAAGGTGACACCTAGGTACTTGTATGAGTATACAGATTCTAGTGGAACGTTAGCAACGGAGTAAGGGAAAATATGGGGGTTACGCCGGCGGTGAAAAGATACGAGTTTACATTTATTAGGATTAAGCGACATTAGCCAGTCATCGCACCAGGCATGCACTGTGTCAATGTCGTTTTGCAGCTGTGATTGGTCAAAGGTGTTGGAAATCGTGTGGTAAATAACGCAGTCGTCTGCAAACAGACGAACATTGCAAACCAGGTTTGAGAATAAGTCGTTTATGTAGATTAAGAATAGGAGGGGAGCAAGTACAGAACCTTGGGGTACGCCTGATATTACTGGAAGAGGGTTGGAACTCTGGCTATTAACGAGAACAAACTGGGAGCGCTTAGAAAGGAATTCTTCGATCCACAATAAGACGTTAGGATGCTGAACCTCAAAGCTGAACCAGCTGTGCGCCGTCCGTGAAAGAGAATCTCTGTCCAGCCGCAGTGTCCCCGTGTGTGCCGACACACAGTTTCTCGATCTGGATAAATTTAGCGAAACGCTGATGGCAACTGAGCTATCTGGCACCACTTTAAGCAACGTACCGGAGACGTCCAGTGGTGGACTGCAAAAACGCGCCGTGTCCAGCGTTCGGTGACTGTGCTGACCGTGCGCGGCAGGTTCGGTAACACTAATGACAATACTCCTACCACAGAGTGCAATTTGTCTTTCCTGAGTTCTTTTTTTTTGTATTTGCGCAATCCCGCAAGGCAGGCGCATTTGCAATTTGGCGACGTTTTTGGACGTCATAATATACTCGCTGCTTCAGAAAGAAGCGAAAAAACAAAAACAGGCATATCTTCAACTACGCATGACCGCAACTCCAGGCCGGTTCACCGAAGCGCATCATTCCAGGTTTAGGTGATCAAATGCATCACTCGACAAGTGGCAGCGAAATCAGGGATCACTCTTAACGCAGCAGTCAACGGCACAGCAACCAAGCCAACCGAAACGACGGAAGTGACTGCCGCAGCACAGAGCGCCCGCTGCGGCACTTGACGTGACAGAATCGGCGAACAAACAACTAACCGCAAGAGCGTGCCGCGAGGTGTCGCGGCGGAATTTGCAAATAGGCGCAGAGTCTACGGCCGTCAGTTGACACGCGGCGTGTGTACGGTAGCGCTCGAGCAAACTTTCGAACAAAAGTCGTTGCCCGCCGGGCATATAGCCTCGATATAACCGAGAAGTCCCCACAGAAATCCCCCCTCATCCCACAGGAGGCGGCGCAGTTGGAGACAAGGAGGCCGAAACGTACGACAAGGGAGAGCTCTTGTCCGGATTTATGATCATCGTAATAAAGATTCGGGCCTTGCGGTCTCTCGAGAGCGTAGCGCAGGACCCACCCTGCCGCCGCGACAAACATTCGATATTTCACCTCCGCCTGACGGGGCAAACTTTGCCGAAGAAGCGCGCCCCGGCGCACTCTCTCCACCGCACAGCGCCGCTCCGCGACGCGCTGCTGGCAACATCGACAGAACCAGTGGCGCCCGGCCGCTGCGAGCAAACAGCTTGCGTCACACGGTGGCACTGCGGCCGCGGCGTTCCTTGGGCGGTGGTGCCGCTGGGGGAGGCCCAGCCAGGAGCGGCTCCTCTTTCAGGCAAAACGGAGCTCGTGACGTCATGATGCGCGGGCCGGACGGTGCGTGTATGCTTTTGGGAAGTAGCCCGAAGCGAACGACTGTGTCGCGCGACGCCAAGACGTCACTCTTACCACGAGTTACCCGAATCGTGACGTAACCTTCCTGCCCTGTCCTTTCCCTTTTTGTCATCTTTTTTTTCGGGTTTTCGTTTCTGCCAGTAACTATTAGCAGACGAAGACAAGTCCTCTTGTCGAAGCGTTGGATGGCGGACAAAAGCTCCTCCTCAACCCTTATTCACTTCATTCGGTGTTATCAGTAGTAATGACAAATGTTTAGATCCCATAACGAGACCGGATCGGAAAAGAAACGCTCGCAGAAAATAGTCTTGTAATAAGGGAGTAATTACTCATTGCCATGCACCCAAGCGCAGCCTCACGGCTACAAAGGAAAGCTATACAGCTTTCTCAAAATCTTTGTAGTTAAAGAGAAGTTAGTTCTGGCCCGGGGTTGGACCGGACGCGCACACACACAACCGGCCGCAATGAAATACAGGGACGAAATGGTGCGCCGCAGGCACATGCGCTCCAGTGTTTGAGCCGTTTCCGGTGGCTCGATGTATGACATAACGCCCCCCCCCCCCCCCCACACACACACACGAGCGTATGACACCACCCGGAACGCTGTACGACAAACGGTTGTGTCCCAATTTTGATACGAAAGTCCGCGAAGGCATACAATTGAAGATGTATATGTCGTCGGTTCGAATTCCTGTCACAAGCTAGCCTCTAACTTTACTAGCACATACAAGCTATACGCAACGAGAAATCACATTACCCGGAACGCTGTACGACACACGGTTGCGTCACAATTTTGGTACGAATGTCGGGAAAACTAGCGCCACATGGACGTCGACCAGTGGCGAATATACATACTAACAACTTCATTAGGATTGCCTAAAGTGGCGGTACTTGGCTTGCTGTGTGCGTCATACGGCCGCTTGATGACGTCACTGTATTTTTCTTGCCATCGCTGGGATTTTCTGTACCATCTGCGAGCGCTCGCGCGCTCGCACACACGCACACACACACACACTACCACACGCCGGCCTTTCTCGTAATGGGACTAGTAATGCTTTCGCTTTAATTTTAGTCCCATTATAGCGCGTTCACATTTCCCAGCCCTTGACTATAGCCCAGCCCTTGACAAAAGCACCCCCCGTATTCGATTCGCATTTCCATTTGTTCCAAGATACGAGAGCGTTTTACTTCCCGTTTCCTTTTAGCTTTCATCATGCGCGAAGAGAGCGGCCCCAATGCCGCTTGCTTTATTATCGTGTCCATTCATTTAGACATAAATTCAGTCACCGCTCAGCTGAAGTAAGCATAAAAAAACCCTTTGACATGTTGCAAGAGATGACCCGGATACGAACACCTCCCACCACACCGGCATCATACTGGTGTACAAGGTGTTATTTCGCTCTCCCTAGGAAGTAACCGCAGCCGCGCGCATGAATGAACAGTAGTAAACAATATCAAGCACCTCCAGCTAACGCTGTTAGTTCTGCGCTCTGGAGAGGGCGCAAATATTGTGTAGCCGTCGTTCTCCCCTTAGCGGCAGAGACTCTTATTGCGCGCCACAGTCATGGCTCATGCTGCGTGCAAGCGGAGAACGCGAAGCAACCTATGCGCACCTATACCTGGTGTGTAGAGCTCCGGAGCGTACTGCTTGGAAACGCTGCGCGCCACCTCTGCATCGTCCTTGGCATGCAGGGCTGCAACATCTGCCTGCTCAGCCTTGCCCCTTGCCGTTGCCGTCCTGCGAGGGAAGACGCCCTGTCACACTGTGCATGGCAGGACAGCAGCTCTGGGACGAGCAGTACGGTTCGCTGCCGAGGTTATGCGTCGCAGCAGGGCACGAGAAAATGGGTGCGCGAAAGCCACGCTGAGGCAGCAACACCGGTCCTTGTCAGTCGATGCGCTATACGGACAGCTTCTGCCTCAACCACGCTAACCAGTAGGCGTTAACCAGTCAACATTAACTATTAGCTTCGTCATGTTTCATATTGTGTCACGTAGAGTAGTGAGAAGAACGATATTCATGGCATAGGCGAACTTTTACGGTTTGGTCACTTGGGCGGCGATAGGAAGAAAAAAAAAATTAACGGTGGTCTTCTTTGCTTCTTTGACTTTTTCTTACAGCGGTTACATTTTATTTTCGTAGAAGGCATCGGAGTAGTGGCTGATGCCTCGAGAAATTTAACGGATGAATGACTCAGACGCGAAGGAAAAAAATTGATGGACGTAAAAACATGCGTTGAAGTGTGGTAACTATGAAAAAAGGATGATTGTGCCCTGAGTGGCTTTAGAAGTCATGTTTTAAAAGTCAATGTTTTACTACAACGCTTCAAATGCAAGAGTATACAGTCGTGAAACACGCTCAGTAATGCAGCCAAAATAAGTAGGCTTGTAAGTGACCACGTGCAATGGCAGCGACGACACGCTTACGTAACATTTCTGCCAAATACCGCGAAGTGGCGAGTCAGTGCACTCTACTTCAATGCCTCGCTCTTTCCAGCTGCTGCTGCCAGTACTTTTAGGCCTAAGCGTGCAAGGCTTGTAGTATTTAGTCGGCGCGCCTTTTTCCTTCGATAGATTTCTCGGTCCACGCCAGCGTTTTGATCACCCGCCTGCCACGCAGGTGACCCGGCTACTACAACCTGTGGCACTCTTGCGCGCGCACACACATACACACCTGGAGATGGCGATGTCGGCCTTTTGCAGCGCGATCTGCGAGGCCCGCAGGGCAGCGGCGACAGCGGCCTCGACTCGCTCGCGGAACTTGGCCGAACGCAGCAAGAAGAGGTGCTTCTTCTTGCCCGACGTGACCAACAGGTTGTTCTTGTACTTGCCCTCTTCCCTGGCGCCGTCCTTGAAGGTGGTGACGCCGTAGCCGTACTTCTTGTTGTTGTACCACTCGCCCTCGTACTTGAGGCCATCCGAGCGCTCGGCGATGCCGTAACCCGAGCGCCGGTCGTTCTTCCACTCGCCCATGTACGTCTCCATGACATTCTGGTCAGTCATGTCCTCCTGCGAAGCACCCCGCCCGGACCCTGACGGCGCAGACTGCGGCAGCGTCTCCGCTCCCTGCAACCTCTCTCTCTTTCGCGGCCCAATGAGTACAACGAGGGCCGCTCTACGTCCTACACAGCTCCGGGAATAGTTAGCCTTTAAATGGGCTCTGAAAGGGGCTCTCAATAAAGCTGCGGTATGCGCCTGGAACGGTCACTCCACGAATATCCTCCAGCAAGAATTCTTTTCATGCGCGTTGTAGAAGCTGAGTTATCTGTAGTCAAAAATTGAATTGTAGCGTCTTCGCGCCTTTTCCTCTCCTCTCGTCACTTTTTGCACGCTCAAAAGTTGGAGCTCCTCAAGCGAGAATTCCCCGGGGGCGGAGCTTCCTGACCCACCGGAGCGACGCGACTGACTGGCGGCGGCCATGGCACCTGCGTGACGTCTGAAAGAATCTAACCAATAGCCACCTCTGAACCGGCATACGCAGGAGCATGAAACGGGGGAGGGAGCGAGCATAAAAAAGTCGCCGGAAAGGGCGCGCCAACTTTCTCGCGTGATTGTGGGTTCTCTGCTGCGTGTAGAAGCGCATTATTTGGCTCATGTATTCATGACAACAAAGTGCAGTGACTGAGCCAGTTTATGTACTTTCCTCGGAGGAGTTTCAGAGCCCCTTCAAAGGACTAGCCGTGAGTGGCGATTTTGCATGTTAATCAGCTCCCCCATATCGATCGCGGCTGTGCAGTCAAAAATAATCATTCACTGAAATAGAAGGCACTGTGGACGACGCCATCGAGATCAATAAGAAGATTCACAAGATCAAACGGGGCAATTTAGAAAGGCCTAAATTATCAAACTAGGGGCTGTTTTTTTTATTTTGGGGAGACAAAAAACAAAATGCGCCGCCTTTCGCCACGATCTGGACACTTCTATTTCTTTAGCGCCCTAGCTGCTGTGCTCCTGTGCGAGGTCACTGAGCTTTGCAAGAAGCCTTAACATGCAGGCGGCGGACATCGTGTGAATGCACACGTGTACGCTTTGGCACACCCTGCCAATCTTTCCAGCTGTAGAGCTTGCCACATTCCTCAGGTTACAAGACGAAAATGCATGTATGGCGGCCCTTTCATACTCTTGCTGTGCCTGAGTACATGGATAGAGTTACGCTAACCGAGTGAAACTTTTGCGACAACAGTTACAAGGCGCAATCCACATTTATCCTCTTGAGATTTCATCTCGGTTGAGTTTATACGTTATCAGTATTGTAACGCAAATACAAATTTTAAGACAAACATACCAAGTTGCGTTTCTACGTTAGAAAACGACAATTGATTTTTTTTCTGTTCATCAATCACTGAAATTCTATCATTTTCAGGGTTCGCACAGGACATGCCGAAGACTCACGCCACAAATCACACACGCTCGTGAAATAATGATTAACAGACATCACTGTGCGTAAATATACGAAATCTGTCCGTGCGGTGCCCGACGTATGTTTTTTTGTTGCACGAAATTTCGGCAGCCTAGGGCAATGACACCTCGCACACCCTCACGACTCGTCCTCAGTCCAGCCTATCCTTCTCCCCTTTTTCTGAAGCACACTGCAAAGTACTCGTTTGGGACGGCTATCAGCTGCGTGTCGAGTTGTCTTTTTGTTTCTTCCCTGGTCTCAAATGGATTGCCTCTCAAACGAAATTTCGGCTTTTCGATAGTCGGACGTCCCACGGAGATGTATCTGGGCTGATGAGGGCCTTGAAGACGCGGTTCATGCTATATTTTATGCAACAAAAAAAAAACCTAGAAACGTTGTACACTAAGTTATGAATGGGTGGCTGCACTATTCAGGCGCAGCTGCCAATAATTTTCAGAACTGTTTGTCTAATCCGCAACAAATCGAAAGTATAGGTACGATGGACTCAACTTTTCCTACCTCTTTTTCTCTTCTCTGCCTTTATCCCCCTCCTCACGTGTAGGCTAACTAATCGAGTATCATGACCCTTTTTTCCCTTTCGTAGCGAGAGCTACATTGGCCACGAACTCTCCGTTTCGCCGTGCTCGCATTCCCACCGTGGTCGAATCGCACCACGTGACCAACCACGTGACAACAACTAGCCAGACAACCAGACTAACCTGGACTTGCAATCAGATTAACCAAGGCTAACCAAGCTATGCCTTAGCTTTCGCTACGTATATCCTGGCATAGCCGAGCTAAGCCACTGCCAATTTTTTTTTTAAATAGTGCACGTTGCCGCCCTACCCCTATCCTTCCTTTGTATCGCTCCCCTTTTCTTTCCCACTTCCTGTCCTTTTACTCACGCTAGCCGCAGCTCAGGCGCTTCAGGCTTCGGTGACAGATGCCACGGCTAGCAAACTCCTTTCCTTCCATTGTTATTTTATTAATAAAGAGCCACTAATAATAATTATCTAAGAACCGGTAGTCCATGGGATGGCGAGGAGTCTAGACCGCTTGCCGCTAACCAGTGATTTCCACTGACCGCGGACCCCAATCGGTCCACATTTTCACGCGTTTTCACAGCTAAAGGGCTCCGACAGACATCGTCATTTTCAACGGCTCTGAAAGCCTTATGAATCATCTGATCGCTTTTCGAGAGTGAGAGTCCAAGTGAAGCAAAACATTACTAAGATGCGCTGATCGAATCGCTGCGCTCTCCATCATTTTGAATGCGATGCTGTAGCTGCACAACACGTCATTCGATGGTGTTCCAACTGCCGATCGCACAGACGGAAACGGGAGTGATGACTCGCGCATGCGCAGTGTGAGCCCTTCCAACAAACTGCTAAATGAGAAGCAAGCTGAGAGACAGGCTTCGGAAGAATTAAGTGCGACTGGACACTTTCCGGACAGACCTCGCATAATGATAGAGTCGGTCATCCGATGCTCAATGTGCGCGACTCGGCTGTGCAGCCCGTCAGAATGCGAACACTCCCCTAGAAGAATTCCGTAAACTCGTGAAAACAGGTAATGACAAGACATAAATGCTATCAGAAACTAAAAAACAACAACAATAAGCCATGAGAAACTGTTGGAATTACGGCACGATCAAACGCGTGCCGCACACGCGTTTTAGGATACGGACCTCAGTTTTATTCAGCTTTAATCAGGTGTATTCTATTTACTTTTTTTCTGTCTCTGCCAGCTGCCACAAAATGCAGACTACATCTGAATTTTTCACAGCCACTATTAAGAGGGCCAGGAGAAGAAGGTAAGTTTGTTGTTATGTCGTTGACGAAGACCGGTTTGTTGTTGGAGCTCTGCGTTACGACGAGGCCATTGATGTTTCCACTAACTCTTTAATGCCCAGTGTGGTAAACTCGCGACATACAGTTTGCACGCCGTGTACTCATTGCTGCTATGAATTGGCATGCAAAGGTTGATGTCGACATGTTCTCAGTAACCAGCACTTTCCGATAAAAATGTCTGGCTCCGCTGTGAAGAAGGTGTGTGTCGTAAAAAGAGGGCGCGAATTCGCGACTTCCAGCCGGCGTTCAATCTCTTCGTCTTTCAATTCTTAACAGCTTTTTGGGGAAAAATAGCAAAACGTTTGTTTGATAACAAATTGTCTACTGTGACTAGGCGTTCGAATTGGTTCGAGGCCTTCGAGTTGCCCTTTCCCACAACTCAGACTAGCTGCACTAAATGGACCAAATGCGCATGCATTGTTTCGAATTCCTTTCATATCAATTTCTCAAACATTAGAGGCGCTAACAAACTTTTGATACTGCATTTTGAATGTGGGTGCACTAGTAAGCTTACTGTGGATGTGATGGCGTGTTTTCTTGATTTCTTCATAATTTGGGCGTTAAAGGGTTAAGTTGGGACTAGTTGCTAAAAAAATCTAAAAAATAAAATAGAGAACCGCAAAACAGTTACACGGTGTTTGTTGTTAAGGTGCGGACTACATCTTACGCAACAAAATGTTTCATGTGATTGCTGGGTTATTTCTAAAAATCAATGTTTTTCCAACAAGCACAGATAAAAGCATATATGTTAGTCATACGAACCACAATAATGTCAAAAGCAAATGCTAACCATAACCAAATTTCATACCAAATAATTATATATTGGCATATTTGATTAACATGCCTTCAGGTAAAAATTAGGCGGCACAACACCAACAGTGTAGTCAAGACCCGGTTTAACGAAAAGAAAAAGAACGTTCACTCATTCTGAGCTAAGATTTGTGCTGAGCGTTTGTTAAAAATATAGCCAATAAGTACATCGACTAATGTAGAAATGAAGGCGCTGTAAAACACAGAAGAGGAAACCAGCATAAGGCGTAATCTTCTACGTGGGTAAGGAACAAAACATGCTCAAGACAAACGAACAACCAAACAAACAGGCAAACAAACACGCAAACAGGCAGACAGTGTTACTTTGCCCGTGTATAGCCGTCTTGCTTAAAATACAATATGCAGTTACTGTTGTGAAAGGCACGCTTCTCTGTCGTTTGGCACCTAAATCGTATTCAAGAAATTCGTACACGAAGTAAAGCGGATTAGAAGTCTTCAGTGCACGACAGGGTCAGGTAATAATACTGTCACGTGGTGGGGCACTTCACTGGAATATTCACAGTGCCACCGAACCGCGAAATAGAAGAATGACGCAGTAACGCACATGTTATCATCCTGGTTGATATGTTTGTTTCTGTTGTTGTGCCTGCTGCACCGAAGTCGTTGGTGTGGTATAAAGCATAAAATTGGACGGTTTGAAACGGCTGTACAAATTGAATTAAGCCACCACTAAAAATCAAGCTTAACGAAAATTCAGCTGCAACATAACCTTGCTTGATTGATTACAGCATTTGGTGTTCACACGCATTCCCAACAAGGTTCACAAGAACTAGTAGCATTTCACGTTTCCATTATTTTTATTATTATTATTATTATATTTTTCTTGCGCAGCTCACTGTACAAGGCAGCATTGCCCATTCCGCCTGCGCTGGCAGGCATGCAGCTGTAGAACCCTGTAAAGCAGCTCTGCGCCCAGCCTTGCAGACGCGCAGTAAAGCCGACTTGCAAGCAGCCCTCGCAGCAGCCCGTTTCACTGCACTTTCGTGAGATGGCGCCAGCGTGCCGCAACGCTGGCAAACGCTGGCGAACGCGAGTAGCCCGCGTGGCGCCATCTGAAGCGGGTTAGAGTAAACGAAGGGAGCGCACATAAAAGGAACAAACGACGCTCGTGTCAGGAGAAAAAAAAAAAAAACGAATGGAAACAAAAAGAGCTCCAGCGTAGACTTAACAGAAGACAGAGAAAATGAACAAACACGAAAATAAAGGAGTACATGCTAGCAGCATCTGCAAGCCATCGCGTAAGCCTCTCTCGAGCAGGCAGTAAGCAGCCACTGCAATCAGCGCCTCGTTTCCTTCTGTTTTTTCCCCCTAGCAGCCGCGGCGACGGCATTGAGCCCGCAGGGCTGCGTTCGTTAGACCGGGTTTCGACTCTCGTGCGTAGCTGCGCACGCGCAAAAAGAGGCATGCAGAGTAATGAAAAAACAATGAAAAGGCACAAACTTGTGACACGAAGGAGGCGTTTGAATCGGTGTGCGCTTCTGTGAGCCCAGACTGGGCAGACTCAGAGCTGGCCGAGCTCATATTTGAGCCCGACGAACGCAGCGACGAGCCCGAGCTCACACCCCGCTTATCGATGTCGCCTGTGCTGTGCTGCTTCTTGATTCGGAGGCCCTGGAAGCAAAGTGCTCACACAGTGAGTTGCCGGCGCCGCGACGCCCGAGCCGCGCCCATGCCGCGGCAAACACCCCCTGACACGCACCCCAGCGATGGAGATTGCTGCGCCGAGACTTCTGCAACACTCTCTGGGAGGCCCTGCATGCTTTCGTCAGCCCGGTGTATGCATCCGCATAGAGTGGCCCATACGCGACTCACGTTAACTCCAGCATGCGCTGCGAGTGCATTAAATTGTTGCTCTTCTCGCCGATCAGTTTCCATTAGACGCTAATGCACTCGTGAAGCTAGCTAGCGCCGGAAACAAAATATAAGAAAGGAGATGAAATGCACTGTAATCAGTTATGCACACAGAGATGCTAGGAAGAAGTAGGTGAATAGAAGAGAAAACTGGGCTTCTCCTTCTTAATTAATTTTTTTAAGTATTTTAGCGGGCGCCTACGTGAAAGAAGATGAAAGAAAAAATTGGGAGCATTCATTTTAAGTGCAAACTTATCTATTGAGCCGAGCACATTAAAAATAAAAAGAAAGACCAGCATATGTAAACGCTAGAAAGATCCCTGAGAAAACATTTGCCTCTTTGTTGAGACGTCTCTCACAATCCTACTCGACCCGCAAAAAAAAAAAAAGAAGTGGGGAAGTCTTCCAAGCAAAAGATTACTGAGTGTGTGAAACAAGCTTGCAAGCACGCCATGCGCCCGAGGCCTTCAATATCTCGGTAATGTTGTTTATGTCGCACGCAATAAATAACAACAAGAAGAAACGAGTAGCTAGAAAAAAGGGCACTATTTGATGTTCGCTCGCTGCAGATGTCGAAACTTAGTTCAGATCGGAAGCTATTCGCTCGGTTTACGACGCGGGCTGCTACGAAAGTGCTGCGCAATAAGAAACCACAATATAGCGCAATTGCGGGGCCTTCTAGAAAATAAAAAGAAAGAGAAAACTTGCGGCTGGTACTTCGCAACACGCTTCACGCTGTAGTGCGAGTTACTTGGAGTAATCTGTCTGAAATGTGTCCACTGGGAATGTTCCTAAGTGAAGTTTTATGTGCGCTGTCATCCAGACAGAGAGAGAATGTTGCCAAAGAACCTTCAGCCTGTTTTCGCATCCTGTTGTCCTCCGTACTGTCATTTTCTAGCAGACGATTGCCAGTTTCGAAAGACTGTCTCCAGAGGCAGAGCTCATTGCACCTTGTCTCGTATGCTTTGAGTTTCCTTTGGCTACAGAAGTCGGGTTTCAATTAATACACTTCAACAAGTCTAGCGCTTCCTTCTCTTGTATACCATAGATGTGTTTTGGATGAGTGAATTGGTGTAAGTTAAATAAGCTCTCTAACGTAACATATGCTCTCCATTCCATGAAGTACAGTATTAGATTATACTACACTAACTTGTATTTTGCTTTTTCTCCTACAAACATCATTACGACAGACTGCAATACACTAATCTTACCCTCTACTCTGCTATATCGAAGTTATCGTTCTTCCTTTACGCGCATTGAATTGCCTTGTACTAAAACATGCCTAAATTATTATTCATTCGACATTTCTACGCCAAACAGTTCTATATTAAGTAAAATATATTGTTTTAGCCACGTATAGGAACGCGTTGCGTGTAGGTAAACTGCCGGAATTATACTGTCAACGGTACACTCCGCTTAGTCTCTACTCTCAGCTTTCGCTCAAAAACTGCTGATGCTTCACCGCATCAAGATAGGGCGCGCGGTGCAGCCCGCTTTGGGTTGTGAAGAAAGTGATTTCGTTCGTTCCCGCTGTAGCGCTGCTCTTTCGCGAACCAGACACGGAGCCGAGTACGCCTCTTCAAATCCGAATTCAAACGTCTCCTACCTACCCTGTCGCTTCACCCCCCCGCCCCCTCCCTTCTCGCCCTCAGACACATATACTGCGATGAGCGTGGGATCCTTCATACGCACATCACGAGCGGCTAATGCGGAGAAAAAACACTACGCCTTCCCCGGTGCCGTCAGACGAATTTGATCTGCTTTCCTCAGCACGGGCTTCAGTTGATGACCTCTTGCTTCAAGGTGGCAAATCATCCCATCAAGACGGAGCCAACCGGGTGCCCGAGTTCTTTGCAAAAATTAATCTTAACTGCTAGCTTTCAAAGGTTAAGGCCGTTGTTAGGTGCTAGCGGCACTACCCTTGTAATTACTGCCGGAATCCTCTTTTTTTCCCCATATTGTCGTACTAGGCTATGACCATCTTGATTTTGGGTCTTTCGTGCTTGCCAGTTAATGTTAATACTGCCGCTGCGTTGCAAGTAAAAATACAGCAGCGAGGCCCAGGGCATCACGAGCAGCCATAACACGTTGATGGCGTCAAAATATTTATGGTGACTAAAGTCCTCTTTCTGCGAGATTTGCTTTCTGTCCACGCACTAACCCTGCTCGTCCATCACAACTTTACGAAGAGCAGCGAGGTATGAAAGATTGACTGATGTTTTGTTCCCAATGTTTGAGAAATGTCTCGCGAAATTTTTGCCGCGATATGTGAAGCAGAAATCTCGCAAGGCAGCATATGTCTCTCTGGGGCGTATTTCGAAACGATTCTTCTCGCTATTCGTTCATTTCCTTTTTTCTCATCGGTCGGAACCGCCTCCAACACCGAAGAAGCGAATGACAATGCCTGTTAAGCTGCCAGTCATGACGTCACAAGCCGAAACTACTAATTGTGGGATGAAAGAAGAATGAATCGGAGAAACATTGCAAAATAAGCCGCCTCATTGGCCGCGTTCGGGAAACTGAAGAACACAGGAAATTTGGTCTGAATTTAACACCGTACGAGTGATTCCTAATTTACGGACGGTGCTTGCTGTACGAATAAAGGTGAATGTGGGCGAAGTATAGAGAATATGGGCGCTATGCCGCGGAGGTTACCTAAAAACGTGAGTGGAATAATCTTCCCGGCTTGCGTTGATCTGTGTACCAGTCGGAGAACAGTGCACCTGTTGCGTCGTTGTTATTGAGTGTAATAAATGTGAAAGCTTTGTACAGTAATTTTGCTGCAGGGTTGGGAAAGTGCAAAGCAAAAAAAAAAATCAAATCTGTGCAGAAGCAAATAAGCGAAAGTTATCGAACTTGTGTACGCTGTGCACTTGCGTATTAGAAAAAAATTGATACATTTTCACAATCCACTTATGTGCAATGCACGCGGACTCATTTCTTGCGCATCTTTTAGTCTTTATTTTTTAGCCCTAATTATATTCTTGCACTAAGTTTCGCCCATTGGCTTAATCCAAGACTCCTACGATCTTTTCCTTGGTCAATAAGGTCGGCCAGAATACGAGCGCTAATTAATGTTCAGGCCGCTTTTCAACGGCTTAATGCGCAAAATATATTTATGCAAATTTTCTTATTAAATGCTTCTTAATTTTTACTGAGGAGTGAAGACGTTCTGGAAGACATGGCTTCATTTGACTGCGATTTTGCGTGGCATCTTTTTGCGTTATTATTACCGTCGTTTTGCGGAAATTGCGTCTTGCTCCAGTTGTCCGTGAAAGCGTTAACGACGAGGAAGAACGCACTGAAGCGGGTCGGAATTAATTTTCTGGGTTTGTTTATACTCACACGCACGCGTAAACACGGACGAATGCACGAGTGAGAAAGGAAATGTTCTTCAGCGCCGCTACACACGGAAAGCGCCTAGACCTCCAGTCCTCCTAACTTTTCAGGCTTTATTCACGTGCAAGAGATAAGTTTGGGATCTGACATACGTGGTTTGCGTGCCAGAACCGCCACAACTAGCCAACTCAACTCGGTGCTTGTGAACTGCCTGCACTAGCAGCGCTTGCCTACAAGTGGGGGTTGAGGTCAACACTGTCCTTTCCTGAGCGATATTTTTGTATTTGCCCACATTTCAGATGAGATCCCTACACTGGTCTCATATTCAATGGTTCTTGCTTTATCCAGGATGTGAAAAATATTTTTTTAATGGGTTTTAGCATTGCTGTTAACTTCTCATGCCTGTTTTTCCCCTTACTATGATGCAGTGTGATTAAGTGACGTAAATATCAAGACAACTACGTTTGAACGTATTGTTTTATTTTTCGCTGCTTGTTTCATGCCTTTCAATTTGCAGCTGAATTTTTATTATATCATCTGTGCACTCATATTGTTCCCCCCCCCCCCCTACACTAATGCCCGCAAGGGCGCTGTAGGTATGTAAATAAATAAATAAAACGCACGAAATGGATAGATGAGGCTGCCAGCGCTGTGAAGGCGCTTTTGAATTGGCGTCATCACCACGGGCGTGCGCTCGCGGAAGTACAAAGATAAAAAATCCAATAGAAACAACAGCAGTTATAAGACAGAGCAAAAATGAGATGCAAGAGAGCGCCCGCTCTGCGAGTTGCCACCCCATTTTTGCCTGGCCCTTGGAGCTGCACTTTAATTAAGAAGGATCCCCTAAAGGCGAGGCGCACCTGGAGGATGGACTTCTTGAAGTTGGACGACTTTTCGACCAAAGAGCGGCGACGCTGCGGTGGCTCGTCGCTTCGCGCCTTGAGCACGAAGCCGCCGCGGCAGTCGTCGATCTTGCGGTCCCTCTCGGAGGCCGGGTCCACGGGGTGGCTGCTGCTGTCCAGCGACGTCTGCGAGGTGCGAACCTCGACTTTGCCACCGGAGCTTGGGTTCCGGTTGTGCGCCGCCAGCCCGAAGGGGGCGCTCGACCGGACGCCGTAGCCATGCCGCGTGCCGCGCAGCCACTGGCCCTGGTAGGTGCCTGCATTGGACCAAACAGCACCACCTCTGTAGCGCCCTCTAGCGCACTAAAGGTAGTGCGCTAGAGGACAGTGCGCTCCCATATAGGCGTATTCGTGTTTACAGTGTACGGTACATGACACATCTTTTCTCTTCCATTAATCGGAGTAAGCGCTGAGGTCACTTTCACTCTAACAAAACTGTGAGCCTCATGGCGTCGGTCGATGTCGTAAATTGATCGCCAGTACGACAATTTCACTCCCAAACGGTGCTGCTAAGAAGTGTGTTAACCATTGGGCTGCGTTCAAGTAGTTATATCACTGCTTTGGACGTGATTGCCTGTAACAAAAGTAGCTGTGCTGCTAAGTGCAGGCTCCAGCCTATTCGCCGCACCTCGCTTAGCACCGATAGAGACACGAACACGAAAGGACATCCGTGCGAAGCGGTGCATTAACGATGATGAAGGAAATGGAACGGCGAGACGAAAGGGAGAGCACCCGTAAGCGTAAGAAAGAACGGTCAGTGTGTCTGACCTTCAGCAGCATATCCACTCGTGAAAAGCTCTCTTACTGCGCTATATTCGCTCAGCCGAAAAACAACGCAGCGTGCTTGGTATTTTTGTTTCGCTTATTTTACGTTTGTATGTATGCGTGCGTGCGCGTGAAAGATTGCAGAAGACAGTATTCTTCAAAATAGAACCTTTCTTCGCTTTCATAGCTGAAAAATTCTGCCCGCAGTACATGAACCGAAGCTGACTAATCATGAGTAGCGCGCTTGATTGATTTCCAAATATCAGTGAAACTCTATGTGCGCCAAATCGTCAGTGAAAAAAAGAGTCGGAGTAATGACAGCTCTGTCTCTGCTAATAAGCGTACATTGTACGTCCCAGGGTAATAGTTCCTACGTTTCAAACGAAACCTAGCAGTAATTCCCGTTTCTAGTTATTGCTGCTGCGCAAAGAAACAAAATATTTAACGTAGTGAATTTAAAATTGTAATTTTCTGAAATGCACGAATGACCGTACTGCCTATAGTGCGTCGAGATTGGAGCTTGAAAACTTGTAGAACTTAATTTCCCAGCAAGTTGCCATTATAAATTAATTTTAAAATTTTCTAAACTTTAGAGGTTTGTATTATTAAAGAGTTAGCGTTTTAATTCATTTTATAATAATTTTCTCACCGCTGGTGCAAGGTAGCAGCATGCAAGGGAAAGTACTATTCAGGACAACATGAAACCAAAAACTAAGGCATGGACGAGGCTTTTAGGTTTATGAGAAGGGCCAACAGATTTAGCTTCTTGGCTCGAAAATGCACAGGTCCTAATAATTTGCAGTCATTGTTGTCAGATTTACTTTTTTATAATCGTAATAATACCATTATTACAAACACCCTTCTTAGTAGGTCTCTTAAAAAAACAGAGACAGACGAGGCCAGATTGTCCCTTCAGTTCTAACAATTGAAAGAGCGGTACGACTAATTAGACAAAAAAAAAAAAGACGGAGTGTGCTCGTCGCAGAGAAAGTCAACCAGTGAAAGAGCGTGCTCGCCGGCACAAGAAGGGCGCGAAGGAGTGTCGTCCCGGCCTGCAGGAAGCGAATCTCGATTTCATCGGGAAGCGCCAATTGAATCGGCCGCTCAGAGAGTCAACAGATTCTCCGCCGTTCGTCGGACACATCATCCCCAAGCGCCGCTGGGCACGGACCAGAATAGAACCCGGGCCCGAAGAACGCACAGCCGGCGAACCTACAGCACAGAACTGTCCGATCAGCGTCACCTCTTGAGAGCTGGCCGGCGGCAGCCGATGTGAAAGCGCGGGTGCGGGGAAGGGGTGTGTGTCTGCGTGTGTGCGTTGTGAGGGCGCCTTCCTGGCGGGGCCCCTTCGCGCAGAGAGCACGGACAGCGCAGCCCCCGCCGCCGCCGTATATAGACTTTTCCGCCCTCCTTGAGTGTGTATATGTGACTACATGCGACGTCGCTCGCGCTGACAGCTAGTCACGTCATGTTCGCTGCCCCGTTTGTCAGCGACGGATGCGCGGTGTGGGACACGCGGTCTTCCACTCGACGTCGCCCCCTTATCGTGCGAAAGAAGGAAGCAGAAATGCGTCGTTTGCGTGTTTGCTGAAGTGTACGTGAGCGGAGATGGGGAGTCCACACGTGCATTGCATATACATAGCAAAGGGGAATGCGTGTGTGTGTCGGGGGGGGGGGGGGAGAAAAAATTCATTCGGTAGTCTGGTGACCCGGGCCACTAGGCCGAACAAGCCGAAGTCTCTATGGCGTCACAGGGGAAACGATCACAACACGAGGAGTCGCCTAGACCACGCACGCTACACTGGCTGCCCGAGTTCATTCTTCTTCTTGGCCACTTTCCATAATGCTGCCCCTCGAAACGGGCCTCGCGTTTTCTTTGGGCCGTTTTTCTTTCGACCTGTTTCGCGAGGATGTGCTTTGGAGGCCGAGCGAACGCCAGAGGGGGCACGATGATGACGACCGTAGGCTCTGGCGACGGGTCGGTCGAGGAGAAAGGGGAGGGGGGGGGAGGCTGCCGCGTGACGTCCGGCCCAGAGCGCGATCGATTCGCCTCCCAGGGAGCAGACGCCGGCTGAATGGTGCGAGCGGAAGCACGCCGTTCACAACGCGTTGCCCCATTTCCGCGTGTACGCGCCGGGCGACACGACAACGCCACGGGACGCCCAACGCGGGCCCGGCCTCGGGGGCGGCGGCGAGGTCACGAGGAGCGAAACTAGAACGAAAAATATCCAGACTGTAGGCCGATTTCTCTGCGCATCAGCGCTAGATCGCCATACCCACGAGTGTGTGTTGTCATGCTTGCTTGGTTGACAGAGGGAATAATTTCGAGATATTTCGCCAGGATGACCAAGACGAGTTGGTCAACGCCGGCGACAACCAGGCGTTCCAGGAGAGCTGTGAAGAGAAAAGAACGACGGGGGTGGACAGGGCGACAGGGGAGAAAAAAGTATTCATGATTTGCATAGGAAGCAGCGCACCTGGGACAGGAGGACGTCCCAGAGTGAGAGTCGGGCAGGCGTAATTTTTGCGAGAGATATGCGCTGAAATTTAACTCTAGCACTTTAGAAAAGGGGCTCTTAAAAGTCATGGACGCCGCTGCGAAAGTCCCCGAATACGTTTCTATCACCGAAATGCACCAGGGTGTTAACTTTTTATTACACGAGTCAGTGGTGGACAGAATCGCCGGCTCTCAGTAATTGTTCCAAAAGTGCTTCGCAAAGGATAATTGCGGGTATGAAAACGCGTCCACAAAACGTGTTATATTTCACTGAAGCAGAGTAAACACAAAGACATATCCCTCTTCGCGAAACCTGCTACAATAATGAAGACGTGCAGCCATGCCTCGTGAATAACGATCGAAATTGGCTATTGCAGATTCAAATGCAACAAAAGAGATGGCATTGAAAACTCCGCCAATGTCGCAGGAAATGATTATTTATTAGTCGTCACCAGCTGCGTACAGAACAGAAACCTGCATTAAGATGCGGATTACCAGTCGTCGCAGTATGCGTCAGCTAAGGCTCACACCCAGCTACCAGTTTAGTCGATAAGTACAATTTCGGGATTATTGTTTCCTTCCATAGTCTTCTCTTTGAGCTTCTGGATGCCAAATCGACCCGCTATGCTCATCGGTTCGAGTTAGGTATAGTGTCGAAATTGTTTTATTTTGCCGCGCAAAGGGCAGATAAAAGATAAACATATTAATATCTTGCCTCTTGAACTACTGAAGTACGGATAATGCGCATAAAGTGCGCCTAAAGAACACCGAGGAATACTCCATCGAATTCTGCTTTTAGTAAAATTCGATAGTCTCACCATTTGTGGCTGTGTTTTCTGTCTGTTCGGCAGAAAAAAAAAAACGCATTTATTGCTGCGCAGTTTGGATCTAGGGCGGGGGTTTACCACACGGATTCAAACTCATGGCATTAAGGATGGCGTCGAGTGCGCAGGGGACTCTTTGACCGCCAGCATTAAGGGCCTCGCAGTGAACAATAGCCGCAGAGATTACCAGAAGAAACTGTACCAGATGTTGTCAGAGGTAGTTTATGATAACGACACCCGCCTTTCATATTCTTATCTTTTCTAGTTTATACATGCTCCGTATTCAATGAAGGTAGTTTCTTTGTTATTAGAACTCGGCATTAAGTCGATATATGCCAACTCCCGTTTGTGCTCAAAGTTCGTTCAATACCTATATGTGACAAGTACTTGACGACATACCCTGTTAAATGTTTGCATCTATGTCGATGAAAGGCAAAAATGCCCGTGTAATAAGATTTACGTCAAGTGCAAGCTTTCAACAAGTTCTCGTATAATTACAATGCTTAGTTCGCCCGTTGTGACAGTAGTACCGATACCTAAAATGCCCAGTAATTATACTATACAAATCAATCAATAGCTAATTATTATCAATTAAATGTTTAGTTGTATGCGAAAGAAAATAAATATCAGGGTAGTAATTAAGCGCCGCCTTCGCTTGTAGTGATGTTCGTGATTTGAAAGCTTTTTTGAACGAAGAACTCTATGTAACGATGAAAAGAAACACGTGCACTGCTTATCAACCGCATATGCTACGTCTTCGAACTTAAGGTAGGGGAAAAAGTGTACGTTAAATCACTGATGGGTCATAACAAAGCTGACCTAATTAATCAACCGCCCTGATTGTCGAGAGTACAAAATGGGTGCCGTATATTACCACCGCATAATTTTATGCGACGAAAAGTCTCTCCAACCCTAACGCTTACCTAAAATTTTATCAGCTTTGAAAGAGAGGAGCGTAAAGGGAAAACGCTTTTAGCCCTTTGTAACCAATGTGCCCCATGGCATGGCGCATAGCACTACTTTTGCAACCAATGCTGTGCCGAACAATGGCACCCCGAAGCGGAATAGGTATGCTGCTCTTAATCACTGCTTTGCTTCAGTTGCCGTCCCGATATGCAGATTATGCAGATTAGGTAGGAGGGGGGGAGAGGAGGCATAGGGGGGGGGGGGGGGGTGGGGGGACAAGTGGGGAAGTGCGATTTAAGTTTCGACTTACGGCTGCAGCGAGCGATGGAAAGGAAAATGGTCGACGTAACGTCAAGCAGTAAAAAGTGGTTAATACAGATTACGGAACAAACTGAAGTTAACGATATCCTAGCTGAAATTAAAGAAAAAAATTGTACGCCATTGATGCCAAAATAATGCCAAGATGGAAATTGATGCCATATTGCGCAAGGGTCTAGAGGGTAGCCTCACTCCGCTGTCCAACGTTTCCACAAAAGGACGAAGATAAGCCCTCTGGTCGAAACGTTGGACAGCGGTCTTAGGCTTCCTTCCCGACCCTTGCTAATTTTGTGTTGCCAAGAATTTAATCTTCTCTGTCTTCTCTCTACCATGCTTACGACACTGCAAGTAAAAAAAAAAAGCTCCGAGACGGTCGACGTCATGACGCTTGTGCAGCAGCAGGGTGTGCTATCGCCGGCGTTCTCATCGCATCCGTGAGAGGGAGCACCACGCAGACTGTTTAATCCCGGGAATTGGCCTCATTCCCCTTCGCATCGTGCGGTGAGGGTAGCGACCAATCCCCACTCTTAAACATCAACCCCGGCTGCCTTCAGCATTTGTTGCCTCTATTTCCACTCCGACCTCCTCTGCTATGCGCTACGTCACTGCTGTCAGAGGGCACAACTACAGCAACGCCGAGTGGAGGGATCCAGCCGGCGCGAGCATGTGTCCCTGTGCGCAGCCGTGCGTCATCCGGAGGCAACTGCACTTGTTAAAACGTCGCAGCGGACCTGGCGCCGAATTTTTGAAACCATTGGCACGCTAGAGCGGGCTGAAACTAGCTGGTGCACTGGCCATCCTGCGCGAGGCAATGGCGACTTGCGAGGGCACGGTCGTGAACCAGCCATCAACCGTTTCCGCGTTCACGCAGCTTCGACAGCTGAGCTCCTTATTTGCTGAAGCTAGCTGTGACTTCTAAGGGACCAGACAGAACGTAAGGGCATTGCGGAAGCGAAAATGACTCTCGTATAAACAAGGGGAAACGAAACGGCGCACAAAACTGGATAATGGCACATAGGCTGTGTTCGCATCACGATGCTTCATAAAGCCTTAGTGGCCCTGTCCTGGTGTCTCCGTTCTACAGCCAGACGCGGAAAACCAGGCAGGTTGGCACCGAACTCACTAGCACCGCAGAATTTAAAAACAAAGCTGACGGAACGTAAAAAGAGAAAGGAGGCGCAACGGGTTCGATATTAGCCCACGAAAGGCGGCTCACAGCGTCCACGATTGATCGACATACAGGGTAACCTCTCTTCGTAGTGCAGCATAATCTTGCTTCCGTTAATAATAATAATAATAATAATAATAATAATAATAATAATAATAATAATAATAATAATAATAATAATAATAATAATAATAATAATAATAATAATAATAATAATAATAATAATAATAATAATAATAATAATAATAATAATATAAGTCCAGCTACGCCCGCTGCAGGACAAAGACCTTTTCCCCCTTTTCTCCAATTAACCCCTTCCTGAGCCAGCTGCGCCCACCAAATTCCCGCAAAGTTCCTTATCTTCTCCGCCCACCTGACATTCTGTCGCCCCGTCTTGTTTTGGTTTTGGTTTCATTTACATTTCTACAACCGGCTTTTATGACCTGCTTGGTACGTGCGTAGCCCATACACGTCTTGACGCTTTTTTTTTCATCCTTGAACCATCCTCAGTGGACGCACTAACGAAGGGCTTTGTAGTGTAGAATCTTGGACGAGCTGCTGGTGGTTCATACTTAAAACAGCGCAAACCACGCAGACAAGGACGGCGTGAAGAGACGTACACACAAGCGCTCGTGTGCAAGTCTCGTCTTACATCCCTTGTCTGGTTTGTGCTGTTTTGAGTGCGAATAGATTCAATGTACCTGTGTTAACGGCGGGCTAAGAAAGTCACCATCGTGGCGATGAGTGCATCAGGGTCACCGCCGCGTGCGTCGGGCAATCAGGGACACTCGCATGAGAGACGGGCGTCAAAGTGCGGCGAGGCTGCGAGCCCTGGGCGACGACAAGGCCCTCGCGGCGGGTGCGTAGCGCGCGCAAGATGAAGTGGAGAGGCGAGCTTGGCTCAGCCCCTGCCGCCTGTGGTGCGGCCTAAATTTAGCCCCGGGTTTATTCTTCTCATGAGAAAAGCGGACGCCTCAGCTGCTTTGTTCGGGAGAAGGCTTTTTGAAAAGACCGCGAGCTCGCCGCGAAACCCTGCAAGGAAAACATGTCATAATTTAGACGCCGTTACTTCGCCGTCGCGTGTACGTCCCTGACAGACTCACGGTCCTGCCCACGCAACGACGGAGACAGCCTGTTGTCCCGGGGCGTCGCTTCACGTAAGCGTCACTGTTGGAAACAGCTGGCGAAGCGGAGTGGTGAACAAGTTGGGCAGCTTTATCCTCCTTTTTTTTTATGGAAGCACAGAGTAGTGAACAGGCCAGAAGGCGTTTTGCGTCAGTGCGTCAAGGCCACGACTCGAGCGATAATAAATTCTGGCCCACAAGATGGCTGCGACTGCTTCGTTGCGACGAAAACGGTCGTCGTTTTGTTTTCAGGGTCTCTGTAGACGGATCTCATTTTCCGCACACCATTGCAAAAGTTTCGAACGGTGGATGCGAAGAATCGGAGCGCCGAAGTACGTACCACCTACAAGCAATGTCATTGCGTTTCAGCTGGGCAGTTATGGCGTGCGTAGGAACGTTCTTAGGATGATCGATGTACAACGAATGTCTATATACCTGTGCTGTGGACTTTAAGAACTAGGTACACTTCGTTATGCTCGGTACACACAAACTTACAATGAAGGCGAGATGTTAAAGTTAAATGAAGAGTAGCTCAAAAATACTAAGGCTTCGTGGAGATAAGAACTGTGCGGAACTCGCTCACCGTGACTTATGTGCCTTCCTCTCAGGAAAGGCATGCCGTGCTGTGACTGTGCAGCCCCCTTGTCTCGCCAAGTGCCGAGGTATGAACACGAACGCCTAGGTCCGGCAGTTTTCAAGACAATTGTCAAGAGGAAGCTAAAAAGCTCCCCAAGCAGAAACCATCCTTTTCTACCAAAAATTGGTCTATAAGCACGGTTTTCGAAAGATTAGACACTCATATGAGGGAGAGAGAGAGAGAGAGAGAGAGAGAGAGAGAGAGAGAGAGAGAGAGAGAAAGAGAAAAAGGAAAGGAGGATAGGTTAACCGGAAGAAGGTTCCGGTTTTCACTGGGGGAAAGGGAAGTAAGGCGTAAAGGAGAAGAAAAAGAAAAGAGCTGGATTTAAAATGTCAAGTAAGGAAGTAAGGACTTCGCGCACGGTGATCTCATGGCCAATCGCGCAGGCACGACGGCCGTCCGCGTAGGTTTGTTTACTGGCTGAGCGAAATAACAAAATCAGAGAGAAAAGAAGATGATTCACTCCGCTTCCTTTATACGAAAATGGCTACAAACCAGCATTACTCCGAGAGGATGAAAGATGAGGTGTCAGGATGAAGAAAAGAAACGAGTCCAAACAACAGAGGCGACTCAGGATAAGAACAATCACATGTTCTGCTGTCTTAAACAACCAGAAAGCTAGATTTTACCGCATAATGCATTCTATATAAAGTCTGACCGCACGACTTATACAGCTTAGCTGCCTGGCGGGGCGTGGGCGCCTGACGCTTTGAGAAAGTCCAAACACCATCCGCCTACTCCGAAAGAGGCAGAGGCGAAGGACAGAGAAGCAGCTGCGGTACAGGAGGGAGGGGGGGGGGGGGGGGGGACGAAGCCTTCGCAAGAATCCCGCATCTGAGCATAGCTTCCTGCATACCAGAGTACGAGGACATTTGTGATAGTGAAAGAAAGCCAGAATGTTTTCCGCACTGGGGCGATTTGACAGACACTTTCAAAGCGCGTGTTGTCGTTCCTTTAACCGGTGCTGATTCTTTCCTTTCACTTCTAAAGGTGGCCACTTTCGACGGCAAAGAAAGAACCGAGCAAGTTTCCAGACAACTTTGAGGATTAAAGTGCTTTGGAGAGCGCGAACACTGGCGAAGCACGACTTCAAAACACAGCGTGATCCCCGGAGAAGTTGCTGTGATGTTAAAAAGCGTTTACAGAAATATGCAGCGCTGCTTTTTCCTGCAAAAATTTCAAACACAAGAACGTAATTATAGCCAGCCAGTCTCTAGCACATGTCTGTAAATAATACTTTGGTATTGTACAGTCTTATATTATATACACGAAAACATATAATTGTGCTGTGGACGCATTTTACATTTACGCTATGGTGTGATTAGATGTGACTACTCAAGGTAAAAATGCACTGACGCGCTTAGATGGTGGCATGGTCGAAACTCTTGCACGGACACACAGGACAGCAAAGAGACGACACAGCGCGGCGTGTGTGTCGTCCCTCGGCTGTCTTGTCTATTTGCGCTGCTTGTCTCAAGATGAAGAACCAAATAGTTAAAACGTTTACACCACCACTACGTCTGCTTTCGCGTACCTAAATTATAAGGCCATATTCGCACGACTTCTCGCACGAAAGTGTGGCTTTAGTTTCACCGGTGTCTTTCTCGTTGGCAGTCGTGATTGCCAGGAGCAGAATAGGTTAATTTTGCGAATGCGGTCTCTGATCACATCTACAGAGCAAGTTTAACTTTTCGCTGCCAGCTCTCGAATTGAAACTCTCGAAGAACGCAGCAGATGCCCGAAAAGTTGAGCGTTCTGAGCAGCCATGCTCGGCACTGATCTCACAGCACAAAACGATCGAACGACAGAAAAGTCGTGTCGTGTCTTACTTCTTTTCCTATGTTCGCTTCGCAGTGTTTTCAGTATGGAACTGCGGTACTTTAGGTTTAGTTTATGGAGGTTTAACGTCCCAAAGCGACTCAGGCTATGAGGGACGCCGTAGTGAAGGTCTCCGGAACTTTCGACCGCCTGGGGTTCTTTAACGTGCACTGACATCGCACAGTACACGGGCCTCTAGAATATCGCCTCCATCGAAATTCGATCGGCGCGGCCGGGAGGAACTGTGGTACTTTAGTTCTTAGGTAACACATGCCTAAATTAATCCAGAACGAGCAAGGAGCCTCCACGTTCAGCGCCAATATAAACATGTATTCTCGTATAGTAAAGCAATCGAGGGAATGAAGAAATAACTATCGGATTATTCCACAGTGAAGTTCGTCTGGCGTTGATGTCACACGTACTCGAGCGTTAAAATTCGACTTCGCAGAAAAGACCGCCCCGACATGACACAAGTGCCAAGCAAAGCTGCCAGTAAAAGAGAAAAAAAAGGGGGAAGAAATGCTGACTGATACACAGGTACAATATTATGGACGCAAGTGCTGCGAAAACGCCCCCCCCCCCCCCCCCCCCCCCCCCCCCAATTGATCAAGGAGAAGCCCCTGCACATCGAGACCATTTTCCTCTTCATCAATACGACTTCTTTCTCCTCCATCTCGCTATTCATCCAAGCTCACCCGGACAACGTTGATGACCTGTCCTCTTGCCTACGCGGCCATGTTTGAGACGCTGCAGGGGGACTTCGTACTCTTGCCCGCAACATCACATTCACTTCGTATAGAACGCTCCGAGAATATCCGGCCGCTATCTTTAAAACCTACTTGGCCTTTCCTTGCCTCTCCGGCTACCATCCGGCTTCTCCCATTAAGAAGCAAATATGTTGTGTTGCTGTTGTGGGAGGGACCTTTTACGAACGCGCATTTTTATCCACTTGGGATGGCTGACTTCCCATCGATACCGCTGTAGGCGCGAAAAAACAACTGCGCGCCGGTTCTTTCACTGTCCCTGCAGCTCGAAACCCAGCGAATATTTCTCGAAGAAGCACTGCACCGATTGGACGCTTATCCTCTCACGAAGGTCAAGACCCTAAGGTAGGGTCCCAGCTTTTACCGGCACAAAAGGTCACCAAAGCGCCACTGCAGTAAATGAACGCTGGAGACCAGCGCGTGTTGTTGTTGTTGGCTACGATGAACCCATGACCGTGGCCTTGTGCTATGACTGGACAGGCTAAGGTTTTTCTCTCTCTCTCTCTTCTCTTTCACTCATCTACCGCCTTCACGTGGGTAGAGTATAGCCAACCAGGCATTATTACGGGTTCACTCCTGGCCATTCCTTTCTTCTGTCTCTCCACTCTTGTTCTTCATGCAGCGAATGAAAACTCGCGTGCACAAACGCGCCTAGGCACTAACGCAGACGGGTGCACGAAACTCAAAAGGCTTGCACCATCGCCAAAGTCACTCTGCCAAAACAAACGGGAAGAAAGAAAGTGGCTCGAGGACAGCGCACATTCGATCGTTAGGCGGAGGTGCCGTGTGGGGAAATCGAATGCATTCGGCACCGATTTTTCTTTTCCAGCTAATGGAGCTCGGCCTGTCGGAAAAGTTTGTTTCCGTTCCTCTGCCCGAGCATTTGTCTTACACGCGCGTTCACCGGCGTGTGCCCCCGAGTCCGACGTCACATGACTAATGAGCTTGCCCGGACCGCAGCGACGGAACCCAGGCCCTGCTACGCGCCTGTGAGTGGCAATTGCCAAGAAGGGCCGGAAGGAGGAGCCGCCACAGGGGAGGCGCTGCAGGTGGATCACGAAGCAGTCGAAATACAACAGGAGACGACAAAAGAGAAAAAAAAACGTCTGGCCGCCCAAAGGCGCGGCTTCAGCGTCAACAAGAGAAGTTGCAGAGCGATATCAGAAGAGTGGTCTAGAAACCAGAAAAGTATACGCGAGAAAGCCAGCCTCCAAGGAATCTTCCAAATGGCCCCACTGTCGACCAAAAGCGCTCTAGAGCATGCACACACACGCTGGTGCTCTCACGATTTTCAGTTCAATTGGGACCTGGGCAATGCCCGATCTTAGAGTTATGCAGGACCCATACGATTGAAGCCACTCTTTCGTGTCCTATAATACAATTCGAAAAGAGAGGGACCGAGATAATTCAGATGTGTTGTTCGACACCATTTTCCTCACTCCACCGAAAAATAAAATTTATTGGCGATTACACAAATGGTAAGGCGGAAAATCAGCGCTAGCTGGGATGCAATAATGGTTGCGCGTAGAAAGATGCAGCTCGTCCGGGGTCCCTGGCCCCCCGCCACGCTCGGCTGCACGGGCGCGCAATGACTGCGAACACGAGCATTGCTTTCACCGCCAACCTTCGCTCTGTTTGTTTTGGAAAAGTTAGCGCAAGTTGCAAGGCACGGGCTATGTGCAAGTGGTGGCCACGTAATCACGCTCCCATTGGGTGGAACCCCACGCGGGATGCCTGTGGGGGGTGCCCCCTTCCCTCCGGTCACGCTCGGTTGCACGCACGCTTTTTGGCTACTGCTACGACGACGAGGACAAGCAGGCCTTGCCGGATAATCTCCGCATTAACAGCTAGAGCCGTAGACCAGAAGTGAGGGGGTGCTAAAATTTGTAAACCTTCAGAGGTTGGCGGGAAAACTTGCCTAATTTATCGCTTCTGCAAGCCAGCATGCTCAGATTTCAGATGCACTAAGTTTAGCCTCTCTCTCTCTCACACACACACGCACGCACGCACGCACGCACGCTCGCACACGCACGCACACGCACACACACACACACACACACGCACGAAAAGGCGCTGCGCTTCCTCGTCTTCAAGCATGCGTCTGATCAATATAGTGTTGTCAAAACTGCATGACTGCTTTAAGTAGCAATATTTTAGTAGGAGTTTTCATATCTGTCAATGACAAGACATATGTAACAGTAATAATCGTATGTATCACAATTGTAGAATTCTGCGCAAGCCATCGTCTTTGTGTTTATACTACAATGTGCTGCAAGTTGCTTTTAGGATTCATATTTAAGTAAAATCATCCGGAAAAACAACTGTCGTCCTTTGCACGCAGTTTACGGTAAGAATGAACAACAAAGTAGAGCAAACTCAGTGAAATGCGCCGTGCTCAACCTGAGCGCAGCTGTATATATATATAAAAAAAAACTTGCCTGAGCCTATACGCTCTAATAAACGGGTTCCGTATTTTGCAGAAACCAACCTGCGACAACAATAAGCATACGTTTCTAAATGAGGGCAAATAAATAAAATAAAGAACTTTCGTGCTATTTATCATCAAATACGGGTTACCTTATAGTTACGCAGAGGCCGCAACTAAGCGGCAACCAGGCCGGTAGTGGGTAGGTGTCCGGAATTACTGGGTGCGCGACGCCCTGTTTGAAGTCTATCTTTTCTAACAAGCTGCATACCTGATATATTACGTCTTCCGTCTGTGCAACTAAACATAACCCTCGAGAATAAAAAGTATGCTCCTAACAGGCTTTTCTCAAATCATGGTTTTTAGCAGAGGGCACTTGGCTGCCGCAATTATCACGATAGTTACGCCAAAAATAGTGCATGCTTTGTGTTCCGAGTTTCAGGCCTCTTCGTCTGCTCAAGAGGATGCAAGTGAACAAAGAAGAGATGGCAGGTGTAATGGGAATGACCTCCAGAAATCTGCGCACTGGAAAGCTAGTTCACCTTGGTCCGAGGCTAAAGCCTGTTTATTCTTTCACCGCAATTGTTTATGAAACCTGCATCGCTTTCCTCTGATGAGAAGTATGGTGTCGCTCAGGTTGACGCTCATTAAAATTATTCCCCTCGAGAGATTCTCCAAAACAGTCTGCAGCGACGGATGACTTTCAGTCGGCGAATCCCCCGACCTCAGCCAAAGCATGCTTCGTAGCGGCAAGGCTTGGCCTAAATGGGCGCCTGATAACATCGAACCACAGCAGGAGTCCTAAATGGGAATTTGTGAGTGCGTCCAAGAACATTGAAGGAAAAAAAAAAGACGCCATTAGACATTGTTCTCTTGTGATATTCACTCCACTGCGTTGCCGAAATCAGATCCAGAAATGCCCCACAATCGAACACACCGAACGCAATGCACCAGAACTAGAAATACGCCATTTCTTGTTGCTGCCATTGTATTAACAGTTAACTTTGTACTACCGAGCGAATTTTACCTTATAGCGGCTGCAGTACCAAGAGTAGATAAATAAATACATAAATCCAAAAAAAACTGCATTTAAACTGACCTGACATTTAAGGAAGGAAAGTCCTCTCGAATGAGATGACGAAGTGACACGAGTGCAGAAGCTCCTCCCCTTGCGGCCTTCTAATCAATAATGAGAAGAGCCGCTCAGTGCATGGAATCATCCACCCTTGGTCAAAATGCACATTTTAAAGGGGCCCTGAAACACCGTCTGAGGAGAGTACATTAACTCGCTCGTCACTACATTCTCTCGTCATGAGCACTTGAGCCAAACACAGTAGAGCCCGAACATATTGAATTATTGTTTAAATCCAACACTCAGAACATCCCTTTGAAAATTCCATGCAAAAATTGTAGAGACACTTAAGCTCCGCCTTAAGGGCATGACACGATAGCTTTAGTGGGGTAATGTCCACATAACGATAGCTTTAGTGGGGTAATGTCCACATATGCAGAATTGATCATTTTCTACTCAACATTAATATACCCCTGGCAGTCCTCCTACCACTCCTGGTGCAGTCGTGCAGCCGTTAAGCGATGCGCCACAGCCCTGCGATGGCAGGTGCTGCCACAAGTAGGGCCTGTGCGATCCAGATCGCTCTTCGCGGGCAACTTGGTGTGACCTAACCTTAATTTAACTTACCACCTGCCACGGTGCGCAGTTTGCTCACAGTCCGGTGGGCATTTTTCTTACAGTCCGGTGGCCAGGTTGTGATGACGCCACAATAAGGTTTTGTGACATAGGTGGCCCATCTGCCTCGTAGGTTGGGTTGCTTCTCTGGATTTTTCGTGGAATTTTCGCTCACGATCAATGGCGCCGACGACGCCGGATTTTCTGCGACACGAGCTCCGTAACACTATTGCTCACGTATATCGAACTTGAGTTCAGCGGAACATTCGGTATATCGAACTGTGCACCGCGACCTTAAAGGGGCTTTGAAAGGGGCTCTACTAAAGTTGCGGTATACCTGGGATGTTAAAGCGCGCCGCTTCGCGAATATTGTCCAGGAAGAATTTTTTAAATGCGCTTTGTATAAACAGAGTTATATGTGGTCAAAATTTGAATTTCAGCGTCTTCGCGACTTTCCCTCTCCTCTCGTCACATTTTGCACGCTGGAAGGTCGGCGCTCTTCCGCCGCCGGAGCTACGCTGCTTATTGGCCGCTGCCATGGTAGCTGCCTGACGTCTGAAATAATCTAACCAATAGCATCTCTCAACATGTATACGTAGATGCGAGCGAAGGAGGAGGGTGCGAGCATGAAAAATTGGCGGTGGTTTAGCTCTGGTTAAACCTGGAGTGATGCGATAGCTACAGCTGGCCGAGTGGAACTTTTATCAGTTGAATTGCTAAGTCAGTCTTTCGCCGCTCCGTTTCGCTGAACGTTCCTTCTTCATCTTCGGTCCACTTGACACGGCGCATGCGCACAACTGTGGCAGCTCGGTTTCGCCGGCGCGCCGCGCCGCCGGCAGCAGCAGCTGCTCCGCACCACGTGGCCGGTCACGTGACCAACCAGGTGACGAACCACGTGATCAATCACGGCGCCGCGCCGCCGGCAGGACAGCCTGGCGGCGCTGCCACGCTGAAGGCTCGAAATGCTACCGTAATGTAGCTATCGCTACAAAAGTCGCCGGGAAGGGCTCGCCAACTTTCACGCGTGATTGTGGGTCCTCTGCTGCGTGTAGAAGTGTATTATCTGGCTCAGGTGTTCATGACAACACAATGCAGTGATTGAGCAAGTTGATGTCCTTTCTTCGGAAGGTGTTTCAGAGCCCTTTTAAAGGCCACTTCTATCAACGCTCTTAAAAACCATTTCATAAGTGAAGACAGATCGAATGCACAGCCTTGGGCAGCTGCTGACAGTGCTGACGCTGTGAAACCGCGTGACGAGGTGAACGCGAGGAGTATTTAAGGGTGACCTGTGGTCTTCTGTACTAACTTTCCACGCCACATCGCTGTCATGTGGTGAAGCCAACCTAAGCTCTTGCAGCGGCCCTTGCCTGGCATGCTTCGTTGGCGAAGTCGTTGCTGAAACCAATTGTGCCTTGCTTTTAATGAGATAATTGTATTTTTAGTTTACCGGTAACAGGATCAAACATCTTATGACAGGCAGTGGCTAGTTCCAAATAATCTTCCTCTGCAGATTCGATGCGAAGCAGGTTAGGCGCAGGAACACCTAGCAAGCGGTGCGCTTTCGGCATGACTCCGGGCAGCACGTCGCTGCAAGAACGTGTCAAGGGTGGGTGCAATGCATTCTTGCTTCTAGGTGACACAAATGCTTTTAATTTCCATTTTTTTATATATCGAATTATCGATAGAGTCGTTCCTCGATAATATGGCACTTTGGTTCCCGAGCAGAACTGTATATAGAGCAAGTCGTCCATAATAACGAATCATGAAAAAAAGATCAGAAAGATAAACGCTTTGTAACTTACTTCTGCTTCTGTGGATAGTAGTAGCCAGTGAAGAGGAAATTAAGTGAAACCTTGGCAGTGCGAAATGCAGTATTCTGGCCACCGTTATGTTTTATATATTTTGCCGCAGTTTGAAGCCCCTAGTGGCGCATCACACGTGTGATGGCATCTCATGGCGTGGTGGCACATCTTCTACTACGACTCTTCGCATCCCATGAACCGCTAGAACATAATCGTACATAGTTGCTGGAAGCTGCTGAAAGTGGCTTCACGTTCTTCTCATCAACTCATGAATTACAGCAAACCGCAAGGAACGTAAACTGGGCACATTGCCGCTGTAAAACATGAAAACACAAAGAAAGGGCCGTCACTGAAGCATTTTCAGTTTTGCGTTGCATTTCGCTGGTGACCTTCTTCCAAGATACAGGAAACATCTAGTTGAGTCAGTCGAGGTTTTGTTCTCATCTTTGTCCATTTCAAGCGACAGAAATACATGAACCCCACTGGCCCTTGTGCATTTTCGCCCTGTACATTGGCCGGACAACCGGTCTCCGTATTAACGAGGCGCAAATACATTGAAAAAGTTTGGTCCCCAGAAAAATTTCCACCGTTCGAGTCATCCATATTAACGGGGGTCGTGTTAACGGGGCACGACTGTATGTCGAACTATTTCGCGATCACCTTCGAATTCAGTATATCCAGGTTCTACTGTAATACACTTTTACACGCAGCAGAGAACCCAGAATCGCGGGCGAAGGTTGGCGAGACCTTTCCGACGATTTTTTCATGCTCGCGCCCTCCTCCGACTCACGCCCCTGCGTATTTCTCTTCAGAGATGGCTATTGGTTAGATACTTTCAGACATTACGCAGCTACCATGGCCGCGGCCAGTCAGCAGCGTCACTCCGACGGGTCAGGAAGCTCCGCCCCCCCCCCCCATTTGCCTCCAAATATTCAATCTTCGACTCAACTTCCTTTCAATTAAACCATCGATTCGAGGTAACCCTTGAATGAACGAGACCCAAACTCGTTGTCCTCTCTACAGTGAGCTTTCCCTCTCCGTCTGAGACGCCACCCGGGACTGACCACAGGGTGCTTGACCCGTTGGCCTGTTCATGCCTCATCACTCTCCCCAACTACTAACGGGAGAGGGGCAGGGAGGGGAAGGCAGAGCCTGTTTGGTGCTGCATACGGCCAATTTTTGAATGTGGAAGGTCGGCTGGAGCAACATGTCTCCGCGCGCTGCCTTCTGCTGTTACTACGAAATGGGAACGAGGAATGACGGAAATGCACTCTAAACATAAATAGGCCTCTATGGGAGTAAAAATGGAGTAAACTGTCCTCCAGCGCACTCTCTTTTAAAAGAGAGCGCGCTTGCGGACAGTTTACTCCTTCCGTGTTTAGGGTGTAGGGAGACAAGCAGGTCGCGGGTAGTTAGCATACGCGGGCCTGCAGGAAAGTGAGTAACAAGAAATAGTTGGTAGCATGTTCAATAGACAAAATGTCCTTTCTGTATGTGCGAAACAGGGCGTGCAGACGCCCAGTAATTATTTCTGCTCGTCTGGTGCCCCGCTCCAGCTGAAAAAGTACTAAAAGCCAATGCCGAAAAGCAAAGCCTCGCATCATCTCCGTTAAGCAGGCAGCCAGGAAACAAAGGCGCTGACTGTAGTCTGCTCCGAAGATTCCCAACTAAAACATAGCGGGCAGCCAGTATCCAGACAGCGATGCTGTGTTTATGAGGCGTATATTTACCTTGGCTGAGGCGGGCAGAACTGCGGCTAAAGCAAAAAGCTATTGCGGGCAAGTTTACACCCTTCTTTCGTGAACGCAGCTGAACAGGCGAGGTTCACAGCTTACTATAGGACAAGAAGCCCGGCTAGATTGAGGAAGGGACTTGTGTGTCGTGGAAAAAAAATCACATGAAAAAAAAAGCTGTAAGTGCTCGAAGAAACAGAACACTCGTAGATTCAAATCGCTCATGGAGAAAAATGACATTCGCATACGTACGCGGTTACCGTAGTTGTCTTGAGACCTCACGCATTGTTTGCCTCAGTTAGAAATGGCTAGCCGTTTATTTACTGCGGAGAGGTAAGCAGGTTTCTCGAAAGAGACTGTGAAGCGCTGTGAAGCGCGCTTCCCATCAGTAGGAGCGCCTCCAGCATTTCTGTGCAGAGGCGGCGGTGTCCTAGCGTTACTTGCGTGTCAGTGAACATTTGGCTAATTACCTCTTGGCACGAAACCATATATTGTCCTCGCTTCAATTCGCCTCGGAGCGCAGTAATTACGTCCGCAAAGCCTAAACACTCTAGTCAACTCTGCCCACTTGCGCAAGCCGTGCTCACGCTTGGCCTCTCTCGAACAGCTCCGAAACCGGCAAAAGCGACACAGGCGGAAGCGGCCGATTTCGGCCACGATGCAAGCGGACCCTCACGCGGGCGGAGTCAAGTCGAGGGTCGCGCAAGAGGAGAGGTGTCCCCGTGCCGTCTCCTCGTCGTGGCCGGCGTGCGCTCGCTCGCTCGGCGGCGG
Source organism: Amblyomma americanum (assembly GCF_052857255.1). Classification (NCBI taxonomy): domain Eukaryota; kingdom Metazoa; phylum Arthropoda; class Arachnida; order Ixodida; family Ixodidae; genus Amblyomma; species Amblyomma americanum. The sequence continues at coordinate 108,237,005 of NC_135497.1, forward strand.
TCCACCAGGTGCTCGGGACAGACGCGGGCTCGTGTTATGCCACGGCGGAGCGTGATGTATCGCGCGGTTACCAAGCGAGCGGCCAAGAGAAGCTTTTGAAAATAAGCGCGCCCAGCGAGAGGAGATCGAGCCTTCGCGCCCGGACGCTCGAAGGACCCAGGAACAAGCGGATGAGAAGGGGGTCGAAAGGAGAGCGGCGTCCTCGCTATGCGGCCTGCTGCTTTGGCTCCCGGCCGGGCCCGAAATAGCGGCCCCAGCCGACGGCGCGTGGGCCGCCCGGGCGGCCTGCTTAGGCGCGCCCCCCGCGCTCACCTTCGGAAATGCGCCTCCTTCCCAGGAGCCAACAAAGAATCCGCGCAGCCCACTTGGCAGCCCGCGATCCGCCGAGTGGAAAATTGGGAAGCGGGACGCCAACGCGGGGCGCGCGCGGATGACCCCGCCGCCGAATGTCGCACTTCCCCCCGACTACAAGGCGACCCCGGCCGTGGACCACGGCACTCGGCTGGGCGCGGATCGGCAGTCCAGGCCACGACGCCACCCGTCTTCTCCTCGACCACGAATGCGAGGTCCAGTCGGCGCCCCAGCGATTTCGTAATCTTGGTTGCCTTTGTGTCCGGCAGATATATGTTTTAGCTTACCACCAGCCCTGTTCATCTCACTCAGCGTTGGTAATATAAACGCAGCAGGGTCCTGACGGTCAGAACAGTAAATAATGTTTTGAATTCTCTGTCGAACGCGTCGAACGGAAATCTCCTGCTTTACTATGCTTGAACCGCAGTTTCTGCTTGTAACACGATGTTTACTTGGTCGAAATGAGCGTTGACTGGTAATATCGGCGGAGTGAGGACACGCTTGCCAAAGAACATAGCAGCAGCCCAAATTGATACTTCGGCTCAAACAGAGATACATATGCCAAAAACGTCCATGGCAGAGCCTGCACTTATTCGGACTCGTGGAAATTTCATTTTTGGTAATCGGTCCACCTCACGTTCCGATTATAAGCAACCTAGCGTTGTTGCATTGGCGGGCCATCCAAAAGCCACGACACGCTCGCCGTAAAACTCTTATGCAATAACTGGCAATAATTGCTATCTAAGTTGCGGCGCCCTCCATTAACCTACAAGGTATGTTATTATAGCCAGCCATAGACAACGGGAATTACTGCCTATTAAATTTATTGCAAGCAGGCGTTTAAGTTTTGTCTTGTATGCATTTGTCGATTGTACAGACACTGGGCAATTCAATCACCCGAAGCTGCACAACTCATCTCGGAAATGGTGATGGTATGCCGTGCGCTGTTCCGGTTTCTGAAGGTGTCGCGCTTGCGCGACAGGCTTTGACACTGGCGCGCGCACATTCTTAAAGGGCTAGAACACCGAAATTTTCGTAGTATATTTTGGCTGTCGAATGATGCGTAAGACATTACTAGGTCTACATGATTCACCACGTTATGTTCGCCTACGCTCAGTACCTACCTTATATTTGAATTTATTCTTGCCTATAGTTTCGGTTTCAGCAGTACAAAGACAGTTGTGACGTCACAATTGAGCACCCGATCACGTGAAGCATACAAAAAACTGCAATATAATATCTATTTGTTGTCTTCTGAAGTAGTTGAGCGCAAGAGTTTGAATGCATTAAAACGACGAAGCAGCGGCTATATTACAGTATTTTTATGCATCATGTGCTCTCGTACGCACTTGTGAAGTCACAACCAACGTCTCGCAGCTGAAACCGGAACTAAAATTACAAAAGAAAAAATTCAATCACATATTATTTATTGAGCGCTGACGAATGCCACGTGGTGATCCGTGTTCACTAATGTTGTACACATCATTCCAGGGCAAAAACACACTTAGAATAATTTGGTGCCTCCACTCCTTCAACTGAGGACCTTGGTTGCCCCTCTCCTTCCCTTTTGAATCCTCTCTTTCTTTTACTCCATTGCAGGGTAGCCAACCAGAACAGTCTTCTCGTAGAACTTCAAGCCTTTCATCCTCTCTCTCTCTCTCTCTCTCTCTCTCTCTCTCTCTCTCTCTCTCTCTCTCTCTCTCTCTCTCTCTCTCTCTCTCTCTCTCCCGAGATCCCAAAACGTATTGATGTTATGCTGCTACGGGCAGTTTCATCTCCGGAAGCTGCGCACGGCTATAAGAGGCGTAGTAGTGGAGGAGCCCGGATTAATTTTGACCACCTGAGTTCGCGAACGTCTTTGCATTTCGCCTTCATCTTAGTGTGACCGCGATTATATCCCGCGCCCCTGGAATAGTTTTATTCTGTGCTATCTACAAACTAAAAAGGAGTGTAGCAACAACTGACCTGACAAAAAAAAAAGAAGAAAGACGCAGAGACTGATGAAAAAAAAACGAGGGAATGAAACAGCAGGCAGTGCAAACTGCTACTAGTTCAGGTATGCATGTGATAGGATCAGCAGTGTTGTTAGGAACTGTGGATTCTCCATTGAGATAACTTACTGAACAAGAAGTAAAAACAAGGAGAGTATGGTGCAGCCAATAAAATTAAAGGACCAACTTCGCCTCAAAAGCTAATTAGGCAACAATAACGACAAAAAACAAAGCCACAACACTGCCAAATAGCAAACGCACTGCACGAGAAACGAGCTCCGCCAGCTTGCTCAATAACCGGAGATGATTCAACACGTGCCTACGGTCTTGGCTGTCCTAGTTTGTGTCATGAGAATGAATTGCGCTTCCGTGGCTTCAGCAGTTTAGTCTCACATTTGTCTGGCCGCAGAACCAGTACCCGCATCATCTGAGGAACGTATATGTGCAGTTTGCGTGCCGTGCGCACTAAGGAAAGATACATATGCCATTCCGCCCAAGCTCGGCGAACCACTAACATTCAGAAGTTCGCCCTGAAAAAAAAAAGAAAGAAAATAGGCAGAACACGGATAATCAAATTTTGCGAGGAGGCAAACTCGCATTTTGATCACTCTATTAAACGAACCATTTCTAATTTCCAGCAGTTTATACCCCCGGTACCCATTTAGCCGCGGTCTATGTTCCAGTAGCTTTTCATTCACGCGGAGCACGCATGTTGCCGACGGCTGGCGTATTTCGCCGAGAAAAAAAAAAGACAAAGCAAAATCTTCGAACTGTGGTCGTCCATGCCACCCCTAGCACAATAGGCAGCTGCAGAAAGATGTGTAAGCCAGGTAAGAAACTGCAAACTGAGCAGCAGCCGCGAAACCAAAGCAAGACACAACCGCGGAACGAAACCCGCTCCAGAGTGTGCGGCCAAGATTTGAGATGTTCGCGCATCGGGAGAACAGAGGCTGCCGCTAAAGAGGAAAAATAACACGCTGTCGTCCCGTCCGCGACCTACGCGCGCAGAGTCGGCGACCGTGAATCCAGGATGGAAGGGTCTTCGGTGCCCGACGAAAACACCACCGTTCGAAGGCGGCGAGCGTGTACGGTGTGCTGATAGGAGAGCGCCGACAGGCCCAAGTTCTCGTTGGTCTCGTTTATTATAGACCGCGAGGGAGCGCCTCCAAATCCCTGCCTCTAAAATATGCACGCGTACGCGAGTTGGGCGCGCAAACACTGCGCGCTGACGCGATGCCTTCCGTCGATACGCGAGGTGCGCAGAAAGAAAGGCGGGGGGGGGGGGGGGGGGGGGGGCAAGGTCACCGTCTGTCCGGAGCGTGCGTTATTAACGACCGAGTAGAGAAACGAGATTACGTTTCCGGCCACACACCGAATACGCGGCAACGGTCTGCCCGCTCGACGCCTAGCAGCCAAACCTGCGCGCAAAGAATCTGTGGCCGATGCGCATAATTCTCTCCGCGAAATGTTCTGTCAGCCGGGAGAGGAAACATGAAGCGGTGTACACATTTACCGATAGTGCTCCGACGAAAGCGTGGAAACGCACAGAGTGGTCACAGTGACGAAAAAGGGCCCTGTGACATTATCTCTGTCTCACTCCGGTGGCTTTTTTCCATCGCTTGACGCCATTATTTCCTTCTGTTGTCTCAGGTTGCGTAAGAGAAAAAATAAAATGCCGTTCTGGAATGGGTCGGGTACAAAAGTGTCCAGGACGCTCGAAGAGCGGTCTAGGCACTGTTGGGGCGCCAAGGCTTCGGATCCCACCGCTGATCACCAGTTGTTACGCCGGGGATAGCATGGCCGGTTGGTGAGATGCTGGGTAGCGTTGTTTGGCCGGAGAAGGGACTAGGAAGGATGGAAGCTGACATCTGGGACAACAAAAACAGAAACAAGTTTACTGGCACTTAAGAAAACTTATTACATAATTTTGCGAAAGAAAGAACAAACAGTCAAGAATTAAGGGTTCATAACGTCGAGCGACTGGATGAGCCTTGTCGCCAAGGCGCAGAGCCACTGGATGAGCCTTCTCGCTAAGGCCCATGGCGATCGTTCCTACTCAGGACGCTCGTTAAATACACTGAGGCTCCGCCTCTTTCACCACACGAGACACAGGTCGGAAGAGTCACCGCACACAGCCCGCAGAGCCCGAGGGAATGGGCGAGGAGGATACGGAGGTCCGCTGCTACTTCGTCCGAAGTTGTCAATCACGGCCCGCTTCCCCCTTCGACTGTACACCATCGGTTGCGTCTTGCGAGAAACTGCAGACAAAGGGAAGGTCACCTCCCCCTTTTCATGTGCGTGGGAAAGATTCCAGCGGCTGTTTCACCGGGAGGCATCTTTTTTTCGTAGGGGACCTCGTGGGTAAATGATCTGTCGAAATTGCCGCTTCTACGTGGTCATCCCGGTTGTTGAATCTTCGCCTTAATCGCTGCCGATCGATGAATATTCGCTTTAATCGCCGGCGTTGATCCCGTTCATAACAGCACACAGGTTTCACGTCTGCCAACGAACACCTAATTGTTTCACTAGCACATGTGAGCGTACGTGAGTCCAGCATTCATCTCCACAAGTGTGCTCTCGAGCCATCTGTGAGCAGGCATATCGCCTTCAGTTGGCTCTCACGCGCCCTGGAGACTTCTTTCCAACAACACAACAAAAGACTGGTGTTTTTTCACTGGCAATAATTGTAAAACAGGAGCAGAGCACGGAAGAGTGATTAGTTGATGATTAGTCGAGTACGTCGCAGCCATATATATATATATATATATATATATATATATATATATATATATATATATATATATATATATATATATATATATATATATATATATAAACACTATGCGGGATGCCGTAGCGGAGGGCTCCGGATTACTATAGACTATTGCTATATTATACCGGCCCGTACGCTCTGGACATCTTCCCGCTAGCGCCATCTGTTGCCGCTTAATGGCTGTGTTTTTGGTAAAAAATTAAACAAGAACTTCAACGGTTTTAAGACATTTTTTTTTTAAGTGGAAGGCCATAAATTATTCTGTACACAGTAGAGGAAGTATTCATTAGTTTCTCTAAATTTTAAAGCATGTTTCCGTCTACACCTGTATTGCAGCGAAGCACATTTCACTTGCTTTCTAGTTTTTGTGCCAGCTTGTTGAAGCGCACTACTCACCTCGACTGAACGGGGCTGCCATTACAATGCACACTTTGCGAGAAATTTGGCTCTTTGAGGTAATTTATTTAGTACGGCAGCAGGCACGAGAACAGCTATGTCTCTAACGAAAAGAGGCGGAAGCATTTGGAATGGGAAGCAAAAGACACAGTAACGTATGGCTGCTTCGGAACAGCTGCGCGAGCTAAAGTTATCTTCCAGCTTTGCTGAAGACCATATGTAACCATTGCAAATGTGTATTTTCTTCATTTTCAGCAATTTAATGAAGCAAATTGAGTTGGAGCAAATTTCCTCAGAGCGCGGCTTAACGAGATTCAGAACGGGCCGTCTTATTTCGGCCAAGAATTGCACCAGGATTAGATTAGAATAATTTTATCCATAACGCACTTCTATCGCCGGTTTTCCTTCGTGTCTTCTGTTTATTTTTTTTATACCTAGTAGAATGCAACTTCAAAAACGGGAGGTTATTAAAAGGACTTTTGCCACCTCCGTATGTCGCTTGATAAGCGCGAGTAACCTTATTTAATTTCGCCCCTACCCCAACACGCTCCGCTTTACCTCTTTTTAAACGAGTCGCTGAATAAAATGGCTGCACATTGCTGGCAATGGTTCGAGTTATTATCAGAGTCGAAAGGTTCCGCCGGAAAGCCAAAAAAAAAAAAACAGATCATCTGTTTTTCTTGCTGCCCAAGTTCATTACTGTTCTCAGCTGTGTGCAAGCTTATGCAAAGGGCTTGCCCTGAATATGTTATAGGCACGGAAGCTCTTCACAGGTAGGCAAATTGAGGGAACCCAATTTCATCTCAGCAATATAATTAAGCCAGGAACTGAATTTTGCACTTATAAAAACAGAGTGAGTGCTTTTTTTTCTTCTATTAAATTGGCCTCAACAGTCATCAGTGTGGGGTTCGTATGCCGCTCGATAAGGCACAGGCAGGAAGGAAGCAATGACGGCGTCCTTTCTCTGATCGATATTTGACACGCTTAGGAACAAGTGGAGCAAGAAAAGGTCACTCTTCCCTTCGAAAAACCCCCTTCCAGCCAATGGCGTCGGCCGATTCTCATTTCCCTGATAGCGTGACAATGCAGGGAGTGGTAGATGAAAAGGGGTAACCCCTTCCCTCTATGGTCGGGGGTAGACCCCTCTCTTCATTGGGTGCTGCTCCCTGAATTGTCACGCTAACAGGGTCATGAGAATCGGCCGACGCCATTGGCTGGAAGGGGCTCCTTTGAGGGGGAAAAGCTGCTGCGTTCTTGAGTTGGATCCGACTATATCAAATATTGAATAAGCTTCCACATTGTAAACTTTTACTGCTGGAAGCGGAAAATACCATGGCTAAGCGCCTTCTTAGAGGAAGTTCTTGCTGGCATAAATACGGCAACGAAGACTTAAACAATTCGAGGTATTTCGCTTTCCTTAAAATTCAGTTACGGGCATAAACTACGCTGTACAAGAGCACTTGCGACAATGTGACTGGCTTGTAGCTTTTGTTTACTTAGGTCACAATACACTAGGCCCTTCCGGGCCCAAATAGAAGTGGAATACAAAACCAGGTATATATGTAAAGCCATAAAGGCTGAGCTTTTTTTTTCATTCATTTATCTTATTAATGTATGTCTTCTCAAATGGAAAGTGAGAGTAGCGCAAAACGGGACAAAGGGACAGAGAAAGACAGACACAACACAGGCGCTGTGTTGTGTCTGTCTTTCTCTGTCCCTTTGTCCGTTTTGCGCTACTCTCACTTTCCATGGATCACCGTTACCGACTCGCCCAAGTTTCTACCCTTGTGAATTCTCAAATGGCCAAGTAAGTGGCATTAAATGAAAAGTTTATATTTGCCTTTCGATGGCTACCGGGTAACAACGATATTTAAAAGCTTTTGCGTCCAGTGGCTAAATCAACGAAACCACGGCAAAAGGTAAATGACTGTGGAAAGCCATTAAGCCGAATAAGTTTCAATGTTTACCGGGAAGTATTTCGTAACTGTGTGGCCTGACAGGCGTAAACACGCTCGGCCCAACGTGCGCGACAGATGTCTCTGCTCACGCGGCATTTTGCGCATACTTGTCCGCAGTTTTACCCTTGACGGGCACGGAACTTGCGTAACAGCCTCCCGAATCTTCAGCATTAGAGGTAGAGAAAAAGAAAGTAGTCAATAAACACTGAGCCACCTTCAATGCATTGCTTCTGCTGTTATCATCCCGTTTACGAAGGCGCACATTCGTTAAGAACTCAGCCGCCGCGTGCGAAATCTGCTTATGCAAGAAAACAATAACAAGAAGTTTACGGTGATTAAGAGTTCCAGCGTACGTCTCGTGCGCAGCACTTCCCCTTTATGCTAGAGCCGCCCCGACCTGCGCGAGATAAATGGATAAAGCTTTCGTTATGCCGGGGCAACAAGAGCTCGGGACAAACTTCGCTCCCGAAAGAAGAAAACCAAAACGCGAGAACGTAACGGGTTTTAAAGCGGCCCGACCTTTATAGGCAACGTGCCACGGCCACAAAGGTGGCTTGGCGGCGTCAAGGGTGCTCCTCTCTCGGCGGAGATAATATGTGAGAAACAGGAGGGAATCGCGAAAAAAAAAAAGAAAATGCCGGGCAAAGAGGAAAGGAAGTGGGGGAGTGCAGAGAAGAAGTGTTGGGAGGGACAGTGATGAGGGAAAGGCGAGCGCCGTCCGCAGGAGCGCGCTGCTGCCGCTCGCGGCTCTTGAGGATGGCAAGAGCGTCCTTCCGAGGAGGAGGAGAGAGTTACGCCGGAGTCGGGCCGGGAAAATAGATGAGCAGCAGCGTCCAATGCGGGGGGCCTGATGTCGGACCCGCGGAGCCCGTGCGCCGCTGGCCAAGAAACCGGCCGGTGGAGGAGGAAAAGGCCTAAAGGAGCGAGAGGGTATGTGGAAGGACAGCGCGCTCCACAGTCATGCCTCCCTCACTAGGGGGGGGGGTGGGGGGGGGGGGGGGGGGGGGGAGTAATATGGGCCGCGTGGACCGATCTCGTTACAATGTATAAACCCGTTGTCGACGCCAGGCGCGCCCATTTATCCTTCATTCATCGCCATTTACTCCATTCCTTTCCCCCCACCTCGCAGCCTTGATCACGATGCGGCCCGGGTCCGCTCTGCGTGCACCAAGCACGCAGCAGTGGCGGCCATTCGTCCTGCTGTAGCGGCGGAGATACCCGCGAGCCGCCGGACACCGGCGCCCCATTTAGTTGTGGGCGCGCCGGCGTTCACGGGGGCGCCGAATGACCACCGCGGCTGCGCGGAAATTCTCTCCGCAGGAGATTCGCGGAAGAGGATCGACCAGAGAACGGCCGCGGGAGTGAAGAGTGAAACAAAAAGGGAGAACTTCGGGGTCCCAGGTCGTTTCGCGGAACCGAGGATGCAAACGGGACGCAAACACGACGGCAGCGAATGCACGGAAACCGCACCACAGCGCGAGGCTATGATTCTTGGCGGGGGCGTCGTGCGTGTTACCGCACGCATAAACTTCCTCTACTTGGGCGCGCTGCGGCGAAATTGCCTCGCGCGGAAAATATGCCCAGCGGGGGCTGCAAAGTGAGAGGAGAAAACGAAAGGAATGAAAGTGCAGGAGAGACTCCGCGCTTCATGGTGGCAGCGTATCTTTGGGTGTCCGCCTTTCTTTGAGCGTTGCTCGCAAACTTTGGTCAGGCGAACTTTCCTGCGCTCTGCGTCCGCAAGAAAGGCAGCCTTCAGAGTGAAATAACCGTGACCTCAGCGTCTTGTACGAGACGCCGTGCGCTACAAGCTAACCTTTAATATGGTGTCTACATTACTTGAGCCTCCCCCCCCCCCAAAAAAAAAAGAAAAAAAAAAGAAAACTCCTGCATGGGGCTGGCACCAAAATGAGATTCTTTTGTTGATGGTCACATGAGAAGGTAGGTAGTCGAATATTTTCATTCATGTGAGCATAGTATGACGCTTAAGATTTATTATTTGAGGATTTTTTTTCGAAAGGAGCCAAAATTACCTTGACAGAAACCCGAGGAAAACGCGGAAATTTTTTTTATCCGCAGCAACGCATTGGAAGCTGTTACGTGATCTGCTTCAAAATGTTAGCTATATAGCCTGTTAAAATTTGATAGTTTTTCAAAGGAAAGATCGATGGGCGAACTTACAATTACAGCTGAACTTCACTTAAATTAATTGTCTGGATTTGGCTCAGTTCCTAAAAAGAAGTCCTCATTTATCTTTCAACCACTGGGAATACACACACAAAAAAAGAATTTGTTATGCTACAGCTTTATTGCCATAACGTTACTGAGAAAATTTTTCCGCGCTCTGATCAAAGCACATGAATTGCGAAATGGTGGCTTTAAAACAGCTTGGATTGAACGCTTCGGACCTGTCACCACGCCCCCACAGAGTTTCATGCAGCTACCTGGAGGGAAAATTGGCGCTGCGATCGTTATTCCGCCAAGAGAATGCCGGGAAGTGCAAACCTCATTTCTGACTTGACTTATGTTCAACCGAAGCATTGATTTAGCTGCAGAATAAAGACTTACTCTCGAGGTAAGCTCTCGTGGATGTTTAGTTAATTTGAAAACGCGCCTAATACAAAAAAGTTGTTGATTGAATTGAATTTAATAAAGAAAAGAAAAAGGTACCATTGAGAAGATATTTATCTGCTTGCAGTGGGACCACTTTAACATGCAGTTGACAGTTGTTTTTTTTTTTTGCACATGGCATGGAAGTGAGAAGGGAGAATGGAGAATTAATAGAGAGAAGATAAAAGGGACAGAGTTAAACAATGAGGAGAGGTTACAAGGGTTACAGGAAGGCATGCAATCTAGTGTGGTGCAAATAAACACATAAACTGCAAGATTAGGCATTATCTGTAAGCCACAAACAGAGGATGTAAACCTATATGTACCTTGATATGAAGCCCCTATCTGGGGACTTTACGCAGCAAGACTTGTCGGCTTCCTATGGAATTAAGAGACCTGAACAAATAGTTTACAAGCTTCGTGACTTCAGGAATTCAACTTTCGCGTTTCCACACGCAGAAATTCTGGACAAGAACAACTTTAAAACAACTTTAGGACAACTTTTAAAAGCAAGATTTTGCTACGTATCGGATGGTTAGACCATTCCGATTCAAGTGTAGCTTTATAGGACATCACTTCGAATTGTGAGGCAACTGCGGAATAGATACTTTTAAGAATATATTAATGAGAATGGTCTAATCTCCCGATACATAGCAAAATCTTGCTTTTAAATTCTGTCCTGTGCTAGAACCGAGTAGTTATGACTGCCACAGAATACCAATCGGGTGCGTTTTTTAAGAATAAATAGCAGAAAACTGCTAGCGTCCCGAATAGGGATTCCAGGATATATTGATTGTTATGCTGCAGTCTTACGATATGCGAAAAAAAAAATGCGTTCGTAAACAACTCCGCACTCAAGAAAAGGGCTTGTACAGAATTTCTGGGTATGCAAAATGCTTATAAAAGTGTCTTACAAATACTCCACATTTGCCTCATAATTAAAAGTGATGTTCAAGAAAGCTGTACGTGAATCAAACTGATGTGATATAAATAATAACCTTAATCGAGGCGAGGCTATGTTTTTGAAGCGCAATCCACATTTTTGGCGAAACGGTAGCCAAGCCAAATAGGAAATTTTGCACCCCCCGCCGCTCCCTCAGTGGCTGAAGGTCTCTTCAAGGAACTCGCATGGACGGGGGCGCTTCTTTTTCGTGACAGCGAGAACTGTGCTTCCCTACTGGCCGTCAACATGGCATGGCCAAGCTAGCACAGTCTCACTTTCGCATCTGTGCTCTGCTGCTTCCCTTTATGTCGTTGAGCTAACTAGTGGGCAACAGTGCCCACGTGCTCTTGCTAACCCATGGCTCACGTAATGTCCGGCATCCCTGTGTAAAGAAGGGGCTTTCAGTGCAATCACACGTGCCTATGATCGTCATCCAGCGAGTTGGTACTATTAGTTGTTGATCCATTAAAAGGTTCCTCCTCCGTTCAAAAGCGGTGAAATAAGACACACCTTCAACGCATATGAGGAGATATGAACACGCGTCTGTTGCTCTATTTCTAAAAAAAATGTACTTAAATTAAGAAAGCTTACAAGCCTCCGGTATAAACAGAAAAGTTAGTAAGTCATTGCAAGCTGAGCGTGAACCATAAAATATTCGGAGTTGCAATACAGACGGCAAGAGGCGACCACTAGCGGCATTCGCGGTATTAGATTGAACGCTGCGAAGCCCCAAGAAATAAAAAAAAATGCACTGGAGGAGTATTGTACGAGACACTTCAAGATGTTCGTTTTAACTAACTATCGCAACGTAAAGCGCCGCGAGCCACGTGATACTCTACCTCTCAAAGTTCGATCGAGAGATCTAATGCATTCTGTGGCCTCGGCAAGACAAAAACTGGAAAAATAGAAGATAGAACTGAAAGAAGACGCGCAGAACGCACCACGCACACACACTCACGAAAATATGAAGACGCATCGCACCTCCTCCCGCAGAAGAAAACAAAAAAACAAGTTAAGAGTAATTTTTATTTTTATTTTTCACACCTGTGCCCTTCAATACCTCGAATGCCATACCACATTTGACGACGAGGAGCGTATCGCAACGACGTCTCAGATGTGGACGGATTGCCGCACTTTGAAAATCAAGTTGCCCGGTGACTGCGCCTATCTCTCTAATTAACCCTGTCGTGTGCTAGCTGCGACCACCCTATCCCCGCAGGCTTCTTAATCTCATCCGCCCGCTTAACTTCCTTCCCCCACCCTTGTTGCGCTTGCCTTCCCCTCTCAATCCACCATGTTACCCTTACCGACCATCGGTTATCTTGCCTTCGCAATACATGCCCTGCCCAAGCTGATTATTTCTTCTTGGTTTCGACTAGGATGCCATTAACCCACGTTTGTTCCCTCCACAATATCCAAAAGAGTACCCTGGCTTAACTTGAGAAGAGTCTAAAAAATTATTCCCCCCCAACGAAGTTTTGACCCGTTCCACTCGCCCATGTGCAAGGAATGAGACGCCCAATGGGAGGAAGGGACATCGGTAAAAATACACAGAAATGTTTTGTTAACTCCCATCACAGGCATCAAAGTCTATATAAGTGTGAAGCACAGCTTCAGTAGTTTTGTTCCTCCAAATTTTTCCTTCTTTTCTGTTCGGTACTGACATCATCTTAGGTGTTCCTGCTTTCGCATGTCATTTCATCAACTTCATTTTTTACTAGAAAATAGTGTGCATTTTTCATTTTGGCCGCAAACAAGTCAACTCATATTTTACTGCCTTACGCGATCAAGAGACAGGATGGGACAATGCCCCATTCCTCGCTCCACTTTAACGCCCCACTCAGGCTCCCAGCAGCGTCGTACACAGAACAATGGCATTTCCCCCAACACAGTTGAAGCTACGCGTAAGATTTCGGCGCCCTGAGACACATAGAACCTATTTCAGACGGTAGATAACTGCTTAATTTCGTAGGCTGATTTAAACTTGAGCATCAAGCAAAGTTAATGATGAATAGTTACCTTGGAGCGCCGAAACTACATTTTCTTCTTCTAGAAAAGTTCTCGCTCAAACGCTGTGGCTCAGCGGTTAGCGCGTTTAACTGCTGAGCCTAAGAACGTGGGTTCAATTCTGGCCGCGGCGGCCGTGTTTCGATGCGGGCGAAACTAGAGGCCCGTATACTGTGCACGCTGAAGAACCCCAAGTGGTCGAAATTATTCCAAAGCCCTCCAGCACGCCGCCTCTTTCTCTCTTCCTTCTTTCACCCTCTTTTCACTCTTCCGCCCACGGCGCGGTTCAGGTGTCCCGTGAGAGTGAGCGTTTCCTTTCCCGATTACTAAATATTAAGGCCAGAGCATTTCATGGCTCACACTCGTGCTGTCCGCCCGTCCGTCCGTCCGTGACACTCTTCAACTCGATAAGAAAAAAATATCTGCGCACGATGGGATTCGAACCACCATCCCTCCGTTACGCAGCTGAGCGTGCTAACGACTCCGCTACTTCCTGCCAACGCATGCTTAGTTCTCCTTGTCTAGGACGCTGGAGAGTGTTTGCGGAAAGGCGTCGAATCAGATGGATGCCTCGCAAACGCCCTGCAGTGTCTCCAGCATTCAAGATCCACAAACAATCGTGTACTTAATTAACACCTTAACCACGCATCAGCGACACAAGCAGCAACGCCGCGCTAAAGGCTTTCGCCTCACCGCACTTTAGGTCAACAAAGTGCCCTCCTGAATTTTTTAACCCTGTACGTACGTATGTGTACGTGCACGGAGGAGAACCTGAACCGAGTCGGGGCAAACAAAATGTAGTACACCGCAAAGCGCCTTCCCCGCTTCCAACCAGGAGCAAGGAGAGAGCACTCGCTATTTGGAAACTGGGATAAGAGGTGCCCGCTACTCGAAAGGACACGGCGGAAAGGCCGCAGTTCACGCGGCGTATCATCGCGGCGCCTGCCTCGAGCCACACATAAAGCCCCTCCCGTAGCCAGCGCCGTATACCGCAGCAAAGACACGCGCCCATGCGTGCACCGTACCGCATCCAGCGATCTCCTTTTCCCGCGGCCCGCATCAATATTTATTTGCCGTGGCGCGCATCGTCACGAGCGGCGAGCACGCACGGGCGCCTCGTGAGGCTCGGGCGTCGCTCGTGCGTGCCCCTTGCGCGCCCACCCACGGACGGCAGCATCACGGCGGGCCCCGCGAGGCACCCCGGCTGCTGATGCGGGCCGCGCTGGGATCCGCCAACGTTACTCGGACGTTTACGAGACGACGCGGCGGAAAGATGACCGGTAATCAAAAGTAGCCGTGCTGCCGCCCTCAGTTTGGGAGGAAAGCTGGCGCATTCGCTCCGTGCCTTATTTACCATTGCCGAGGGCCGCCCCCTCGCTTCCGAGTTTCAGCTTGGATATCTGCGCGCTAGGCCTTTTATGCTTTCTTTTTAATCGAGCGAGCCCTCCTGGAAAGGTTACCAAAGTTTCCAACAGTGCCTTGATTTGTGGCGCGGATGGGGCAACGCAGCTGCTAAGAGTGATGGAGCCTTGAGTACCTCCAGTGGCAATAACGGCGCATGTTACCGTTCTTCTCTATTCGGCGTTTACGGCTCGTACGCTTTTTGCTGCGGTTACAGGCATTTATTTTCTGTCAAATGTCAAGATGGAGAGGCCAAACTTTCGAGAGGTAACTCGACTGCACCCGTTCATAAGTAGTATAAAAAGAAAAGAAAGCACCTGTAGTCTACGTCAAAACTTCCCACGTCACAGGTTTTGCTGTTTCGAGCGAGTAGTGGCGCCTACACGGCACCCCTGAAGCCCCAAAGCTTTACAAGGCTTAGCTGCGAGTTTCGCCTCCCCTTCCAGATAGATGTCTGCAGCTTCAAGGGCGCTCTAACTCTCCCAAGGCACATGTTACAAGTAAAGCCATGGACATGGGAACTTCCGACCGAGACTGTGATTTAAAATCTATTCTGTACACTGACGCTAGTATCAGGTAGACAAAGTTGTTTACTTTGTGAGAAACAAATGGTTTTACATAATGTTATTATTTAGTGAAATGCAGAGAATCTTTCTATAAAGGCGTACCTTATTTAAATGAATAAATTTTTGCGCACGCTTAAACGTACTCTGAAAACAGAATAGGGTACGGCACCAGTGAGCGTACAGCGCCTTCGCCTTTCTCCCCAGAGGTTCTCTAAATTGTAGCATTGACGGGTACCATCAGGGGACACTTTAAAATTATTGTCAGTTATGACAAAAATTTTGGGGACCCTTACCGATAGCGTTAATGGGTCCCGTCGGCGACTGAATTCATCTCACTAGCCTATTAAATATAAGGGTAATGCTGTGAATCACAATTCCTTCGTTTTTCTCCCATTTAAAAAAAACGGCAAAAATAAAGTGCATGGTTGGTTTAATAGGTAATAACAATTCACAGACCTAAGAGTGCGCGTTTTCAGATCTATGGGAAGGACCCGAGTGCATCACAAACAAGTTTGAGGTTGCGCCACGTATAGTTAGGAGCTTCGTATTGATGGCAGCCGTTCCTGGATGCGAGTCGGCGTCGCTTTACCAAAGGAACACGAAACTGAATAATCGGTTACGACAATGCTCCCCGACTTCATTTGCTTTCGTCCATTCTTTACAGCTAATCATTTCTGCGGAGATCCCCTTCCGCCGTTTTGTTTGTAGGTCCTGCATGGTAACCGCGACCAGTACAAAAAACAGTGTCGATGTGTGCGAAATAAGCATTCCGTTCGTATATAGAGACACGGGCCGATTTTTTTTTTTGCCCCGTAAAAGATTACGTGGTACCGCCCAGGGTTTTGATGTGCTATAGGGAAGGCAAATTGGCGAGCTACTTTCATAATACACAGGCCGACCATCTCTCAGGGTCATTTCGGCAGCCACGGACGATAGCGGGAAGCTTCCCGTAGTTACGAAACGACTGTTGCCTTCAAGGTAATCTCTTGCCGGCTTTTTAGTGGGCAAACGCTTTACGTAACGGTGCTTTCACGTTTCCTTGTTTTCTGAGGCTATAAATTCGGTTCTTTTTGTTTTTCTACTCCGCAACTGTGTCTTTTTTATATAATTCGCAGGAAACTTAGCGTGGAAAAAAAAAAGGCGTGCCTGCTTCTGGTGAAGGTTCAATGAATGACAACGAGAGTAAAGCCGTCTGCGCGTTTCCATTGTAACTTATTAATGCGAAAGCATTTCAAGGCTATGTCGACGGGGTCGTGTCACCAAAGCGTGTCACCAAAACGTGTGCGCAGCGAGTGTGACGTTCTCAGAAGAGATGGCATCAAAAGATTGATTGTGATCAATAGAGGACGATGTAAGGATGAGGCGCAAGGAATGTGATGTCAATAGGATGATTAGTTAATTAATTAGAGTCAATAATGTAAAAAACGTGGAAATAGCGCAGACGTCGATATAGTGAGTGGACGGGAAAACAGCCGTGGACATAAAAATAACGAAAAATAGGCAAAAAAGTGAAAATAAAGTTTGAAATGGATTGACATGTGTTTAATAAGTGATAATTAATCAAACAAAAAGTTTGATCGACATAGAGTAATTAGTTAATCAATTAGAAGCAAACGTCAATGCACTCAAAGAGGGGCGACGAGTGTCAAAGAGGCGTCAATGCTTTCGCATTCCTCCAATGCGGGTAGCCGCAGCGATATCTAACGTTTTTTTTTTATTTTGAGGGAAGGTAAACTGTTTCTATGCTTACGCGTAAAAAAGTGAAGCGCCGGAAATCAAGCATCCGCCCCCATCAATGATGAAAACTCTGACTCATGTCCCGGTACACGGTGGGGAAAACAAATTTACCGAGCCTGAACAACGGCTCAGGGCACTAACTACGAAAAGTAGCCTTTGGTTTTACCACCTATTGCCTTGGCGCTAATTGCAGTCCTCTCACGTGAGTCAAGCGTTTAACCACAACATTTGCATTCGTTTGAAATGCACGGACAAATCGTCAGAAATTTCTACGAATTCCAGTCACTATCCAAGCAAACGCCACGGAGCTGCTGCTGGTGCGTCGGTCAAAGGACTGCCGTTCTTGTCGCCAGGTTTATCCCTTACAGTCGCAACTTATTCACGCTGTTACTAAGGTGCGCCAGTCGGTGGGTCAGTTGGTTGCTAGACATGGAAACAGAGCAGCGCTGAAACGACGCACAGAAAAAAGGGAGACATTCGCACCGCGTCCTTCTTTTCGCTGTACCGCCCGCTTCAGCGACGTTCTTTGTTCTTTTTTTGTCACGTCTGTGTCGTTCTGCGCCGCACAAAAATGCACTGCGCGTCGACCCTATTTTCAAAGGCAAATCTGCGCGTTGTGCATGCGAAGGGCACTTGAATCATGGCCGCGTGGAACAGAGGCCGCCGAAGAGGTCTCACTGCTTAGTGTATCGACGTGGCTGTCGTTGAAATAAAGTATGCCTTAATTGACACAGTTAAAGAAAGAGCAGTGTTGGTGGACTTCCCTGCACTTCGACGAAGGCTTGCGGGTAAGCCCGTAGAGACGAAGACGAGAGGACCTTAGGTAGGGACAAGCTACGAAAATAAGACACGCGTTCAGTGATACGCAAAGTAAAACTTTGGTCATCCAGGTACCAAAGTGCCAATTTTTAAAGTTATATATTGATTTAGTAAGACATTTTGACGCACCGAATCAAACCTGCGGGCTATGGGACATGCCGTAGTGAAAAACTTCGCTACGCGTTCTAAACCCGGCACAGTTGTTGTTGTTGTTGTTAGCCTTGCAAAAGATGGTACTCCGGTACTGGGTACGCGTTCTAAATCGTTATCGTCCTCATCTTTCATCCATTAGCTCAGCGCTCCCAAATGCTCGGCGGCAGTATCGCTGATTCAACCGCTAGTTCGGCTAATCGCGGCCGCACGCAAAGCACCAAAAGCGGCGAGGCAAGCCAAGCGCGCTGTCGAGCTAGGGAAGGCAGCTAATGGCGGAAGCCCCTCAGTCTGCGAAGGCAGCCAGATTGGCAGTGCGAGCTGCCTAGCTCGAAGAACAGAATTGGGCTAAGGGGGAGGCGCGTTTAGGAGCCAAAGGACCTGGTCAATACCCTAGTGCGGCTACCACAATCTATGAGCCGTCCTAGAATGCGGTACACCTTTCCTTCGACGAATTAGGAAGTCAAGAGATATTCATAACAATAGCTCTACGAGGCATTCTTTGCGTTTATAGAGCTCGTTGTACGTCGCGCGCAACAGAACGAACCATGGGGATGAAAAAAAAAAGCTATATGCAAGCCGGGAATTGAATTGGCAACAGTGCGAGTCGGGATCCACACACCATGGCTGCTACGCCGCGGGACATGCTCGCAAAGTGGAATGAGATTCCGCATAATCATGGAACTGCATTCCCATTATGTTATAAATGTGATTCCTTCAGCAATTCTTTCCCTTCTAGCTGCATGTGTATGCAGCTGATTTTTTTTTTTCGGTATTCACTGATTTATTAAAACCGATGCTGCCAAATGGGAAGATGCTCTTTTGAGTAGGCATCTATTTGGCTCAGCTATAAGGAGAAAACGGTCACAGTTATCCTACTAAGTCGTCAAAATCTGTTCCCTTAGAAAAAAAACGTGTTTACACCTATGCCCCGCGTAGCAGTCGCACATGTTGAACTCGGTTTTCAAGGAAGGCTAGCCCGCCGAAGAGGCTTAGTGACTTAGGCGTTCGGCTGCTCAGCGCGGGGTCGAGTCCCGGCCGCGGCGGTTGCATTTCGATGGAGGCTAAATGCAAAAACGCCAGTGTGCTGTGCGATGTCAGAGCACGTTAAAGAACTCCGAGTGACCGAAACCAATCCAGAGCCCTCCACTACGGCGTCTCACGTAGCCCACGGCAGCTTCGAGACGTTAAACCGCACATGCCATACATACATGAGGTCATTTCACTGCTTTCTAAACGACGTTGAACGAGCGTCGCAAGTACGCCTTCAATGATGCGTACGAGAGCGGCGTAGTTGTGACGTGTACCTCGTCACGATATCATATTTGCGCTGCACCGCAGCCGGCTGTCCGAGGCAAGTGCCCGAGTTGCACCGTCACTGCTGAAGTGGCCAATGATATGTTCAATTGCCCTTGGGAAGATCGCCAATCAGTCGTCGGCCGCCTCCCTTGACAACATAGTTTTACGTTTCTTTATCAATCGTTAAGCGAGGGTAGTATTCCGAGTCGGCTTTTTGCGATTGTTTCTTTCGTCGGCAGAGATTAGGTAGCACCGCCGCTCGGGTTTAGCTTCCGTTCGCTGCAGTTTCAGAAAAACAGCCATCACAGCGCGCCAGAACAAAACCTGCAGAGCGGTAACCGATAGGTCGCGCAGGTACATGTACTGAAAAGGATTGAGGGTGCCGCGCTGAAATGGCGATACATTCTCGATCACTGAAAAGGAAGGAATGTTAGTTGTGTGACTGTTACCGATACCGGCTTTCGCCTTGCTGCAAGACCACATGACGCCGTGCGCTGCACCCTGTTCGCCCAGTCCCGGCGCGTTCTCTAGCATTTTGTAAGCTGTTCAAGTCGACAGGATCTGTTCGTCGCCTAACAGGAATGAAGGCACCTGCCGTATGAAATCTTCGAAATCAGTGCTGTAGACCCTTATAGAAAGGGTCTATAGACAGTCTATAGACTTCTGATTGACTCTATTGCCTTCCTATAGAAATATCTTTTTGTCTATTCATAGTCTATAGACTGTCTATTGACAAATGTCTACTAAATGTGTATGGCCATAAATCTATAGATTGTCTATAGACTATCTATAGGATTTGTATTGCCTATAGACTATTCTTTAGGGTTTGTCTATAGAGAGTCTATAGACTTTATAGAAAGAAGTCTGTGGACAGTCTATAGACTGTCTAAATAAATTTTTGTAAGGGGACTACGCGCAACTTCGTCTTGGCAGCTTCCACGATTCGGTCTGGACAGCGCTCACCTTCATTTTCGCCTCTACCACACCTCAACATATGCGACATTATTATAACACACTACTAACACATTACTAACATATAAGTGACGCTACGGTGGAGAAATTGTCGGCAGAATAAGCAAGACTAATCCCACCTGTAGCATACAACTCAACTCTACCACACCTCTCCACCAGGATCTCAGTGAAGACGACCACACTAGGTGCTTGAAGTCCAGCAAGCGAGCCGTTATAAATAGTGAAAATGCAGACGTCGTCAGCAATCTTATCTGCACTGACGGGGTCGTGCAGCCCTGCCGTAACGGCAACTTGAGCCTCCGAAAAAAGGTCATTACTGGTTCGACGTGGACCAGAAACGCTGGCTCCGACAGCATCACAATCAGGTTAGGCAGTCGGTGAATGTGTTGTGCAGGATATTTTCTGGAAGTGAACCGCAATGTTCAGTACTCGCCAGTGAATTCACGTCAAGCATCCAACTAATTGCCGTGTGAGCAATGTACTTCCAAATAACGAAACGTTTGGCTAGTTGGTTTCTCACAGCACACACCATAGAGCTCGAAAACGGGGACAACGAACTAGAAGACGAGACAGGCTCGTCTTGAAGTTCGTTGTCCTCGTTCTGGTGCGCTATGATATACGTACGTATTTCCGACTCGCCCAAGCGCCATAGCACTTCTCGTCGCGCACAAGAAACTACTTGGACACCAACTTTACTGAATGGAGGATCGGCCACTGCGGGCTTATGTTCTGGCTTCTGAGGTGAGCGCAATGACGCTACGGTGGAAAAATTGTCGGCAGAATAAGCAAGACTAATCCCACCTGTAGCATACAACTCGTTTCTTTTTTTTTTGTCTGTGGGTTTATATCAAGAGCGAAATATGCAGAACGGAACTCGAAACTGTCGCGGACGACAAGGCAAGAATCACCACCGCGTGCACAAATATACTGCTGCATGTCCTCAAACAAGGCCTGCAGTTAATTAAGGAATGATTCGCGGCATGTGTTGCAGAGTAAGGCAAGCATTTCAAGCACTACTTGTAGTTCTTGTAATTAGAAGTGCAAGGTAGGAGAGCTAATTGTTAGTCGCAGCTTTCTACGCGCTTCTCTTTGGCGAAAGCTATGTAAGCAGTAATGTGCTTTCGAGGTCTAGCGTTCCTCTCTTATGGCCAGCGCGTACAGCGAAAATTTGCGCGCTCTCGTTACCCGGCCAGTTGACGCCGCCGGCTGCAGTCAAGGAGCTGCAAAATTCTATTTATTTTTAATTGGTTCCACGTTTTCAAGCTGTGCAAATAGGATTAGTCTTACAATGGGCTCAGACTTCAAGTTTCAAGTCGACACTATATTACGAGCGAAAGCACCAAGCACCACTCAGTGGCTGGTGGCGTTTGCCGTCGACGCGAAAAAAATGTAAAGAACGGTGTGAATGTAGTCACACCCGCAATCCGCGAAAGAGGGGAGTTTGTGGCAAAGTCATACCCCGCGACTCTTGCACATTTTCTTTGCGACCGCCTCTTTCTGTGACCGACGCCTATTCGGGCAGAATGAACGAGGTATATGCAATCGTGGCGGTGGCCGCCAGCCGCGCTTGGCAGCATTGACGCTGTCATTCATGTCGCCTTCGGTTTCCCTAGCTGTACAATCGGGTGCATGAATGCAGAGTCAGCAGCTGAGAGGTCCAATGCGGCGTATCCCCAAGCATGCGCTCGTAGTCTGTTACGTTCGCTTAATTTGACGGAAATATCAGACTCTGGCCTGAGAGATTCAAAGCAATGGTTGTTTGCTTGAGACCGGTTTTAGCCGGCGAAGCTGCTTCGGCAGGAAAAGGTTCACTCTCCTCTCTCAGTCTCTTCCAAGAATGGGCAGCGAGAGCAGCTGTCCCTGCCAAGCTCTTTATCATGGTAAGCTAAAGAATCTCGGCATTTTTCGCTAACCCGGAAATTCCATGCCGCTTACACTTTGCGTTTTCTTTCAAGGTAAGGCGACAAGTGATACATCTGCTTTGAGCACGACTGAAATCGAATAAACCTTGGCAGACAGAGCGACTCAAAAAGTGTATTTGCAGATTGATTTTGTACCTAGCAAGGAAAAAGTATGCGGCTAAGAGGCATGCAGCGCTGTGCTGAGCTTTGTATTAATTTCGGCATTTTGGGGTTCTTTATTGCGCACACCGATACCTCAATACACGAGGATTTTAGCATTCCGTCTTCATTGAAATACGGCTTCCGCGGCCAGGATGCAAGACGCGAACTTGTTGATTTCAGGCGGTTGCCAAGGTTGCCGATCTGGGTCCACCAGACTTCGGGATTATCTCAAAGTACGCATATCTATAAACAAACTACGCATGTCATGCGATTAGTCGGATGACATCCGGCAATTAATTCAGGCGGTGCCTCATCAGGCAGCGGTAAATCATCGTCATCATCATCATCAGCAGCCTGACTACGCCCACTGCAATGCAAAGGCCTCTCCCATACCTCTGCAATTAACCCCGTCCTGTGCCAGCTGCGGCCACCCTATCCCCGCAAACTCCTTGATCTCATCCGCCCAGCTAACTTTCTGCCGGCCCCTGCTACGCTTGCCTTCTCTTAGAATCCACTCTGTTACCCTTAAGGACCAGCGGTTATCTTGCCTCCGCATCGCATGCCCTGCCCAAGCCCATTTCTTCCTCTTGATTTTGATTAGGATGTCATTATCACGCGTTTGTTCCCTCACCCACTCTGCCCGCTTCCGATCTCTTAACGTTACACCTATCATTTTTCTTTCCATGGCTCGCTGCGTTGTCCTTAAGTTGAACCCTTTTCATTATCCTCCACGTTTCTGCCCCATTGGTGAATACCGGTAAGATACAGCAGTTATATATTTTTCTTAATAAAACACGTTGCGGGGCTAGTTGGTGATGCATTTTTTTTCTTGAAATTAAACAGCGCTACATATTTAGACGAACGCACAGAAAGACATGACAGGACGGGCGTTGACTACAACTAAATTTATTGACGCGTATGTTGGTTGAACATGAAAGACGACAATGAGCGCATGCGCATCTAACCATGGCCACAGAACGAAAAGGTCAAGAAAACGGGGGGTTAGGTCGCAAACGGAATGACAGACTAATAGAACACCACAAATCTCTGTCCCCTACTGACGGCGCTAACTTGCCTCGACATTGCCGGGAATGCGGTTGCTACCCGCTATTTTCCAATGCTAGTATTGTCGGCAAAGGCAAGGGAAAAGTTGAGCGCGAAATCCTCGAAGCGTTCCTCATTAGTATTCAAGGAGATGATTGCATCGGCAGTCCTATCTACCTCATGCAAAAGGAACTAAGCTTCCTTTCGCAACGGCGTTAGATCACAGCTTATCTTTACATGTAGATTGTTGTTAACTGAGCTGCGCAAACTTTGCCACTTTTCCTGGGAGACTGTTTTCTTTTATAAAGCACAGTTGCTAGTCCAGTCGTCGTGTGTATACCTCGTCTCTTCGCTGTGTTACGTCTTTTGATTGGTTTTACTCTTGTCTAGAGAAGCCGCTTTCAGCAACACGTTCGCGTAATTTTTTTTTTCGGATCACACACACAGGCAAGGCTTAAATGCATGTCGCGCTTCGCTCCGGTCTGTTTTCTTGTTTTGAAGCGACGCTTTTCCCGCTCAGCTTCGAATCGGATGTCTCGTATACTGTTGCGCAAGATATGACAGCGCAAAATAGGCGTGAAGACACACGAGCGCGAAGTCCCTGGAAAGCATCCCAGCTGCGGCTATAGTTGCAACGCTCTCGCAACAGAGGAAGTAACGAATGCTAGCGAACAAAATATGGCATCCAGTATGGCGCTCAGTAGCTCCATTTTTGTTACGCAAACTGGGCAGCGTCCTCTTGCAACGAAATCTTGAAGCACGCATCCCTGGGCGATAACGTCGACGTGGCCACAGAAGGAGCTTTCGCCTGCAGCGTTCCTTGTAAACTGCAGCCAGCGCCTGACATTCCTACTAGAGCCGCCGCACCTCCATCTCTTTGTGTAAGTGGTACCATGCCTCTTTTCCTGATGAGTTTAGAGCATTAAACTTGAACGTGGTATATATATATATATATATATATATATATATATATATATATATATATATATATATATATATATATATATATATATATATATATATATATATATATATATATATATATATATATATATATATATATATATATATATATATATATATATATATATATATATATATATATATATATATATATGAAGGGAGCCAACAGTCACCGAAACCAAGGTGCATAAGGGAACGTTAATTTTTTTTATGTGTTATGCTTATCAGTGAGATAATAATACTTAGATTAATAAATTACTTAAAGAAAATTACTTATAAAGCAGCAGAAAAAACAACCATGCCGCCGGTGGGATCCGAACCCACGACCTCCGAATATCGCGTCCGGTGCTCTTACCAACTGAGCTACGGTGACGGCTGTCCAATCTGCTGCTCTCGTGGGTATTTATGTTTGCTGGGTGTAAGCGAGCCTTGAGAGTGTTCACCAGACGCGATATTCGGAGGTCGTGGGTTCGGATCCCACCGGCGGCATGGTTGTTTTTTCTGCTGCTTTATAAGTAATTTTCTTTAAGTAATTTATTAATCTAAGTATTATTATCTCACTGATAAGCATAACACATAAAAAAAATTAACGTTCCCTTATGCACCTTGGTTTCGGAGACTGTTGGCTCCCTTCATAAATTTGCAAATAATGTGGACTAAAGTGAGCTGCTTGCGCTAGCAAATTAAAAGACAATCCCGTCGCACATACGTTTCGTAACCGGTTTTTGTCTCGCAAGAAGCACTGGCGCCCACCGCAAAGTGGTGTTGCCGCCTCCGGTCGGGTGACGCAATCAGGTGGCGATAAAGGCAGCTCGGAGCACTTCGCGGTCGCTGTCAAGCCCGTTGTGCCAACCATTTTTCTTCTTTCTTTTTCTAGCCCTTTCTAATGTATGTAGACAAGAGCGCCGACTGCATTCGACACGGGCCGTGAATGCCCCGTCACGTGCTCAGCATTCTCCTGTACTCTCCCCCTCCCCTCCCATTCTTTCAAGACGCCCTTTGTGCGCGCTTTCTTCCTTTCACCACCCTCCTCGATTACACGGTTGCGTCGTGAGAAGGCGGGAGTGTTTTACCAAGGCCTGTATGTCGCGGCGCCATCTGTCGGATGCTCTACGAAACTCCACCTCGATGAAGCACTACTCCCGTGCTCTTACCATCACAGTCGACTTGCCTGTCTATTTTGAGCCGTGGTCACCTCCACTTCCTCATACTCAGCGCTGAAGCATTAGATATCTTGTTTTCGTATATATTCTAGTTTAGCGTTGGCTGCAATTGAGGTGCGGTCAGCTATTGCGCACTTGTCATGCAAGCAATAAAAGCAGTATGTGCCTGCAGGAGGAAATACTGATCGCAACATCAGGGAAGGAAAACGTGCTCTAAGCACCCATCTCAAATGCTTTTTTTTTTTCAGAAATACAGGCTTATGACATTCGCGAACACTACTCTGTGATCCGCCGACTGGATGACTACCCTGTAATCCGCGAAATGGCGCACAGAACAGATCAGCCGAACACATCCCGTTTTATGTAACTGTGTGCCCGATAAGTATGGCATTTTTTGCACTGTAACCTACTTTGCAGAGCGGCCTGTTGGATTAAGTATTTTGTTGCATGTTTTCTGCCGTGTATAGTTTGTCTTTTGGAGTTTAAAACTAATAAACGTGTATTTTGCAATTGACTGTTGAAAGAGTGGGGGCTTCAGGCTTTTGTGAAGTTGCCGTAAGGCAGGCAGCTTCTACTCCAGGCCCTCACCCCCGTTTACAGATTTATGGCAAATTATTATTATTATTATTATTATTATTATTATTATTATTATTATTATTATTATTATTATTATTATTATTATTATTATTATTATTATTATTATTATTATTATCGTCCTTTGTAATTTGTTTTGCGCTTCTGCTGTAAATCTGTTTTTGTTTGTTCCTGTTTATACTAGGCAACTTCAATTTTTCATTCATCCACTTCATAATTTGTGTTGTAATGCATATGTGCATTTCGTATTTGAACTATATTTCTTTTTTTTTCCCAAAAAAAAGTTTGCCGGCACGAAAGCTTTTGCTGTTCCTGGGCACTTTAAATAGGTGATTGATTGATTTATTGGCTGATCGATCGATCGATCGATTGATGGATATTATTATTATTATTATTATTATTATTATTATTATTATTATTATTATTATTATTATTATTATTATTATTATTATTATTATTATTATTATTATTATTATTGTACTTTTTCAAAATTTTGAAAAACAGAAGAGACAAGCTTCAGCTGTGGGTTGCCACCTCGCTGTGCACGGAAGCAAGGTTTAAGACGTTCCAAACCTGGATGTTGGTGGCAACAGCAACTGGCTTATTCGCCAGCATCTTTCAACCGACTAACCCCTGTCACAAACTCAGCCGTCTTTTCCTGATACGCCTAACCATTACACCAGTCTTTTATCCGTGGCACAACTCTGTTCTCCCGCTGTTGACGTAAATCACGCCACTGTTCGCGTATTACGTTTCCTATCCTCCGTAGGCCGTGTAGCCGCGGAGCTCACATTGTAAGCCCGAACCTCTGCGGCGGCAATACATGCCGCTGTGCACAGCTTGACACCGCCTAACGGGCTCATATCCTCGGTTTCCCTTTCAACGTCGTCCATTTTCTGCTTCCTAGCGTCGCTCGACGTCCATTGTCCACAAATGAGCTTCTTTATGAACTCGGCCTCCGCCGAGGAAAACCGGCGGCAGCCACAAAGGACCGCGGACTGACGCACGCACACCGCCGCTGCTTCTTCACGCGCGGGCGAAGCTTGGCGCTGAAAACGAGTCGCGCGGCGCTGTCGCCATGCTGGGGCGTCCGCGCAGAACCACTGCGGCGGTCCTCCTCTCCCCTTCCAACCCCGGTTTCCCTCCCGTCATCTCTCCGGTCGCGCATTGCAAAGCGTCATTAACGAAATGAGCGCGCAGGGAGCTATGGCTCCGTTCTTTCCCTCTTTCTTCTTTGCTTCCCTCGTTCGCGGGAGAGCTGCAGCGAAGCCTGGCCCCGCCGGGCTGGCGATCGAAGTGACGCGCGCCTGAGGGCGAACCAAACAAGCGACGGCGGATAAGCGGCCCGGCCACTCCAGTCACGAGCAGATCCGACCCACAACGCCTCAGTCAGCTCTGATCTCGGTAGCGCCGACTTTTCGCTGGGGCAATTGGCGTCCTCAGTTGTGCGGCTCTTGCGCCTTCTTGCGAGGCGCAAGAGCCGCACAACTTGGCAGCAGTCCTGCCGATCACCCTTGCGCCACTGTCACTGGCGGGCTATACCATCCGAGACTGCGTGACAAGTGGGCCCGGGGAACGAACGCTAAAGTCGATCGTCCCGCTTATATTGTGAACGCACCGATTATTTATGGCCCAGAATGAACATTCCCTTTTGGCCGGCGCTGGGATGCCACGGAAAGCGCAATTGCAGGCTCTGCTCGCCCCGTAAGTACGGGGTATAGGACTTCTAGGAAACGCAGGTCGAGTGTGCAGGCTTGCTATACGCTAGACGACGTTCGCATGCGGCCGAGTACATTCCCTCACCCGTTAACCCAAATGAAAAAAAAATTCGTTTAGCTTGATTTAAAATCAGTGCGAAGGCTAACGACAAAGTCCGCTGGGATAAAATGGCACGGTGTGAAAGAAAGGAGTGAAAGAGAAATTCGCGAAGAATACCCCGACAGCTCATGCGAAGAAAAAAAAATCGTATCAGGAAACTGAATGCGTTTGTCTTCTGTTATGGTCTGTTTCGTCTCTACTTTGCTTGGTAGATTTACCTTCACCAACGATCTGCTAATGTGCTTCCTCGGCACGCATTACCATTGTAAAACCGTGCAACGTCTAGAGAGGAGCTATCCCAGTCTCAAAAGAAGCAAGTGAAAGACACAGCGCAAGAAAAACACTTCTATCAGGCTCGCAGACGATTAAATATTGTGTACCCATAAAACCAGAGGTATAGATAACATCTTCCTTGTCGTTAGCGAACAGTGAGAGATGTGTATAAAAGAAGTGGAAGGCTTCTCATTGCTCTTATATAGGGCCAAATGCACTGATAACACAGTGTAACGCAGGGCTTGCGGTGTACGCGATGGAGGATTCGATCAGAGTGCCTTCAGCAGCGCCGCTAGTCAGAACGTGTAGCTGTGCCTGCTTTGCGGAGGGACCTTCGGCGCTCATTCTGCAAGGTCGCATTCTGTTGCTAGCGCGCGCAGACGCACGGTGGCGCTGCCTCCTCTCGCGCTTCCTATGGCCACATGCGCCGAGCGCCCTCACTGCGAGCCCACTTGTGAAGCACTCACCGAAGGCGCCAGTGGATAGCAGTGCTGGGGTTATGCTGCTGCCTAGCAACCGCTGCGAGCCCGGCCCAAAACCGCACGTGCATTCACTTGCTGCTGCGCTTTTTACTGCTGCCGCTGCCTTCTCGCGTTTTCGACGCTCTTGCGTGGCGCGGAACGCCAGCCTGATAACGTATTCTGCCCCGAGGGAGGAGTAACGCGGTGCGCTTACTGAGTGCTCGCAGAGTTGGTTCCCCACGATTCCCCATCCCCCTCCCCGGGGAACGCAGCGAAGGTTTCTCTTTTTTTTTAATCAGAGACAGCTGCACGCGCTGCGCACCCTTTCCAAACTTCATCACGAACCACTCAACCCCCCATAAACTCGACGGAACATTTATCAAGTGTAGCGTGGAAGTTTTCGCTTTGAAAATAGCTGCCTATTTTCCCAACGTTTCCGTAAGCAATACCTTTGCTGACGCCAGATCACTGTAAGTGTTCGGGGCCGCCGACATGCGTCTACAGGTGCAAAACGTTAAAAGGCGTACAAGTACAAACCGCGCCATTCATGACTCAGACTCCCCGAAGATCCGTACGTAAGCCGCAGCTGAAGCCACGCACCGTCAGTCATTGCGTGACCACTAGCTTGGCAAGAGAACAAAGAGAGAGAAAAAAAATGCCGAGTGTGACGAATCCCAGCTCCGGGCCGCGATTTCGTCGGCCCGCGGAAACGGGAACTCGCCCAGACGCCATAAAGCACTCGGCGCGGGCCCCCGCAGCGGCGGCACCGTCGTTTTTGAGTCAGTCCAAGGTGACGCAGCCCCGCTCGCCCGCGGCGCCCCGCGGAGGACTTTAGCGGAGGGAGGGCACGCGGCGCTCCCAGCGGCAGGCCGGCCAACCTCGGCCGCTAACGGAGCGAGCTGCTTCCACGTGCTTGCGCGGTGTCTTGGCCCGGTAAAAATAACGCTCGCCGCGACCGGCCGACGCCTACAAGTGCATGCGCGCTCACGTGCACTGCTGTCAGGGCGGCGAGTGGCTCGGACGCAAATGCAGCGCCCACCGCGGGCCGGCCGGTTGACTGCACGCGCTTCCGCGGACTCGCCAGGCGTGACTGGGAACTGCGTCCCTCCCTACCTGCACGACCAGAAGGAACCACGGACTCTGCGAGCGACTTGGAACCCAGTATTTTTTTTCTTTTTTCTTCATAAATAAAATTTCTGTTTTTTTTTAATGCAGAAAGTCTTAAAACCATCGTTGTGGCGCAACGCACGAAAAGGAAACAGAACGAAAGTGTGTGTGCTATCGTTCTCTGTCCATGTGCGTTGCGCTACGACGATGGTTTTAGGCCAAAACCAACAAGCCAAAGTTTCTACCTAACTGCAGAAATTCTTGGAAGGAAGATTTTCCGCGAACTCATTTTTCCGTTCGGCACCGCAGAGCTCCGCTGAATGAAAATCCATCTCCAAGCCCACCTGGACAACAAAAACGCATTCTGCGGTCTGCACGCCAGGAAGATAAGTAGTACACGAAGAAGATAGCCCCTCAATAGAATACATGAACCTCAATGGGAGCTATGACGAAAAAGAGAGGAAATGCACGGTGACCAATCACCAATCGCACGCGCAAGTGTGATTCGAGGGTGTATCGCACGCACGCACACCCACACACGTATATATATATATATATATATATATATATATATATATATATATATATATATATATATATATATATATATATATATATATATATATATATATATATATATATATATATATATATATAAGTTAAATGAAATGAGGGGCCCGTTTGACAAATTTATGAAGGGAGCCAACAGTCACCGAAACCAAGGTGCATAGGGGAACGTTAATTTTTTTTTTTATGTGTTATGCTTATCAGTGGGATAATAATACTTAGATTAATAAATCGCTTAAAGAAAATTACTTATAAAGCAGCAGAAAAAACAACCATGCCGCCGGTGGGATCCGAACCCACGACCTCCGAATATCGCGTCCGGTGCTCTTACCAACTGAGCTACGGCGACGGCTGTCCAATCTGCTGCTCTCGTGGGTATTTATGTTTACTGGGTGTAAGCGAGCCTTGAGAGTGTTCACCAGCGCCACCCTCGACCATAGCGGCGGACGTAGCACGTCCTGTAATACCGCGAGCGTGACGTAAACGTCATCTAACGGCGAGGGCGGAAACTGTGCGAGAGCCCTCTTATGCTACCTATGGCATTAAGACTGCCAGAACCGAGACCCTCGTTAAGCTATTAGCAGACAAGTTAAATGAAATGAGGGGCCCGTTTGACAAATTTATGAAGGGAGCCAACAGTCACCGAAACCAAGGTGCATAGGGGAACGTTATTTTTTTTTTTTATGTGTTATGCTTATCAGTGGGATAATAATACTTAGATTAATAAATCGCTTAAAGAAAATTACTTATAAAGCAGCAGAAAAAACAACCATGCCGCCGGTGGGATCCGAACCCACGACCTCCGAATATCGCGTCCGGTGCTCTTACCAACTGAGCTACGGCGACGGCTGTCCAATCTGCTGCTCTCGTGGGTATTTATGTTTACTGGGTGTAAGCGAGCCTTGAGAGTGTTCACCAGCGCCACCCTCGACCATAGCGGCGGACGTAGCACGTCCTGTAATACCGCGAGCGTGACGTAAACGTCATCTAACGGCGAGGGCGGAAACTGTGCGAGAGCCCTCTTATGCTACCTATGGCATTAAGACTGCCAGAACCGAGACCCTCGTTAAGCTATTAGCAGACAAGTTAAATGAAATGAGGGGCCCGTTTGACAAATTTATGAAGGGAGCCAACAGTCACCGAAACCAAGGTGCATAGGGGAACGTTAATTTTTTTTTTTATGTGTTATGCTTATTAGTGGGATAATAATACTTAGATTAATAAATCGCTTAAAGAAAATTACTTATAAAGCAGCAGAAAAAACAACCATGCCGCCGGTGGGATCCGAACCCACGACCTCCGAATATCGCGTCCGGTGCTCTTACCAACTGAGCTACGGCGACGGCTGTCCAATCTGCTGCTCTCGTGGGTATTTATGTTTACTGGGTGTAAGCGAGCCTTGAGAGTGTTCACCAGCGCCACCCTCGACCATAGCGGCGGACGTAGCACGTCCTGTAATACCGCGAGTGTGACGTAAACGTCATCTAACGGCGAGGGCGGAAACTGTGCGAGAGCCCTCTTATGCTACCTATGGCATTAAGACTGCCAGAACCGAGACCCTCGTTAAGCTATTAGCAGACAAGTTAAATGAAATGAGGGGCCCGTTTGACAAATTTATGAAGGGAGCCAACAGTCACCGAAACCAAGGTGCATAGGGGAACGTTAATTTTTTTTTTTATGTGTTATGCTTATCAGTGGGATAATAATACTTAGATTAATAAATCGCTTAAAGAAAATTACTTATAAAGCAGCAGAAAAAACAACCATGCCGCCGGTGGGATCCGAACCCACGACCTCCGAATATCGCGTCCGGTGCTCTTACCAACTGAGCTACGGCGACGGCTGTCCAATCTGCTGCTCTCGTGGGTATTTATGTTTACTGGGTGTAAGCGAGCCTTGAGAGTGTTCACCAGCGCCACCCTCGACCATAGCGGCGGACGTAGCACGTCCTGTAATACCGCGAGCGTGACGAGGGTGGCGCTGGTGAACACTCTCAAGGCTCGCTTACACCCAGTAAACATAAATACCCACGAGAGCAGCAGATTGGACAGCCGTCGCCGTAGCTCAGTTGGTAAGAGCACCGGACGCGATATTCGGAGGTCGTGGGTTCGGATCCCACCGGCGGCATGGTTGTTTTTTCTGCTGCTTTATAAGTAATTTTCTTTAAGCGATTTATTAATCTAAGTATTATTATCCCACTGATAAGCATAACACATAAAAAAAAAATTAACGTTCCCCTATGCACCTTGGTTTCGGTGACTGTTGGCTCCCTTCATAAATTTGTCAAACGGGCCCCTCATTTCATTTAACTTGTCTGCTAATAGCTTAACGAGGGTCTCGGTTCTGGCAGTCTTAATGCCATAGGTAGCATAAGAGGGCTCTCGCACAGTTTCCGCCCTCGCCGTTAGATGACGTTTACGTCACGCTCGCGGTATTACAGGACGTGCTACGTCCGCCGCTATGGTCGAGGGTGGCGCTGGTGAACACTCTCAAGGCTCGCTTACACCCAGTAAACATAAATACCCACGAGAGCAGCAGATTGGACAGCCGTCGCCGTAGCTCAGTTGGTAAGAGCACCGGACGCGATATTCGGAGGTCGTGGGTTCGGATCCCACCGGCGGCATGGTTGTTTTTTCTGCTGCTTTATAAGTAATTTTCTTTAAGCGATTTATTAATCTAAGTATTATTATCCCACTAATAAGCATAACACATAAAAAAAAAATTAACGTTCCCCTATGCACCTTGGTTTCGGTGACTGTTGGCTCCCTTCATAAATTTGTCAAACGGGCCCCTCATTTCATTTAACTTGTCTGCTAATAGCTTAACGAGGGTCTCGGTTCTGGCAGTCTTAATGCCATAGGTAGCATAAGAGGGCTCTCGCACAGTTTCCGCCCTCGCCGTTAGATGACGTTTACGTCACGCTCGCGGTATTACAGGACGTGCTACGTCCGCCGCTATGGTCGAGGGTGGCGCTGGTGAACACTCTCAAGGCTCGCTTACACCCAGTAAACATAAATACCCACGAGAGCAGCAGATTGGACAGCCGTCGCCGTAGCTCAGTTGGTAAGAGCACCGGACGCGATATTCGGAGGTCGTGGGTTCGGATCCCACCGGCGGCATGGTTGTTTTTTCTGCTGCTTTATAAGTAATTTTCTTTAAGCGATTTATTAATCTAAGTATTATTATCCCACTGATAAGCATAACACATAAAAAAAAAAATTAACGTTCCCCTATGCACCTTGGTTTCGGTGACTGTTGGCTCCCTTCATAAATTTGTCAAACGGGCCCCTCATTTCATTTAACTTGTCTGCTAATAGCTTAACGAGGGTCTCGGTTCTGGCAGTCTTAATGCCATAGGTAGCATAAGAGGGCTCTCGCACAGTTTCCGCCCTCGCCGTTAGATGACGTTTACGTCACGCTCGCGGTATTACAGGACGTGCTACGTCCGCCGCTATGGTCGAGGGTGGCGCTGGTGAACACTCTCAAGGCTCGCTTACACCCAGTAAACATAAATACCCACGAGAGCAGCAGATTGGACAGCCGTCGCCGTAGCTCAGTTGGTAAGAGCACCGGACGCGATATTCGGAGGTCGTGGGTTCGGATCCCACCGGCGGCATGGTTGTTTTTTCTGCTGCTTTATAAGTAATTTTCTTTAAGCGATTTATTAATCTAAGTATTATTATCCCACTGATAAGCATAACACATAAAAAAAAAAATTAACGTTCCCCTATGCACCTTGGTTTCGGTGACTGTTGGCTCCCTTCATAAATTTGTCAAACGGGCCCCTCATTTCATTTAACTTGTCTGCTAATAGCTTAACGAGGGTCTCGGTTCTGGCAGTCTTAATGCCATAGGTAGCATAAGAGGGCTCTCGCACAGTTTCCGCCCTCGCCGTTAGATGACGTTTACGTCACGCTCGCGGTATTACAGGACGTGCTACGTCCGCCGCTATGGTCGAGGGTGGCGCTGGTGAACACTCTCAAGGCTCGCTTACACCCAGTAAACATAAATACCCACGAGAGCAGCAGATTGGACAGCCGTCGCCGTAGCTCAGTTGGTAAGAGCACCGGACGCGATATTCGGAGGTCGTGGGTTCGGATCCCACCGGCGGCATGGTTGTTTTTTCTGCTGCTTTATAAGTAATTTTCTTTAAGCGATTTATTAATCTAAGTATTATTATCCCACTGATAAGCATAACACATAAAAAAAAAAATTAACGTTCCCCTATGCACCTTGGTTTCGGTGACTGTTGGCTCCCTTCATAAATTTGTCAAACGGGCCCCTCATTTCATTTAACTTGTCTGCTAATAGCTTAACGAGGGTCTCGGTTCTGGCAGTCTTAATGCCATAGGTAGCATAAGAGGGCTCTCGCACAGTTTCCGCCCTCGCCGTTAGATGACGTTTACGTCACGCTCGCGGTATTACAGGACGTGCTACGTCCGCCGCTATGGTCGAGGGTGGCGCTGGTGAACACTCTCAAGGCTCGCTTACACCCAGTAAACATAAATACCCACGAGAGCAGCAGATTGGACAGCCGTCGCCGTAGCTCAGTTGGTAAGAGCACCGGACGCGATATTCGGAGGTCGTGGGTTCGGATCCCACCGGCGGCATGGTTGTTTTTTCTGCTGCTTTATAAGTAATTTTCTTTAAGCGATTTATTAATCTAAGTATTATTATCCCACTGATAAGCATAACACATAAAAAAAAAAATTAACGTTCCCCTATGCACCTTGGTTTCGGTGACTGTTGGCTCCCTTCATAAATTTGTCAAACGGGCCCCTCATTTCATTTAACTTGTCTGCTAATAGCTTAACGAGGGTCTCGGTTCTGGCAGTCTTAATGCCATAGGTAGCATAAGAGGGCTCTCGCACAGTTTCCGCCCTCGCCGTTAGATGACGTTTACGTCACGCTCGCGGTATTACAGGACGTGCTACGTCCGCCGCTATGGTCGAGGGTGGCGCTGGTGAACACTCTCAAGGCTCGCTTACACCCAGTAAACATAAATACCCACGAGAGCAGCAGATTGGACAGCCGTCGCCGTAGCTCAGTTGGTAAGAGCACCGGACGCGATATTCGGAGGTCGTGGGTTCGGATCCCACCGGCGGCATGGTTGTTTTTTCTGCTGCTTTATAAGTAATTTTCTTTAAGCGATTTATTAATCTAAGTATTATTATCCCACTGATAAGCATAACACATAAAAAAAAAAATTAACGTTCCCCTATGCACCTTGGTTTCGGTGACTGTTGGCTCCCTTCACACACACATATATATATATATATATATATATATATATATATATATATATATATATATATATATATATATATATAAAGCATAAGAGTGTTTGTTATCTAGTGGTACTGATGGATCGATGGGCCATTGAAATTAATAGTGTAATTAGGCCACATGCCGCCGCTGGGATCCGAACCCATGACCTTCGAGAGAAATAGAATACTTCAAGCTCTGACCTCGGTACATCCGTCACTTCCGACTATGTTCTATGCATCAACCAGCGCAGCGCAACCATCTTCACGTAAAGCGCAGTACCGCATATTCGGCATTCTAGCTGATGTCCTGCGCGCGATACTGTTCTCGTGTGATGAACTTGGGGCGCTCCTTCCCTGCTCTGAGGAACGCGCGCCAGGTGTGCGGGAGCCGTGAAAAAAGAATCACATTTTTTACGAATCCTGCACATGCGTATGTGCGACCACTGGTATCCACGTCCAGACTGCGCGCTAATGGCGTGCGAAGTTTTATTCTGTTTTTATTTTCCTCGCGGCTAACTTTTTCCGTAAACTTCTGCCGGGTGTACCACTTTCAGTACTTCTGGGCACGATGAGGGATGGTGTAGAAAAGGAGACAGTCCGGTTTGATGCTCTGAGGGCTCTGTCACCTAAGACGTGCTTTTGCTGTCAGCGTACGCCGTCTCTAGTAAGAATGTAAAAGTCGCGGTGGCCTCGCGATATGTTGCACTTCCGTCTTGTTCAGCACGACACATACGGGAACCGCCACTCACGTGTTGGACATTAGGCCGCGTCCGTAAATCTGATTTAAGGGTATGATTTAAGTTTTCTTTCTTGCGCTTGTACACTCTCGCTCACCATGCTCTCGCGCTGTGCGATATTTACTGGTTTTTTGACGCAATTATAAGAGGCCTATTGTAAAGCGTCACTTCCTACGAATTTTGCCGTTTTTCTAAGCAAAATATTCATCGCTTTTTCTCTGCCGCCTTTCTAAGTTAGAGTTTTTGCGATAATGGCATACACATAATATTATTTTTAACTCTATGTGCTCGCACTAACAACGTTGTCTTAGTGTTGACTTTGTAAGCGCTTATGACTTGTAACTAATGCTTTGACCATTAACATTGCCCTGATTGAAGGTAACCCCAAATAACTTCACTCGTCCATACAAAGCGCCATGCTTGCCTACTCATAACTACAACGTCCCTCGAGTTAATCAGCATATCAGCGGATTGATTCATCCATTTGTTCAGTAATCAAATTGTATGAATTGGGCGTCAGCAAACATTGAGTAGAATACAATAAATAAACAACTAATTATTCTGTTGACTGCATGCTGATGGCCTACTTACTATGTCCTAAACACCATCGCGCCGTATACATGTGCTACAATGCCAGCGCTACGACTGTGTTCGCAAAGCACCTTTGAAAAACTGTTCTGAACTTTACTGTATGGTTCGATGGCAGCGCACCAAGGATAGCGCGCAGCATTGTTACTCGGTTGAAGGTTGTGAGTGCTCACGTCAGCTTTGGCGCTGTTGACAACTCTCGCTAACGGCCCTAGAAACACAAGGAAGTACATGTGCCACCATGTCTCGCCTAACTGTAAAGAGCGGAACGCTGGCGCAATATCCCCCCCCCCCCCCCCCCCTCAGGGCTGGCCGGCCGTGAAATCAATTCCCAGCGCGCTTCTGCAGGGTCGTTGCCATCGTCAGTCTCGGTTCGCTGAGCTTGCAGAGGCACTGAAAACGAGGCCTTGCGAAACGGAGCCCGGGTTGTGAGCCTGGTACCTCGATTTTGTGGGGCTACAGCTCGTGCAGCATTGTATTTGAAACGTTAGGCTGCTAGCATACTGAATTCGACTTCTGATTACTGCGAGAAAAACTAAATATTAACAAATCTAGTGATGGAGTCCAGAAGCACGTCAGCAGTCTGGTAAGGTATGCGCTATGAAAATACAGTTTTCCGGTTTAGGACAAGAGGCACTTTTGGAAGAAACACGTATTCACGAGAAAGAAACAAATGTGAATGTATGCTACCTATGTTACAATGTCTCGCTGTCGGGAAAAACAAGGTCTGAGTAAATAAAACCACCCGGATAACACATAAGTTCAATAATACATAAGTACTATGCGCTTGATGAGTCTGTTGCAGGCATGCATATCGTAAAGTATTTCAGGCATCAAAGTTCTGTAGGTGATGTGCTACGTTTCCAAGATAGGCTTGTAACATGGAACCAGTCATATATCAGCTCGGAGGATCGCTTGCCTACTATACAATCATCCCTGTATCGACCTCCCGAACGTAAAACACCTACGTGGCTTATCTGAAGAACGAAAAAGTATGGTGACATTGAACACATGCAATCTCAGTGTCATATATTTTAGTAAAAGCGCTGTCCAAACAGATTTAAACATAAATCGCTCACGGTCGTAAATCGGAAAGCGACGCACACACATCTGTTTGCGTAGCGATGGTCGGAAAACCGTAAAGAAATCACGACACAGCCTTGGACAGTAGATGACCAAAGAAGAGCCAAGAGCAGTCTGGAGGCCGTGAGACTTTTAGACGTCCATGCACAGCGTAGAACTGAAATAAATGTCTTAATTGGCTGTCGAAACGGTAACGATGCGGTTTAAGGCATTTATAAACGAAATAATGCTATTTTTTCTTGTTCTCACTGTAAGATCGAGGCTAAAATACTGTGGATGTTTCAACATAGCACAGGCCAAATGTGGATATTTTAACTTTAAGTTCACATCGCCAAAAAAGAAGCAGCTGGCGGTTTAGCATTGCTAAGCACGAAATAATGCGCGAAAGCACAGATTTTTTTGCAGGTGGACACACCGCCACGTACCTGAAAGCGCGGTTCAGTTGGTGAGAACATTTTAATGCACCTGCATTTTCCTTGCGTTCACCTCTCTGCGAAATAAATACAATAAATGCTGCCTCTCTTTACCAAGCAACAAGTCCGGCAAGAGTAGATGATGCAAATAACTATATAACTATAGCATAGAAGTAGACACAACAACTCAAGAAATTCCCAAGTAGTATGGAACCACTCATACAAACATTTACAGCATCTGTCCCACCATGCCTTAATATGTTTGAAGCCATCGTCTCACTTTTCTGTAGCGTATGAGTGGACCGATAATCGAAAAAACGAGATCCCGCACTTATGTTAAAACAACATACGATGCGTTTCAGTCGTTATATTCAGGGGAAAGTTGGACCTCTTCCCCTGCTTAACTTCACCCAATGTTATGCCTGCCTTTGGTTGCTCCCGTTGCTGAATTCCAGCTTCACCAGCTCGCTGCATAATTTCACTCCTCTCACCGTATGATGTGTCATAAAATTTTATCGTATTCGGTGGAGGCGAAATGCAGAAACATCTGCGTGCTACGCGATGTCGCTGCACTTTAAAGAACTCAGGTAATCGAAATTAATCCAGAATTCTTCCCAATCGCACCTCTTTCTGCTTATGCCTTCTTTGATCCCGCCCTTCATCATTTCCCCAACGGCGAAGTTCACGTGTCCGTCGAGAGTAAGGCAGTTAAAACGCACTTCCTTTCCTCCTGAACATTTGTATTAGCATTTTGCTTCTCTCCTGAAGCTCCGTCAAAGCGCGCTTTCCCTCATTAACGAGAAGTTTACAAGGAAGCCCAACCCTTACTGTTCTATAGGCCTGCACGACGTTCTTCCGCGAAGCGACCTTGCTTGCTGCAAACGTGAAGCGATACGAAAACGTGTGACATCCGTCCCTTCAAGCTGATCTGATGTTTCGCCTCACATAATAGTGCCTGCCTTATCCCAGAGCTCAGTTCTTTGGCGCTCGGCTGCTGCTAAAATAGTCGGATCGGATCCTGGACGCGGCGGTCACATTTGGATAGAGGTGAAATTTAAAAAAAAAAAAAACGCCCACGTGCCGAGCGCTGTCAGTGCACGTTCAAGAACCCCAGGTGGTCTAACTTAATTTCGAGCTCTTCGCTACGACTTTCCTCATAACCCACGTGCAGCTTCGGGACGTTACATCCCGCATACTCTACCATACCTCATCCTCACCTCTCTCCTTATTGCTACAGGAATACATGCTGGCTTAACCACAGTGACTGCTGATTCAAGTCTACTCACAAAAATCGATGAGTATTTTCAATTTATTATTCGTAGTAGGTACCAGCTGCATTATATGGATATTGTATCGTAATAGGCTGAAACTAACTGGGCAGCTGAAGCACATTCGTTTTTGACGTCGGAGTTCAGAGAAAATGCTTATATTACAAAGCTGGAAATAGTTATTCTCCCTCACTAATACATCTTTCTAAACTCTGGCATCAAGCACATGTTCTTAATACCGTTTATCTATGATATTATATTAAATGTGTTTGTGTGTGCAACTAGATTCAAGAATAGGCTCCGCCTCAATTTAAGAGACACGTGGGCTAATATCGCTTATTATTGTTATTATTAGATGTGTGTATCTATGGTGCCAAAACATTTAACGATCTCCCTGATGATATTTATGCCGTGACCACAAGACGAAACCTCAAAAAGTATCTAAAGATTATTCTAAACTGGTTGTATTCTTACCTCCTGCTATGTGATTGTGATCGGTCATGAAGCCATCAGTGTTCTGTAGTACGTCAGTAATTAATCAAAAAAATAATTATTCCTGGACAATAAGAGTCAGTTTTCAACAATATATATTATATTATCGCGCCTTTCATATAACGACTCAAGGATTTTAGTTCAAATATACCGCAGAAAATGTGAAAACGCTAGCAGTTTTGTTGTGATTGGAAAGACCTTGTGGCTTTGATGGTATGAATACCTAAGTGAAACTTCATATTTTATAATAGGGCTTTGGTCCGAGCAGTCTGAGCCATCGGACATGCGAAATGCATTTATGTGTACTGTCGGGAGCGAAAGCAGTTTATACCACGCGAGCTTCGACTCAACTGCATCGTACCGCCACATCGCGGCAACGCGTGGCGTCGGGACAGTAGAAAAGATTACTGTTTTTGTCGGCCGGCATGTGTGCCTGTGGTTCCGATCTATCGCGCCCCTCTTAATCTACAACTTTGGAAACGTGGCGCTGCAATGCAGTTTAGTCGACGCTCGCATAGTGTGTACCACTTTTGCTCCTGACAGTGCATGGGCTTTGCACATATCGAGCTGCGGGCTTGACATCTTGCACAAAGACAGCGTTTGTGAGCGCGAACACAAGGCATATGAGATAGCAGATGTTGGTAGCTTGTACACTGCTGCATAATACCGAGAAAGGTCATGCGTATCTTTTTCATTTTGCCAATGACGAAACTCAAACTATATCCAGTGCCGTTGCGCTTGATGCCGGGGCTTACATACGTGATTCGTCAGAGAACTATAATCAGGTGAACTGCTCCCGCTCCATCGACGACACAAGCTCATCGTGCCACTCCAAACGACGTTCATCATCGGCCCTGACAAATTCATCCTAGTGACACATGAAAACCGCTCGCTGGTCGCACGTGAAAAGACACACTCAAACACGGCGGGAACAAAGATAATCACGGAAATCACCCCGAATCTTGAGACGTGCCTGAGGCCCGCAGCTATAAAAACGCAACAGATAACAACCAGCGCAAAGCAGAGCCAGAGACGCCGCGAACACAGCGCCGCTCGCGTAGCCGTGAGCCGTCACCCAGGCCCAGCCTCCCGTCCGCGGGTCCGCTCCCTAGCGTGCCTCCCCCCTTTTCCCCCTTTCGCGCGGAGCCTTCTCCTCTGCCAAGGTCAAGAGCACATGCTCGGACCGTAGCGCTCGAGGGCGGCGCGTTGACAAATCGCCGGCCGCCCCGCGAGAGCGCGAACACGGAGGCCGCATCGGCGGCGCCGACGAGAGACGAGGCGAAAGCCATTTTGCGCGTCGCGCTCTACTCGACAGGCGAAAATCTTCTTCACCTCGGTGCTGGGACACGCCTAAATAAGGCTGACGACAGGGCCGCTGGCTCCCGACGCGGGTCGGCGCGCAATGCGCGGTGTGCTCCGTTTGGGGCAAAGTGCGGCAGACGTTCCTTCCGTCTGCGTTCTTTTTTCTTCCCCGAGCCCCGGAGCACCGGGGCGCCGGCTCGTTTGTCATTGTCAGCGGCAGCTCGGCGCACGGAAGAAATGCCAAGACGGGATCCCCCGCCGCGGCGCCGTGAATCGGCAGCGCTGGCCCTGATTTCCTGTTTCAGTCAATGCCCCAATTTTCTGGCTCGGGCTGGGACGGGGAGAAAAACGTCTGCATGGAAGGCCTCTGGGAAAGCTTGGCGAGTGCATCGAGCGACAAGGCGCCTCGGGCAGAAAAATATCGCCGCCTCCGCGCCACTTGGGGGATGAAGATGGCGCGCTCTCTCTTCATTTCACCCTCCCGACAAGAGGAAGCTGCCGCTAATAGCCCGTTGCTCGGAAGTGATTCTTATCTGCTTACGCGTTCATGTCCTGGCTTCTGTAGCGCTTGTGATTATTTAGTGTGGTCTTTTTTCTCATTTTTTTAATTCTGATTGTTTCTTCAGTGTCATTTGCAAATATTTCATTATGCGTGATTGTTTCTTTTTTCGGTTGTTCATTCGTATGTCTTAATTCTGCACACTGCTCAGGTCATCGAGGCGTCTCATTTAACCAAGCGTTATTTAATAGAAGTCCAATGTAAAAAAGTACTATTGTGCATATAAAAAATAATGCATCCACTGTTTGGGGAAAAAATAAAGAACAACTCAGCTAGTCTGGAAAAATGTTGCGATGTGCATAGCTTCCTTTAATTTCGCAGCAGGCAGAAAAGCCGCAGCGTACTGTAACAACATGCGCGGGAGGTAGCTTTCCCGCTCTTTGTGGAAAAACTCGATTGGCGTAATAAATGAAAAAGATAATACTCAAATCGCATAATACCGGTAGATAAATATCAACTCATGCGAATCGCCGATACACACAATAATATAGCTGTGTAAGCTTTCCTCCTCCCGCTCAGCTCAGCCGGGATTAACTACGTCGGGGTGGCAGGCTTGCGAAGAAAGCGCGCGCCTAAGCACCTGTCTTGCCTTCATTTACGGCCGGCGTGAACGTCAGTGTCGCCACTGGCTGTGACAGGTGTCAGAATAGGCAGGCTTGTTCCTCTGAATCTTAGGACTGCAAAAACCAACCGGCGGGTTGCAATGGCTCCGCCCGAAATGCGTGGCGCACAGGCAGAGCCGAGCTCGTATGGCTTCCGTCGCTCGATTGGGCTTTCTACGTCCGCCTTGCTGAACCGATCGACGCTGAGCAGCAACTCCGGGGTCACATCTTAGAAGCTACTCGCCCTTTCTCGACAAGCGATAATATTGAACCACTCCAAAAAGTGCGCGCGTGCTTTCCTTATAGCAGCGTTTACCCACCCACGGCGTTCTCTACACGATTGCTAGCAGACATGAAACAGAGTGAAAAGCAGACAGTAGACATTAAGTATGCGTCGCGTTACTCGGCAACATGCGCACGTTTTGAATTCAAAACGGAAGAAATTCGTAGTTGGGACGTGTTTTTTCTCCCCATTTTACAAACGAATAGACGTGCATCGTACGCACAAAATGCGCAAGGCATCTCGTGATTAAGCCGACCATGCTGCGAGCGAGCTCTCTGGTTCCTGTGATGGTGTTGCCTATTCACTGTTCTATGCTCACTGCGCAATGCTTCAGAGTGACAGCATCGCTACTAAAGTCCCACAACACACCCTTCCGCTGCCTGGGCGAGTTGTGAAAGGCCGGCATATTTTTTTTTTGAAAACAGGTGTACATATGCGAAATGAAGTGCAGCACCCGAAGCCAATTTAGAATTTGCAATTATATTTACTCAGTAACAGAACTCGTGCAACCTTAACACCTATTTATTATTTCACGTAAGCGACACACCTATCCCACGCGCCTCTCATATCCTTACACGCAGCAGACTACATTCAACCCGAAAGCTGCAGAACCAGACGGCGCTGACGCTAGCCACAGCGACCATGGAATAAAAAGACTACGCACCACGGGAAGAATAGTGAGCAACAAGCCAGGAAGAAGGAGGGGGCAACAGCAGGTGCACCTCCTTCCCTATGGCTAGCAACTCGCATGCTTCACAAAAACACTCAATATTTGAATAATTTGGAAAGTTGAAGAAAGAGAAGTGAGTGGCTCCGCCCCGAGGTCTAAGCTGATGCAGGTGAAACGAAGCGCAGCCACATCAGTATAAGAGCGCACTCTCTCCGAAACCACAGGCGCACGAAATCAGGCAGTTCTAGACAGGCGCTGGGCTAGCATCAGCACAAACAAGAGAAACAGTACAGCTGTTCAAGCATCGACACACGACCTGCAGCGTGGGCAATGTGGGTGCACTGCCGGGAGTTCCTCTGATCTCCGAGTAATGAGCCTCCCCCTCCCCGTATACCATATACGCGCCGCGTCGTTGTGGGGCGCAAGGCCAGAGATTTCGCTCTCTTCTTTCCTGCTTCCGATGCGTCGGCGCCCACTGTACCGGCGCGCTACTGCAAATAGCGCGGCTCGGCATACGCGACCGCAAGGGGAACCGAGCGAAGCTGCCCACTTTGATTGTTCGAGTCGCCCTGTGGAGCCCGCCAGGTGAGAGCGCACCCCTCCGCGTCAGGAGCTGAGGGTGCGGTTCGACCCGTTCGCTGCTGCTGGTGCCGCCGCTGACGCGAGTCCCGCTTTGCCCGCAATGCTTCCTTTCGCCGGTATGCCGAAAAGGAAACGAAAAGCGAGGTATACGTGCTACCATCGCACACGCACATACAGAAAAGTTCGGTCTGGCTTTTAGATGTCAAACATCGATGAATTGCGCGCTTCGCTGCTCTCCGCAAAGGTAAATACTGTAACGGGAGAGCCTTCCGTTGCCACTACTTTTCGTTTTCTTAATTCCTGGGGCTCCGCTGTGGTTTCTGCCTAATCCGTGGAAACGTGACCTACCAGGTTTTGGGGGGATAACGACAGCGCGTGCGTTGTTCCCCACTTCGGCATGCCAGCTGAACAGCGCTTTATTCACCCGTCATTGTTCAACGTTCCGATGTCTTA
The DNA here is from genome assembly GCF_052857255.1 of Amblyomma americanum. NCBI lineage: Eukaryota > Metazoa > Arthropoda > Arachnida > Ixodida > Ixodidae > Amblyomma > Amblyomma americanum. The sequence goes on from NC_135497.1 coordinate 108,281,327, forward strand.
TTTACAGGGATCGACGACAGCGCGAAAATCTCGCCCGCTGGCGCCATAAACTTTTAAGCATTTTTTTTAAGGCAGTATTTCGCCGCCGTGCACCCCTGGCTGTGGAACACTGACACATGCTCGCACCTGTAAAGCATGCGCCATGCCCTAGGTTTCCTTGACTTCAGCGCGCACCTTGCACTCTTCGTTGCGGCAACGAAACATTTTATTTGATATGCGCTCGAACGTTGTGAGTTGCGGGTGACATTTTCGCGTAGTGGTTCGTTTTGTAAAGAAGTAGGTAATCAAAACAGCACTGAAACGCTTTACAATAAAGTCAACCTGCGATCGTTTTCCTGAAGGAACGAAGGTGTACTGAGCTTCTTTAAAAAGGAGCTCCACATTTTGAGCCCGGTTGTTATAAAAAAAAGTGCTGACTACGTGTAACATTACATGCCGCACAGGAAGGAAGAGTAGAAGTGCAAAGCTCTCGTCTAGTGTCTAGATTCGTGCATGTCTTTGCTTTGTGCACTGGCGCGCACGGGAAACAAGCCTTTTTTCTTTTTGCTTCGACGGTGTAACTTGAGAAAGCGCGCGAATCGTGCACGCAAGTGCCGGTCCGTGCTGCAGACACCCATGTGATTCTCGCGCATCGACTCTGGCTCCATGCATTGGCCAAAACGGGTCGCCCGCGGTCTGCGCCGCTGCCGTTCCGGGCAAGCAGCGGTGGGAATCATGAATACATCGCGTCGTCGTTGTCACGGCAGGCCCAGCGGTGGAGGCCGGCTTCGATTGGGCGTGGGGCGCCCCTCTATTGCCAAAGAGCACGCCGCGCTATTGGATATATATATATAGCCCGACGCTGACTGCCTTTTGAGCGGGCCTTGTGCAAGCTGCCGGGCGATCGGCGGGGTGTTGCCGCGAGGTGGAAGCCAGGCAGACCGAGAGGCCAGGGATGTGGCCAGCAGGGCGTCTCGGTCGCCATGGTTACAGGCCGCGACGCCAGGTACGGTCACCGCGGTTAGCGCGAAAATAGTTGGCGCCCAAGGTCGGGGCGGCACCGAGGACTGACCTCCGTCGGCGTACGTCTCGGAGCCGTAGCCGTCCTGGAGGCCGTTGGCCCAGGTGCCTTCGTACTTGGCGCCCGAGATGAGCGACTGGCGCACGCCGTAGCGGCCCTTGAAGCCCTGCGTCCACTCGCCGCGGTAGCGCCAGCGGCCGCGCGTCTCGACGCCCAGGCCGTGGCGCTTCCCGTTCTGCCACTGACCCTCGTAGCCGCTGCCCGAGGGCCACGTGTAGACGCCGGACACCTCGAAGCCGTAGTGCCACGAGCCGCAGTACTCGCCCTGGCCCTTGGGGCCCGTGCAGACGCCGTGGCCGTGCGCCTTGCCGTCCTCCCAGCCGCCGCAGTAGGTGCCGCCATCGTCGAAGTCAAAGCGGCCGCCGCTCATCCTCCTCGCTCTAGCAGGGCACGGCCGTCGCCACCGGCGACATCTCTCCGGTCGCCGTCGTGCTCCCACTGGTTCGGGGTCGTTCGAAGGACAGATCAGGCGGCTTCGCCGTCTGCGCGGCCGCCCCCCCTGCGAGACGCGCCGATGCCCGCTCCGCCGCGCGAGGCGCCAGCGGCGCACGCCCTCGTGCGGCAGCCGACGACGCCCGCTAGCGCCGCCGCTCGGCGCCCGCCGGCACCACACCGCCCTACACGACGACGCCCTGGAGATCCACGCGGCGGGGAACAGCGCCGGGGCGCGTCGAATGACTTGTTTCACGCTCGGAGGACCCCAACTTTCACTTCCCGAGATCACCTCGCTGCGTGGACTAGCAAAAATGCGACATACTTTCTTCTGCGGTATTTGTGAGCCGTCCAAGCTTTGTAACTGCTCTACCATGAGTCCAAAATCTTTCTCTGCCTCCAGTAGATAACCTTAGCACAAAAATCGGCTGTCTTAACCTCGTTTCTCCACATTTTTATTGGGTTTTATATCAACTAGCTAAGAGCCCACTTAATGCTGAAAGATAAAACTGAGCAGCTACCACGGCTATGTAATACTGAAAATCAAAAGAGTAATAGATAAAGCTAGAAGCGAAATCAAAATGACATATACTGATAGCGGTGACATCGTACACAGCTTCAGACATAGTTGCAGCATCATCCAAATTGTCCTCCCGGCACAGAACAACCGTTTGTGCGCCCAGTTTAACTTTTTTGCTTGGCAAGTCGTTTCTACATTCCAGCAGCAACGATTTGTCAGTCACATGACCTACCTGTCAAAATTAGGAAACGACGCATAGCTATTATTAAAGTTAAAACTTCGAAACTATAGTGTACGAAGAACAGGGACGGATTTTTGGGTAACTCTTCGAGGGGGTGTTCCTATCTGAGCCACGTATTTCTGCGACATTGTTGGCAAGGTTTTCCTACGTAAAACCGGCCCACCGCCCTTTCCATAAATCAGCCCCTGGCGAGATAGTTTTAAAACGTTCAAATACAATCAATTATGAGGTACATATTGAAATACGAGTATTTCAGAACCTCAAGGTTCTTTCAGAAAATATTGCTGTGTGGCCGCGGCATGCAGTCCTTGTTGACACGAGGACCACAATAAAGAATTCAGCGACTAATTAGCGACTTGTTGAAAAGTTAGATGGGCGGATGAGATTAAGAAGTTTGCTGGGATAAGGGGGCCGCAGCTGGCACAGGACAGGGTTAATTGGAGAGACATGGGAGAGGCCTTTGCCCTGCAGTGGGCGTAGTCAGGATGATGATGAATTGTGGAAACGCCGCAAAAGCTATAGAGCTGTGTCGGAGAAGACCCGTCACTCTGTTAGACCCCAGTCAAGCAAGAAGCAGCCAACTTATTTCATTATGATTTTACTTTCATATGATCTTCGTTAGACCCGCAGGTGCACACTGGTCCTGGCCTGAGGTGGGCAACCTCATGAGGTCGACCTCAACCTCATGTCGTGAGGTGAGGTTGAGGTGAGGTCGGCGCCGGCTTGAAATTTTTTGAGTGAGGTCAGCAAATCAGACCTCAACCTCACGCGTGAGTTTGAGGTTGAGTGAGGTCGTCATTCAGTGAGGTCGAAATTTTGAGGTCGAGATTTTTGCAGTTGCCACGTCTTACTCCGACGAGTGCCGCTTCCGAAGCGGAGTTGCAGCGCATCACCGCAGTGTTCATGCTGTGACGCTTGGTGTTCGGTTTCCCTGTGTGGACAACCGGATGCCACAGTTCCCTCTTAGCTTCCGGTGCTGCGCCGTCATGCCCGTTCAGTCCGAGCCTACAGGAAGACGCACCCCTCTGGTCTTCCCGGAAGGAGTGCTGCTGTCACAGCACGCCACTCTCCCTCCCATTTGCCCCGCTGGCGGAGCACCGAGCTGCCTGCCGGCCGGCTCAAACTCCCGGGAGCGCGCAAAGCACCTAACTCACGTTGACCCACGGTAGCTTTGTTTGATGCCGCAAACAATTAAGTTCAGTTTAACAAGCACGCAATAAATTCGTCGCAGCGCTGATGGCGCCTAGCAAACTGCTTCGTGTTCATGCTCTTTGTCGGCGCTGACGTCATGGCTCTTGCCTTGCAGTCGAATAAAGGGGTTCTTGCTGTACATTACAAGCTGACTTAACAGAAACTGGAGCAGTCGGCACAGGCGAGAGAATGTGATTCAGCTAGTTCCTAACAAGGACACATGCTGATTCGATGAAAAGAGAACGAAGCAGAAAAAAACTGTATAACACCGTCGAAGCTTTTGATCGGTGTCTTCCCCTTTCGAATCTCACACTACTTCTGTATATTCCCGTTCCGTAATGCAAGCAGATGCAAATATAATTTCACTTTTTTATCCTTCCGAATAACTTCTCGTTTGCCCCCGGTTCCTTTTCCTTCTTTTAATGAAGATGTGGGAATGGAACGGATTATATGCTCGCGCTGTGCTGCTGAGTCGCTTTTTCAAACCTTCTAATATCGCGTTTAATGGGGCGCACTGTTGTTCGCTTCTGTTTTTGGTGTGCAATTTTTCTTTGTATGTTTCTACGCATTCTTTTTTTTTTCTTTTCTCGTATGGGATCAGTTAGGTTGGCGGAGCTGCCTTGCAGACGACAAGGCACTACACGTTATCTTTCCTTTAACTGTTTTGCCGAGACCCATCGTTCACCTTAAACAGCTTCGCAGAATGCTCGCGCGGTGATCGTGGGTAAAAAAATGTCGATGATGCTGGTGTACCATCGATTAGTTCAGTTTTGAAGGAAAACAAGTGACTGACTTCAAGCAGCTTGTCTCAGACTGGTTGACGAAATGGCGCCCAGAATTCTGTTGAGGCTAATGAGTACTTAGGCGTTTTTTTTTTTTTGTTCCGGGGGGGGGGGGGCTCGGGAAAAGATTTCGCTGCGGGGAAATTTGAGCACAGAGCCACGGTGCTCTTGATAGAGAGAGCGGTTCCCGCAACCCACTCTAGGCCAGTTGTTTTGACCCGTGTGATTTCAATAGTTGGCACAGTGTTCGACGACGTAATCTAGCCCTTTCAAAATGCCGCGGCTTCACCGAGTCATCGGAGAATTCCCAGGACTTCGAAACCATTACCATCGCCACCTGGAGGGAAGTGGCGGAAACGGGGGAGGGTCCTGACCACCTAGGAACATAAAAATCATCATCATCATCATCAGCTGCACGTATTCTCATTTTCCCGCAAAATAATTGTCTTCGGTTGCTGGATAATGTACAATATTTAATCAATATTCTGACAACTTTTAATTTAGCAGCGGTCTATCAAACTTCCCCGGGCTCATAAGGATACACTGTTAGCATCCTCATCATCGCCATCATCTCGAGAGTCAAAGGCATGTGTCGTTGCATGATCTTTTCAGTATGTCCTACATGAGAACTGGCGCGTTTACCTGCTGGAGCTGGACAATCCGAATATCATTAATGTGTACCGGGTTGTGGGCACTCTTTGTAATGCGTTATGCGCGCATGTGTAGTAATGTGGGATCCATATGTATCTTGGATTGGGGGTAGGTGGGGGCCTGGTATGACGAGAAATTACATCGTTGTCACGTGAGTGTGATGTCATATTACAGCGTCGTCACGTGACTAGGTTTGATGGCACATGACATCGCAGTCGCGTGACCTGGTATGACATCACACCGACAGGATGCCGCCACTAATTATACTAATTAGTCTTAGCGTAATATAATTATATCAATTAGAAATAATTAACTACGTGACGTCATCTTCATCGCGTGACTCGTCGGCTCGTGATGTCGCATGGCGCCGTTTCTTGCGGACACATTTTTGCTGATATCACCTTGAAAGTGAGCCATTTAAAGCTTTCGCATTAATAAAAGGAACCGCTCGCTTCTACACAGACATAGTACAACGTGCCTCTGTTGGTGTACTACAGTCGCAGCTTGTTAAGTGTTTTCGAAGGCAACATACAGAGGACTGAAAAGAGCATTCTCGCTATGCCGGATAGAGCTAGAACATCGAAATATACTGATATGCGTGTGCATAACCGTCGCATTGGAAAGTACATCGACGAGTATCGTGAATACCTCCCCCCCCCCTCCTCCCAATTTCTGGTAGGTGGTGTAGAAGGGCTGTGTTTGTCAATTGCCGGTTCGTGCGTGATTGAGCGACAGGCTTCCAATACGAACAAGTATACACGAAGCAGGTTGCCAAATATTGACACACATAAAGTATTCACCGACGTAGTGGTGGTAACCGCGTATGGGACACCCCTACCCGCAGGCCATATACTCTGTGAGGGTTCATCCCAGATTATAAGCTTCTCCTATTGCGTGCACACCAACAGTGTCTGTACACACCTTATTAAATAATACCATCATCATTTTGGCTTTCCTGTCTCACAGGATTCTCAGAATTGTTTTAACATAAAAACTTCTTACTCACTTTTGTTTTGCTTTTCGTTTGTTTTCTGAGGTCGAGCAGCCGACCTCAACCTCACAATTTGAGGTTGAGGTGAGGTTGAGTGAGGTCAGCAGTGGCCTCAGGAAAAGTGAGGTGAGGGCGTCTAAGGAGACCCCAACCTCAACTGATGAGGTTGAGGTCGAGTAAGGTCGGCAAATTCTTTTTGAGGTTGAGGTGAGGGTCAGATTTTTGAGGTCAAATGCCCTCCTCTGGTCCTGACTCGCAGGAGATGCCGTAGCGGGTCATTTAATACTGTTGCATTACTTGACGCAGAAATGGAAAAGCAGCAGTCAGGAGCCTCATAGATGACAGACTGACCAGACTGGTTTCAACTCCTGCGACATGCAAAACTCACCATTTTTTTGTTTGGTTGATCTCTGAGGACGTGAATAAAAAAGGAAACTTTCTACGCTGCACCCATAAATGAGCCGCCGTTAACGGCTCTCGTTTTCCATGGCACGGGAATGCTGAAAACTGCGCAGTTTTCATTCGCAGCCAAGATGACCTAGTAGAATTGAACAGCTTATGAGGCAAACGGACGGCGTTCCCGTTTTTTTCTTTTGTCTATTTTGTGGCAAGTTTTCAGCGAAGCTTAGTTCATTTTTTTTTGCGGGTAGTTCGCCGCAGCGTTTGAATCGTGTTCATGGTAATCTGCCACCAAGCAGAAACAACCATGGCAATCACCGATTTTTTTTTTTTGTATGCCTGAACTTATCAGTTCACGTAGTTATGCTTTTGGAAACATGATTTTGTTCTGTATGTACTTGCTTTCATATATTTGGCGTGTATGACAAGCGGCTCAGATGGCTAACGTTTGTTTAAACTGAAGGGAAGGGTTCTATGCTTTTCCGCATATCTTAACGTTTGCAAGATGTGAGGCTGTTTGGAGGAACAGTCTTCCTTTAAAAGCCCTTACGGCAGGTTGGGCTTTCCCGTTAATCATTTAATAGTGCGGAAAAGCACGCTTTGGCGGGACCTAAAATCAAGGATAATTTTAGTTACAGGTCGGAGACTGGGCGATGTAGCCCTCCCCGCCGAGGACGAACGCGCATCACGTGACGTAAACGTCACGCTTTCTGGAGGCCTCGTTGGGACTGACTTTGGCAGCGAGGAGGAGAGTGTTTGTTCGGCAGGCACAAACGGCCCCTTCCTTGGCGTTGGGCGTTTTCTTCGCGTGTCTGGCAACTTCGCAGCTTGCGGGCATCGGGATGACCACGGGGGAATCCCCCTTTTGATGATGGTGATTATGGATTTTTATGCCGCAAGGGTATGTATGGCCAAACAGCGCCATGGCACAAGGTATTTTAGACTTCTCAAGGTGGGGTCAAAGACCCATCCTCCTTACCCCTTCCCCAAATCCCCCTTTTAGCTGGTTGGTCTGCGCGAGGACTTACCGTGGCGGCATCCGTCGGCAGCGCCCGTGTGACGAAGGAATCCGCCTTTTTCACGACGCGACTGCGCATGCGCCCATCCCCTGGCGGCGGTGTCGCGAAACATATTGGAAGGGTCGCTCGCTCCACTCGAGACCGGTCGTGGAAGTGTAAACAAACCGGCTTCCTACGCGGGGTGCGTTGCTGCAGCCGTCGGGCATTCAGCGCGACGCATTTGGCGATACCTACGAAATGTGTTGCATACGGCAGCAATGCCCAATATGTAAAGGGAAGTAAACTCGGATTTTTTCGCTTTCCGAGCGCTTCCCGGGACAGCCTTCGACGCGAAGCGTGGATAAAAGCAGTTCGCCGGCTCGACGATCGTGCCGCCCTTGGGCACCGTCAAGCACGTCAAGACTGTGCGGGAATCACTTTGTGACAGGTACGGATGAGGTACTGTGTTTAAATGCGTGTGCAGTCTATCACGAAGTGTTTTATTCATGGGCAGGAAGGCCGCGAATGTCACCGCGGCACCCAGACTTCGTTCCGACGCTTTTTGCTTTCTCAAGCAAGAATGCCAAATGGGCAAGTGCTGTGAGCCGCTTTCAACGCGCGATGGAGCGGGCAACGAAAAAGAAGCTACGAGAGCATTCACGCATGGTGCTAAAATTTTGTCATAATCTCCTATGGAAATTTCCTTGTTTATGCCACTACACCCTGGCCAATCCCCCCGTGTGGGTATGTGCCTTGTATTAAGAGGCAGAAGAAGAAGAAGGTGCGTTATGCGTGTGTTGGAACCATATCCATGATGAAGAGCTCTGCGTGGTATCGCCGGAATGGATTAATGTGCGCCTCTCGCGCTCGTCTTTAGGGACGCGCATGCTTGCTTAACCTATGCAGCGGTGTGTTGTGGGAAAATACAGTGAAATTCTAACAGAGCTGCTTTGTTGCGAGTACGCTTGTGCTTTTATATCTCGTGTAGCTATTCTGCAGCGCGTGAGCACAGCGATTGCTTGTGAAAACTGTTGTCCCCAGTCGTTTTCTGTACTACGGCGTGCACGATGTAGTATCCACCTTTCATGAATGGCAGGCATATACAGCGGAAAACGCCAACCTCACTGATCGGGGATATTTCATTGAACATTATGTTCCGAATGTAGCCTTCATCTCTGAAGCGGCGGCCCTTGCTAGCTGGTGTTCGCATCGCATGCCGGATGATCGGAGATACTGAAGAATTTGCTCTTCGGTGGGCACTACAGCCTGCCTCGGACTTCGCACCAAACCATCAGTCAACCCTAGAAATCCTCCAGGTACCAAATGCTGCCCAGGACACGCCATCGTTGACAGATTCCAACAAAACGTGCTCCGCAGCGGCACTCAGTCCGGCCGGGTTGGGCGCGCAGTACCCTACCAGTGAGCTTCCAGCGTTGTACGCGAGGTGGCAGCACAGGAAAATGAAAAAGGAGGATTGGGATCACATGCGCCGCTCCTCTGCTTTGCAATGTGTCTCAGGCCGTTTAGTTTTCGTGTTTATGGCTCTGTGGTCCTGTTTACAGCCCATCCGCGTCATAAATTCTACATTTACGCCAACAAAGCGCCGCACCGAGTGAACGAGTTGTCGCAGAATGAGTTCTATGTTTCTTAATGTTAATGAATTTGTTTTCTAAATTCGTGCATACTGCCCCACTCGCACAATGCTCCAATGTAAAAGGAGCCTGTTAGTAACTTGTATAAATAAAAACACCGCTAATACGGTGCAGTGGCGAACATTCCGACACACGCCTAATACGACGAGTCAGTCGCACCCCAGAAATCTACCAAGACATCCATCGTCTAGCGACACCCATCCCGCAGGAATTCGGCACCTGGCAGAAGTGGGACTCTCATCGGACAATCCGGATTGCTATATTGCCCGGACACAGGATCCATATCATCGTTCACCTCTTGATTTCTACAAATCAGCGCACCTTTTTTCATTTATTTAAGACATCTTACTCATCTCTCACTTCATAGTTTTTATGCCCTGAGGCAATAAACATCGCTTCAAAAAAAAAAAAAAAATCCGCAGCCGTCATTCAGCGCATGTGTTTCCGCAGCTAAACACTGAAGAGGCTACTCCAATAATCAGAAGCGAGCGGACACCAGGTTACTAAATCCAGCTGAAGAGAAAATTCCTAGGTTCAAGGTGCCGGTAAGTCGGTGTGGTTAAGTCGGTGAGAGTAGGCGAGTAGAGTAGTGGGGACGAGGCCAGGTTTTGGAATACAGAGAGCAGTCTTCAGACGTGTGTGTCAGCCAGCTCCTTCGGCGTTGGTGCGAGGAACAGAACACTGAAACGCTCTGTCTGCAAGAAAGTGCAGGGTACACCCAACAGTGTGAACTCGGACTCCTGCGCAATCTCAGCTTAAATAATCAATATTCTTGCAGCTTTCCCTCTTAGAAATCGCAATCAGAGCTTGCTCCGAGTTCTTACGCCTACGTCTGGCATCCAGCAACTGAAAAC